>NC_136425.1:74132500-74562500 GCF_052625555.1 Lactuca saligna
CCCTCGTTTGTTTAAAACTTGCACATTTCATCCCTCTTGACATAAAAAGATTATTTTGCCCTTAAAAAATTATTTTTTTAATTTTCTTTTATTGTTTTATCATTTTTTAAATTAAACAAAAAAAAAAAAGAAAAAAAATATATCGGGTACCCACCCTCCCCCTTCCCTTTCCCAGTGTCCTTTCCTCTCACAGAAAACCTTCCCATCTCCGATCAAAATCCTCAGGAGAATCACCGATAGATTTTCCACTGCCACTTCATTTTGGTTCTAGACTCATCTCACCACCTATTCTCTTCCTCTTGATTCGACTCAAAATCGGCCTCACCCACACCATGTACAACCTCCCTCTTACCATTTAACAACCTCCTGAATCCACCGGTCAGACTCTAACTATGGTTGCTACACAATTTAGAAGAAGAGATTATCAGAGGAGGTTATACTTGATCTGAAATCCCTAAAGTGAAATCCGTCATGAAATGCCCAAAGTTCTCGCTATAAAACCACACATTTCCCCTATATGAATCTAAAACCCTAGGCGTACAGGCGAAGAAGGAGATCGTCGATCGAAAAAGGAGGAGGATAGAGATGTATTACAGGTGATGACGTACAGTTAAAGAAGGAGATTGTCGATCACGAAACCCTAGGCGGCGATTTGAAACCCTTATATGTGTTCTTGGTTGTTGAAGGTCGTCGACGTGACAACAGTTGTGCTTGGTGGTTGAAACTGGCTCACAATGAAGAGGATGGTTGAATGGTGGAGAAGATTACAAGATGGTGAGTGGAGAATAAGGGATATCTGATCGGAAAAGGAGGAGGAGAGAGATGTCATGGTTCTGGAAAATAATAATGGTCGTGAGTGGTGCTCCGACAATGGTGGCAGGTGGTTTTTAGACGATGTTGGTAGTCGGTGGTCCGGCGATGGTGGTCCGCCGGAAAGAAAATTGTGGTGTTTGATATTTTTTTTGTGAGGGTGAGGTTTTGGAAATAAGGAGATATACATTTTTCTAGATATTAATCTATAATTAATATCAATAAAAAATAAAAAATAATTGGAAATTATATAAAAAGGGCATTATGGTCATTTCAGATTTGATATGGATTAAATTTGCAATAAAACAACATATCAGAGACGAAGCATGCAAACATTAAACAAACGAGGGACGGTCCGAGTTAAATTTTGAAAATTGGAACTAAACACGTTTTTCTGGCATGTGCACGAGGGAAGATTGATGTAATTTACCCTAAAACATATCCTCAAAAAGATGTAGAAGGTCCAATGGATTTGGTCTCAAATATGGAGCCCACCACCAAGTCTATCCCATCAATACTTGACCCTTATTCGAAGCAAATAAGAAAGAATTAGGAAGTTGTCAATTTAAACTCCTCCTGCCCACAAAAGAATTTTATGAAAGAAAGAATGAATTAGGAAGCTATCAATTTAAACTCCTCCTGCGCACAAAAGAATTTTATGAAAGAATTTCATGTATATCCTTTTAAATCTTAAAATATTATATTTAATCAGTTTAAATTTTTAATATCATATTTATTTTTCATAAACCTTCAAAATATCATATTTGTCTAAATCTTTTTTTATAATGTTTTTAGTATTTTATAATCATTTTTTATACCTTAAAATTATTATAATAATTAAAAATTTAACAATATTATCCTTACATCTATGATAATAGAATGTCAAATGTGAACTTCTAAATTGTTGGAATGTCGTCCTCTTGACAAACAAAAAGATTCATTTTCAACCCTCCATATGGAATGTATATTTTGACTGTTTAGTTTTTGTTGTTGTTGTTGATTATTATCATGTTGTAGATAAAAGATATTTTACATATTACCATTGACATTTTGATGTCTGACAATAGCATATACGATATTTTGATATTTAAGAAGAGCATATATGATATTTTGATGTTTAAAAATGATATATATGATATTTTGAAATTTTATGAATGTTAAATATGATATTTAAAATTTTTATGAAGGGTAAGTATGATTTTTAGAAATTAAGTTGGGTAAATATGATATTTTGATGTTTAAGAATGACATATATGAAATTCTTCCCAAAATAAATGAGTATATATTGTAATTATGATATGGGCCCACAAATGATCGAAAGGACCGTGCTCCTCATTCCATACGTAATCCTAGTTATTTTTAATTCAGGAACAATTCATTAATATCACTCTCGTGTTGCGGGGGTTAGTTGTCGTTACTTATGTGTTTTGATGTTGTCATATGAACGTGTTTAACCATGTTTCATCTAATATTAATGAACTGTTCCTGAAATTTTTTTCTCTTTTTATAAAGTTCTCATGCTTTTTTTTGTTATTATATTTATCTTTTTTCTAGAAAATGAGTATTTTATTAATAAAATGTAATGTATATGAACGTCTTTATGATTAAATATCATTTTTTTTATAAAGTTTTTATAGTTTTTACAAGAATCCTAACATTTTCCATTGCGTGACATTATCAAATACAAAACCATAAGATTTATATATAATGATTAGAAAGAAAAGTACATAATTATAATTATCTCATTTCAATAGCATTAACCACTTGTTCATCATCAAATCTGTTTCAAATATAGAAAAGATATCAAACTATAACTTCAACAAAAAGAAGTGAATTTATCAGGACAAACAATAATCAAAAGAAGCCCTAAATTATCCATTTTTAAGGAGACACCCAAATCAAAAGAGGATTAAATTTGTAAAAGAAATTTGACTTTCAATTAAATGGGAGTAGTAACTATAAAAACATTATTTCTGAAACATAATTAATCAAAATTCAGAATTCAAATCTACAAATTCGACATGGCAAACTAAAACTCGAATTAAAATAACATATAACTCTATTTAAGAGTTTATTAAGTATGACGACAATATATATAGCCTTCCACCAATCTATTAGCCATATAGAATTCAAAATTGCATAAACAATTATATCGATGGTAAGAAAGAAGGCTATAAGAGGCTGTCAGGTAAGAACATACACTAATTATAGAAGAATTTCATCATAATATCGGTTATGAAATAAGAATAAGACAAAATGAATAGGTGAAAAAATTTGACTTATCTTTCCTTCCTGAATCAAAAGTGATCTAATGAGTTGGATGACGGAGGAATGGAAGTATCAGATTATGATAAATTGAGTTGTCAGTGATACCACATCATTCATTTACCTGGAAAAAAAAACAACATAAACATGCATGAGAACAGAGGATTTTTTTTCAAATATGAATGTATAAAAGAAACAAAAGTTTGAAGAAAATGATATTTATCACTGCTAATATTTCGATTCATTTAATATTATATAAATAAGATTACAAAACAGGTCCTATGCAAAAATGTTTTACAGAAATAGTCCATACTTAATTAAAAAAAAGGTCCCTATGGAAAAAAAATACCATGAATTTCCAGTTTTACCCTTGACAATGTATATGCTGTCAATCAACCGGTAAAAACGGCTAATTAGAATCAACAATTCATTCAAAATCGTCCGAGATAATATGTTCAATGTAACATCCCAAAAATCGAGACAAAAATTTTTGTTTTAACTTATATTACCTGTAAAATTGATTAAGGAAAACAATACTGATATCACATCAAACCACAAAACCATAGTTACATGTCTCAAAAACCATAATGTCAAATAGTATAAAGTCAGAATACAACCCCAGTGTTCTCAAGTGTGGAATCATATGTGTGCGATGTGATACTATCCAGCTGCCTCCTTCCCTTTAGATGAAGAGGTACCTGAAATCAAAACTGAAACTCGTAAGCACAAAGCTTAGTGAGTTCCCCCATCATACCACACAACACATAATAGTGTCTATTCCTCGGTATATTTCACTTGGTACCCGGAAACTAACCTCCCCCTCAGTATCTTTCAACCAGTAACTGAGAGCTAACCTCTCCTTTGGTATCTTACAATCGGTAATCGGGAGCTAACCTCCCCCTCTGTATCTTTCAATCGGTAACCGGGGAGTATTTCTCCCCCTACCGCTATCGCATAATAATGTAACATGATAATACTATCACACCCCCAAACCGGAATGGCGGAAACGTTCGGGGGCGGAGGACGTCATGTTCAGTATCATAATAATGCATAATAGTAAAACAAGAAACAACATCATCCATTGCATTAATAGTATAATTTATACATGTGTGTTTTGAATGTATTTGTAAGAAACCATATATATATATATATATATATATATATATATATATATATATATATATATATATATATATATATATATATATATATATATCAAAATAAAAGACGAGTCTGAAAGTGTTCCGTCTTCTTAAAACCTATATATATATATATATATATATATATATATATATATATATATATATATATATATCAAAATAAAAGATGAGTCTGAAAGTGTTCCGTCTTCTCAAAACCTAGCCATCTGTACCTGTCTACTGGTGACCTGAGAATACAAGTTATTTTCAAAGAGTAGATTAACATTTAAGCTGGTGAGTTCATAAGTATTTTAGTGTTCAAAAGTTTGTATTAGTTTCATGAAAATGTTTGCAAATGTTTGAATGTAAATGTTTGTATATTTCCTAGAAAATCCTATATTTTCTACTAAAATGGAAAGTAGTCTTCTACCAAGACCCAATTGTTTTATATGTTTGTTCTTTTGCAAAAGTGAGTGTTTTTTACAAGTACGACTATCATTACTAGAAAATAGTTTACATTACCTTTTATGTCAGAAGATCACTATATGAATGTAATGAGAAAATAAAAATGTGCAGTAGTATTGTATATAGTAACTACTGAAGTGCTAACTACCTTAAAACCAATTTGTTTAATTAAGGCAAAATGTGATGAGATTATAACTATGCTTGATTAACTAGTATAAAACACGACGTTCCAAAGACATCGAAATGATATGACATTTGTTACCTGTAGACCTGTAAGTTCCACTGTAGCTAGCAACAAGGTGTAGGATGGTTAATCCCTATACACAAACTTACGCTCTCCTTCCAGGAGACTCTGGTTACAAAATGTGACACAATAGTATAATGCCATGCCATGAAGTAGTGACTCACATTAATGTTATCTTTGTTATTGTATTTGTATAGTATGTTCCTTCTTTTCTAGTGTATAGTACGTTCCTTCTGTTCTAGCGTATAGTATGTTTGAACTGACTCATGTATGAACTGATTCTTGTAAGTTTCATTGTTCTAGAAATAGTAAGTATTAATTCACTAAAATATACCTATTATAGTTTACTAGTATAAATGTTTGACTATTACTGATGTATAGAAAAGACTCAATTACTTACCAAGCAACTAAGTTAAGTAAAATCCTTAAAATGGGTTTGATATTCACATACCTATTTACTAAGTATAACTATGATTTAACCAACATTCGGACTAGCGATCCTACCTCGAGCCCACAACCAAACAAGGAATAAGAGTCAAGGTATCTAGCAATAATCCTAAGTCTGTTAAAGCATACTTATATGTAAATAGATAGACAAATATGATTTGATATAAAGAAGTTTATAAAAGCATTAAAAGAGTTTTCAACAAGTTTGAGTATAAGAAATCCTTTTGAATGTTGTTTTCATATGTGAAATGATTACACAATTTCATTGTGTTATACTTGTATCCCCCCCCTAAAATCATTCAAAAGTATTTAAAAGCATAGTTGTAGGGGTATGAACTCACTTCTAGTGAGTGATTCGGATGAAAGATCGATATAGGATGCTAAGTATGCCAAATGGAAACCAGAGCGCAAACAGATCCTAATAAACATGTAATAACACATATATGTGTACAATTAGTGTACATAACAACTAAAAATGTATGGGAAACGTCCTTAGGAACTAGGAAAATCTCACAATGGAGTGTATCAATCACATATGATTGATAAAAGAGAGTTTACAGCCACACTTATGAGTGTTTACGACCATGGGTGTGTTTACGGCCAAGAACACTTGAAGTGTTCACGGCCCAGGCTTGGTATAAAGAGGGTTTACGACCATGGATGAAGGGTTCATGGCCACCTTATGAGCTAAGAAGGGTTTACGGCCCCAAGAAGGGTTTACGACCGTAAACTCTTGAAGTTCATGCATTTTGATTCTTGATTAATGCTTAAAGGGTGTTTGTTTTATGAGGCTTCAAGAGTTTCTAATGGGTAACAAGTATATGGAAATGATACTTACGATTTGGAAGACCTTGGGGGTTCAAGGCCACCAAGAACAAGTGTGTGTTCTTGGTGAAAGATGATGATCTTGAAGATCTAAAGCAAAAGATTTGGATTTATGGATGAAATCAAAGGGGTTCACTTTGAATGTGAAGGATATCAACTAACAATGGAAGGAATACTTACAACTTTAAAGAGAAAGGATGATTTCCTTGATGATACTTGAGAGAGTTTGAGAGTTCTTGACTTGAAGTTGTGAATAATGAAGAAAAGATAAGGATATTTATACTAATGAAGAGAGTTCATGGTTGGCCATGGGTTTATGGCCGTAAAACCTAGTTTGCGGCCGTGAACCCCTTGTGAAGGTGGTTCCAGCTGATTCCCACTCAAAGAACTTAAGATAACGCATCCTAACACACCATCATTTACTGTACTAGGCTTAGAACTCTCATAGAGACCCTTCATAAAGCTAAAAGGTAATAGAAACAAGTCTGAATTTTGATTTGATTGAATGGATTTACAAGATAGAAATTTTGGGTTGTCATAAATACGGCTAAGCATGCGTGGGTACTATCCACCCCTTTAGTATCTTTCAACCGGTAATGTAACGCCATGTTCCGAGTACATATTTATTTTGATTAAATGTTCTTTTGGGAAGAGCTACTCAGCGAGTTGTAGCCCTAACTCGCCAAGTAGATGTCGAGTGGATGCGGGGTTTAAGTGATCTACTTGGCGAGTCCACGCCTAGACACGGTGAGTAGGCCAATCAGGAGGAGACCCTAATCCTTAGGGTTTGCACCCTATTTAAACGTACTTATAGCCCCATCTCAGCCTCCATCGCCCTCAGAGCATTCGTTATCGAAAACCCTAGCCTCCATTGGTAAGTTTGAGTGATTGATTGCCTTGTGAAGGGACTTTTGGTGCACTTTGGAGCAAGTGGAAGAAGGGAGAAGTTGAAGAGGTTAAGGAAGGGGACTTAGATCCAGAACACATTCATTTGTGGTCATCCATTCTGGTAATAAAGTTTCCATCTTGGTTATTGATCTATTAGATCTTGTTTGTCCCTAAATTGTTGCTTTTAAGCCCTAAAACCCCAAATCCTTGAAGAGAAACCTTATGGTTGAGTTATACTTCAGATCTGGACTCTCATTACCTTCTTGAAGTGTTAAGTTTCGGTCATATTGGTGATTAAGGTCCCTCTTGAGCTTAGAACCCCATTAAGAGCTTAGTTTGGACATTTGAAGCCTCTAAAGCTATGCATGCACGTAAAGTTTCCAACTTTACGTGATAAGCATGCCCTAGAAGCCTAGATCTGTGGTTTGGAGCCGCTGCATGGCTCAAATCAGGTCTGTATAGAAAAAGGACTGAATGAACTCGGCGAGTAGAACAATGGACTCGGCGAGTCCTATGAAGATAGCCGTGGACTCGGCAAGTTGGATGAGTAACTCGACGAGTCCGATGAAGATTGCCTTGGACTCAACGAGTTGCTCTTCAAATCGGCGAGTTGGATGAACTTGGACTTAGTATGTATGCATCGAGGAAGAACGCGTCGAGTCTTCGCTAAGATTGACGAGTAGAAACGGGTGTAGAACTAGAACATATGGAAGGGACCCAGCGAGTTGGCGAGCCAAATCGGCGAGTCCGGTCAACCAGGAAGTTGATTTTAACCAAGATGTTGACTTTGACCGGGGGTAAAATAGTCATTTTACCCTAAGATTAGTTATCAGTATTCGACTTAGTGTTTATGGAAATTGTAGTCGGTGAGTTCCGGTTCAGCAGTCAGGTGCTCAGCAAGCAGACTTTCAGCAACTACTTCGAGGTGAGTTACCTTCCAGTAGCGGTGGGTCTAAGGCCACAATGTCGGCCCACTAGTAGGAATTGTATGATTAGATGATTGTCTTTGTGATATTCATCTAGGGTTGCCACTACTTGTGTTATGTTTATGTGTTTGTACCATATGATGTTATGTACTAGCGATAGTAGGGGAGATAGTCCCCAAGTTACCGGTCGATAGGGCCGAAGGGGTAGTCATGCCCAACCATGCTAAATAGATTATGTGATACGTGTTATGTGGTAGTGGTAGGGGGAAATAGTCCTTAGTATCCGGTCGAAAGGATCGAAGGGGAGACCAGCACCCAGATATGCTAGTCAGTATCCTGTTGAAAGGACCGAAGGGGAGACCAACACCCAAATATGCTAGTCAGTATCTGGTCGAATGGATCGAAGGGGAGACCAGCACCGAGATATGCTAGTCATTATCCGGTCGAAAGGACCGAAGGGGAGACCAACACCCATATATGCTAGTCATTATCCGGTCGAGAGGACCGAAGGGGTAGGTCGGGAACCCAGATATGCCTGACAATATTTGTATGTTATATGGTTATTTGGTATGCGGTACGTTGGGGGAACTCACTAAGCTTTGTGCTTACGGTTTTTAGTTGTTGTTTCAGGTACCTCTTCAACCAAGGGGAAGGAGCTGGCGCGGGAGCGACATATCACAGACACGCTCTTGTTTTTCCGCACTATGAGACATTCTGGGATTTGTACTCTGATATTATTATGGTTTATGTTATGCTTTACAAACGCGAGACATGTTTTATTAAATGATATGGTCGAATGATATTTTGTTACCAACGTTTTGCAAATCACTTAATTAAAAAATGAATTTTTTGGTCCATAATTTTTGGGATATTACAGGTAACCAGGGACTATCCCACCCCTATCCATACTACATATATATCATAGCATCCTAGCACATAATAACAGACTCAACATGCCAGACGATTATCACAAAGACAATCATCTTTACTATGTACTACTACTAATGGGATGACCTTGGCGCCTTAGACCCGTTTCTTTTGGAAGGTAACTCACCTCAATGTCGTGTAGTGTTTGTACTGTCCTCGGTATGGAAATCAACCCTTCTCGACTCCTCAATACGTACACAACACCCTTTCTACATTACTATTTCATGCTCATAACCCTTACAAGGTCACCCAAGTCCAAGTTAAAGTCAAGGTCAATACCTGGTCAAAGTCAACATCTAGTTGACTAGACTCACCGAGTCCCCATGTCCACAAAAGCTACAACACTGTCCCTACTCATCGAGTCTAGCAAGAGCTCGATGAGTTCACATTCAACAACACATTGGACCTTCTTCAACCGACTCATCGAGTTCATTCTTGAACTCGTCTAGTTCATATTCATCTGCATGGATGAGTTCAGTCTATGACTCGTCGAGTTCCCCCTGAACTCGTTGAGTCCGTCTTCATGTGTTTGGGACATTACCTTGAACTCACCGAGTTAGCTCATACATTTGCCGAGTTCTTTGATTTCCAGGTCCCTAATGAGCCTAAACAACTGAGGGACCTTCAGTCTTAGCATCTGGTCCATCAACAGAAAGGATTTGATGGAACATACGTCCCGACTCGCCAAGTCCCTCTTTGTCCCAAGCTATACAGTAGATTATAATGGGCCTTAATGCATTAAAACCATAGATCTGACCTCCTAAGGTCCATTTTATACGTAAAGTTCCAATCTTGACGTCCATGCATGGGGTTTTTGGCTCAAAAAGCCATAAAAAGATGTATATAAGAAGCATGGGTCTCACATGGCCATAAAGTTAGCGCTTTTATGCCATCTGAACCCTCAATGGTTCCATATTTGAAGTGTAACTCCAAACACACTCACAAAATTGGATTATAACTTCACCAACTCTTGAAAAGGGTAGAAAATAGCCCCAAAAAGAGATAGATGGTCAATGTTCAAGCTTTTTACCTTGAATAAACTAAGAATGAAGCAAAACCTCTGGATCTACTAGCTTCCCCTTGAAATCCCAAGCTTCCTTATTCTCTTCCAACTTCAAATTCACACAAAAGTCACCAAAAAGCTCAAGAACACTTAAAAGAGGCTTAGGGTTCGATTTAGGGCTTTCTCTAGGTTGGGAGGAACAATGGAGGCTGGTTTGGAGCGTTATAAGTTGTTTAAATAGGGTGCAAACCCGAAATATTAGGGTTTCATCCAGGTAGTCCTACTGGTCGAGTCGGTCTCCCGACTCGTCGAGTAGGTCACTTAACCCACCGATCCAAAGTCAAGTCTACTCGACAAGTTGGGCCTCCAACTCACCGATTCCCAGAGAAAAATATGAGTTTACTTTAATTAAAATATGTATCAGGAACCGGGTGTTACATTCAAGTTGAAACTAATAAAAACTTCACAATTGCAAATCAGTTCGAAATTTGATAAAACCTTGATGTCATTTTTATCTCTCTCTGTTTCCATCAAATCTATGTGAAAAAAATATGTACGAAAATATAGTTAAAAACTACACATAATGAAAAGGAAATCAGTACATATAATGAATAATTCATTCATCCAAAAGAATGAACCTCCTAAGCATAGAGATCTGTACATATGGTTCTTGGGTATCTATGTAAAAGAACAAATGTCAATTATGTGCTCAATTGGTTGCCCTTTTTACCTTGAATGAACTGATAATGAAGCAAAACCTCTGGATCTACTAGATTCCACTTGAACTCCTAAGCTTCCTTCTTCTCTTCCAACTTCAAATTTACACAAAAGTCACCAAAAAGATCAAGAACACTCAAAAGAGGCTTAGGGTTCAAGTTAGGGCTTTATCTGGGTTGGGAGGAACAATGGAGGTTGGGTTGGGGCGTTATAAGTTGTTTAAATAGGGTGAAAACCCCAAATATTAGGGTTTCATCCAGACAGTCCTACTCGTCGAGTCGGTCTCCCGACTTGTCGAGTAGGTCACTTATCCCACCAATCCAAAGTCAAGTCTACTCGACAAGTTGGGCCTCCAACTCGCCAATTTCCAGAGCAAAACATGAGTTTACTTTAATTAAAATATGTATCAGGAATCGGGTGTTACGTTTAGGTTGCAACTAATAAAAACTTCACAATTGCAAATCAGTTTGAAATTTGATAAAACCTTGATGTCATTTTTATCTCCCTCTGTTTCCATCAAATCTATGTGAAAAAAATAATATGTAAGAAAATATAGTTAAAAGCTACACATAATGAAAAGGAAATCAGTACATATAATGAACAGTTCATTCATCCAAAAGAATGAACCTCCTAAGCATAGAGATTCGTACATATGGTTCTTGGGTATCTATGTAAAAGAAAAAATGACAATTATGTTCTCAGTTGGTTGCCCCTTTTATGTTGAATGAACTGAGAATGAAGCAAACCTCTGGATCTACTAGCTTCTAATTGAAATCCTAAGCTTCCTTCATCTCTTCCAACTTCAAATTCACACAAAACTCACCAGAAAGCTCAAGAACACTCAAAAGAGGCTTAGGGTTCGAGTTAGGACTTTCTTTGGGTTGAGAGGAACAATGGAGGCTGGGTTTGGGCATTATAAGTTGTTTAAATATGGTGAAAACCCTAAATATTAGGGTTTCATCCAGACAGACCTACTCGTCGAGTCGGTCTCCCCACTTGTCGAGTAGGTCACTTATCCCACCGATCCAAAGTCAAGTCTACTCGACAAGTTGGGCCTCCAACTCGCCAATTCCTAGAGCAAAACATGAGTTTACTTTAATTAAAATATGTAGTAGGAACCGAGTGTTACATTCAGGTTGCAACTAATATAAACTTCACAATTGCAAATCAGTTCGAAATTTGATAAAACCTTGATGTCATTTTTATCTCCATCTATTTCCATCAAATCTATGTGAAAAAATAATATGTTAGAAAATATAGTTAAAAGCTACACATAATGGAAAGGAAATCAGTACATATAATGAACAGTTCATTCATCCAAAAGAATGAACCTCCTAATCATAAAGATCCGTACATATGGTTCTTGGGTATCTATGTAAAAGAATAAATGACAATTATGTGCTCAATTGGTTGCCCTTTGATTTCAGTGGTGCTTCATGAGTTGTCAGATGATAGTTAGTTACATATTCTGTAATTTCAAACATAGATTAGAAAATTAAACCTCAAATTACGAAAAAAGGGACTAAAATAACCTCTAATAACCCTTGTCATAGTTAATTAGTCTTGCCTTTTCTTAATCACATCGGTTGTTGTCATGAAATATTGTTCCACATTGATCGAATCTTTGGTATTAGTCTCAAGGAAAGGGGTCCCAAGCTTATCAGAAAATGTCTGTAGGGACATGAAATGCATGATCTTATAAAAAGTCACATGATGCACGATCCTTGTAGTAGCTTACAAGAAAAAAGTCCATGTATGCAGGGTGTGCCAAAAATATGTTGTTTCAGATATCCTAGGCAATTCAATGAAAAGATATCACAAGGAGAGGAATCATATCCACTATATAGAAGTAGAAATAATGGAATTGAGGTGACTGCAAGAAAATACAACATTAGATAACAGATGGGTGGCTCCATACAACCCAAAATTGTCAATGATGTTTAATTTTCATATCAACGTTGAGGTTTGTTCGAGTATAAAGTATGTGAAGTACCTCTTCAAATATTTTTATAAGGGCCATGACAAACAAGTTATCCATATTGATAAAGACCAAGAAAATATTGTTATTAATGAGATACGAAAGTTTCAAGACGCACGTTATGTATCCCCTCCCGAGGCATTATGGTGTGTTTTTAGCTTTCCTCTTTCAAAAATCCACCCTTGTGTGATGGCCTTGCAAATACATCTCCTGAATCAACAATTGGTTTGGTTCAAAGACGATGACAGAATGGAAGACATTGTTAATAAGGAGAAAGGAAAAAAATTCAATGTTGGCAGCATTTTTCAAGAAGAATAAAGAAGATTCGAATGAAAGAAAATATTTGTATAAGGATTTTCGCAAACATTTTACATGGAATCGGAGCAACCATTGTTATAGGACCAGGGAACATAAATAAATGATTGGTTGACTTTTTATGCTAATCCAGCTGAAGGAGAGAGATACTACCTACACCTGCTTTTATTTCATATTACTGGGCCTACTTGCTTTAAAGATTTATACACAACCAATGGTGTATTACACCCTACATTTTGAAAAGCAACTCTTGAAAGAGATTTAATAGAGACCGATGATAATTTATCATAATGTCTTGTAGAGGCTCCCTTATTTCAATTTCCCAGCGTACTTAGAAGGTTATTTGCGACGATGTTGATTTTTTGTGAATCAGGAAATGTTCGCAAGTTATGGGATAACCACTATGATTCTCTTTCTGAAGATTATAGGAAACAATATGGATGTGCCGAACGAGTGCAAAATATGGTCCTCATCGACATTAGAGTATTCCTAGAATCTATGAGTAAAAAGCTTAGTGACTACGACCTTCCAAATGTTAGTGCACACATTGATTTACAATCAAGAGCCTATCGTGAGGTGCACGAAGAATACTCTATAAATGTGGAATATGAAGACTTACATGCACGAGACTCTCTCAATCCAGACCAAAGGTTTGCATATGATAAGATAATGAGGCATGTGGATGAAAATATTCCCGGTGTGTTCTTCATAGATGGTCCCAATGGACCTGGAAAGACATTTTTGTACAAAGCTTTGTTGGCCAATATTCGTGCCCGTGGTCTTATTGCACTTGTAACTGCCATGTTAGGTGTTGCGGCTAACAACATGCCAGGAGGGAGAACAACTCATTCGCAATTTGGAATTCCCCTTAATCTTGATAATAACTTGATGTGCAAGATCACTAAACAAAGAGGGAAGGCTCAGCTACTTCGCGAGGCAAAGTTAATCATATGGGATGAAGAAGCAATGGCTAAGAGGCAGGCGGTAAAAGCAGTTGATCGGACAATGCAAGACATGACAAATAAGAAGCTCCCTTTCGGTGGAAAGATAATGGTTATGGGAGGTGACTTTAGACAAGTGTTGACGGTCATGAGACGTCGCACTCGAGCACAAATTATGGACTCTAGCTTACGAATCTCACCTCTATGGGCTTCAGTTAAAAGGCTTCGATTAATTATCAACATGAGAGCGGTAAATGACCCATGGTTTTTTGATTTTTTATTACGAGTCAGTGATGGAATGAGGAAACATTGGACGAGCCCTTTATTCGTATACCTGATAACATGTCCATTCCATACACTAATAAAACTAATTTAGTGGACGATCTGATTGATGCAATATTTCCTTCTTTGCAATCCAACGACGCCGATTCAAGATTTATCATTTCGAGGGCGATATTGTCAACTAAAAATGAAGATGTTTATGAGATTAAGAATAAGTTGATCGAACGATTTTCTGCCGAGAATAAAGTTTACTACAATTTTTATGAAGCGGAAGATGACTAAAATAACTTATATCCGGTGGAATATTTGAACTCGTTAAATGTTAATGGTGTACCCCCTCATTATCTTCGGTTAAAAACTAGGTGCCCAATAATACTTTTGCGAAACATCGATCCTTCAAATGGGTTATGTAATGACACCAGATTGATATGTCGATCTTTCCAAAAAAATGTCATTGATACAGAGATAGATGTTGGTCAACATGCTAGAAAAAGAGTGTTTTTACCACAAATTCCTCTATGTCTGTTTGACGATGAGATGTTCCCATTCAAACTAAAGAGAAAGTAGTTTCCAATTCAACTTAGTTTCTCTATGACAATCAATAAAGCTTAAGGACAAACAATTCCAAATGTAGGTGTTTATCTACCAGAATCGGTATTCTCACATGGCCAACTTTATGTGGCGTCGTCCAGAGGAATATCACGTGTCAATACCAAGGTATTAGTAAAGCTGGAAAAAACGTTTGATAATGATGGAATCTACACATCAAACTTTGTGTACACAGAAGTTTTATGTGATTAACAAGGTACAGTCTTCAACTTATTACTTTACAATTTCTTCAAATATGTATCTTAGATGCTCATTTGACGTTTAATGCAGGGCTAGCAGATGAAGCAACATGATTGCAGATTGGTGTAGTTTATATATTAGACACGTTATAAATGCACAAAACTAAATGATTGCAGATTGTTGTTATTTATATATTGTAAAATCAAGTATGAACTATTAGATGAAATTCCAAATGTTGACTCAACTTTTGTTGTATTGTATGACTAAGCACCTAGCAAGAAACTATCCGTTGAAATGAATTATTCGACAAAAAACAGTCCTCCAAAATGTTGCGATGAATAGCTCACGTCTAAAGGAAACTAATCATCACTGATAAAACTATATTCTGAAAGAAACTCTTTGCCTTCCGGCGCTTAGCGCATGTAAACGGCTAATATATATATATATATATATATATATATATATATATATATATATATATATATATATATATATGTATATATATATATATATATATGAGGGTTCAATTGAGAAAAAGAAGGTTGAGAATCGGGGAATTATTATCAGCCACATATTTCTTTTGCCGCAAAACACTTAGGCGTACCGTCTGAAATGGATAACGGGTAAACATATGTTTTCCAATCAATCATGTTTCCTTATAATATGCTAATCATTACCTTAGTATATACAAAAACATACTATTTTTTTTTTTTTTGTTTTTTTGATTTTTAGAAAGTCATTTTTTTGAAAAATTATTTTAAATATATCAAAATTCATAATTTTTTATTTCCTAACATAGACATCCATATTAATATCGTTTTAAGATAAAATAAAAAAATTATTATTTTAGAGTTTCAGTCTCGTTATTCACTTATGAATAAAACGTGTGTTTATTAGTTATTTATTATTTATTATTTTTTAATAGTTTAAGTGTCGTTCATATATGAATATTGCACGTAATAAAGTTTTTTTTTTTTTTACTTAAAATATATTTTTACATCATCTTTCATCATATATTATATTTATATATGAATAAAATGTGTATTAGTTGTCATCATATTTTATATTCATATATGAATAAAAACATTTCTCAGATTTTTATTACAGTTAATTTGTTATTCATATATTAATTAGTAGTATAAATGATACTTAAACTGTAAAAATAATTAATTATATATTTTTATTCATAAGTGAATAACGAATGTACTGTAGGAAAAATTTGATGTATTTTTTTTCACTTGTTAATAACGATAGCTGAAAATATAAAAAAAATATTTTTTTTATTTTATATTAAAAGTATATATCAATATTGATGTCTATTTGTAGAGAATAAAAAATCATAAATTTTGATATATTTAAAATCATCTTTCGATAAAATAGTTTCTTAAAAATTTTAAAAACAAAAACAAAAAACTATGTTTTTGTATATATTAAGGTAATGATTAGTATAGTTTAAAAAAAAACATTTTTTGTTAAAAACACATGTGTATTCTTTATCCATTTCTGCTGGTATAACAGAGGAATTTGCGGCAAAAATAAATGAATGGCTGAGAATGATTCCCCTATTTTCAACCTTTTTTATTTTCTCAATTGAACTTATATATATATATATATATATATATATATATATATATATATATATATATATATATATATATATATATATATATATATATATATATTCTAATAAATGAATATGTTTATTCTCCTATTAACAAGTGTCATACTATTAGAACTCCTTATTAATTATCAATTTCAATTTTCAAATTTTAATATTCTCACTCTAATTATATTAAATTAATAATTGATTCTCAATTTTAAATTTTAATTTTTTTCACTCTAATTATATTAAATTAATAACATTAATAACATTAGATTAAAAAATAAAATAAACTTAATACAAATGATAAGACGATATAACTTCAGGTATTTATTTAAATCAACGATTATTATTTTATATAACTAAAAAAATATCTCTTAAGTAATAATTTATTTAAAATAACTGATTAATAATTTTGATTTTTTAATATTAAAATTTAATTAATTTTATAACCGTGGTTCTCACGGGTTATATATATATATATGGGTTCAATTGAGAAAATAAAAAAGGTTGGGAATGGGGGAATCATTTTCAGCCACTCATTTAATCTCAGCATAAAAAGACACGGTGACAAACTTGTAAATATGATAATAACATTCAATCTCAAATACGTAACTGTATAGAAATTTCGATCGTTTATCATCCAAGTTTC
The DNA here is from genome assembly GCF_052625555.1 of Lactuca saligna. Taxonomy (NCBI): domain Eukaryota; kingdom Viridiplantae; phylum Streptophyta; class Magnoliopsida; order Asterales; family Asteraceae; genus Lactuca; species Lactuca saligna. Next base: position 74,149,714 of record NC_136425.1, read on the forward strand.
TCCTCCAACCTTCAACAATTGTGACAACCCGAAAGTTTCATTCGTACAAACCCTTCAGTCAAGGACTTCAAATAAAAGTTAAATACTTTTCTGTTAATTTTTAGCCGGTTTAAAGTCCGTTTGAGTGTTTTGAAATATTTATTCTTGAAACGAACGAATAAAAGGAAGTATTCTCTAGGGTCTTGGAGTAGCAAACACACACGTAACACCTTAATAAGGAGTTCACGACCAAACTTATAGAGTTTGGGCCGTAAACTCCCTTAGGGCCGCAAACTCATGCTTAAGGCATGAGTTTACTCTTCATTCTCTCATTCTCCAACTTTCAAACTCAAGAACTCCCACCATTCTCTCTCAAGTATCATAACCCCTTTCTTCCAATCTTCCAAAAACGTAAGTGTTTCTTCACTTGATTTGTTGTTATAGCCTTACATCTAGTTGTTATACATCATTTCATGCATGAATTCTTCATTTTCACTTAGATCTTCAAGTGTTCTTCAAAACACCAAAAACACCAAGAACACACACTAGTGTTCTTGGACCTTAAACACCCAAACAAGCTTCTATATTGTAAGTACACTTGTCCTAGCTTATTATATACTAGATTGAACTTGTTTACACCTAGAAATCATCAATAAAACACAATCAAAAGAGAGTTTACATCCAAGGAGCCTCCTTGGGCTGTAAACTCTATTTAAGGGTACATTTGTGGAACCGTCCTACACATTGCTGCTAGCTACAATGGGACCTGTAGGTCTTCGGGTGATGAATGTCATAACATCTCGATGTCTTACATCGTCGTGGTTCACTAGGTCAATCAAGTATGGTTACAATTACATCACATTATACCTTAATTAACAATTGGCTTAAGGTAGTTAGTACAACTGTAGTTATAATATTATTATACTACAATACTTCATTATTTTCCCTTTACATCTACTTTGTGATCTCCTCATAATAAAGAGTAATGTAAAATCTATATTTTTACTAATGATAGTCACGTTTGGGAAAATACTCTCTTCTACAAAGAACAAACATACATTACACTTGATGTCTTGGTCAGAAGGCTGCTTTTAATGGAAAATATAGGATTTTCTAAGAGATACAAACAATTGTTACAATCATTTTACATACTTTTACACTCAAACACTTACAAACATTTTCATACAAATTATGACACTAAATACTTATTAACTCACCAGATTTAATGTTGATAAACCCTTTCAAAATAACTTGTATTCTCAGGTCATCAGTAGACAGGTACCGATGCCAGCTTTTTAGAATATGGAGCGCATACAAGACTCATCTTTTATTTTGATTCATATTTTTGGTGTCTTATAAACCACAGAGCACACTTGTATTAAAACTATATATTTAATGCAATGGATGATGTTGCTTACTCGTTTACTAATATTCTGTGTTGTGATACTATACATGACGTCCTCTGCCCTAGAACGTTTCCACCATTCTTGGTTTTGGGGTGTGACAGATTGGTATCCGAGCATCGTTTATAGTGAACCTAGTATATCAACCCATAAAAGATATACTAACTATAAATACAACGGGATTAAATTACTCTGACCAACAGTTAACAACAAAAATTCGTTTTTGGTTCTTTTAATCCAACCTTCAATTTTGCTTGAATACGATCAGATCTTCTACATCTACGATTAATTATACTTCCAACGTTATTAGATCAACATTATTGATGATCAACAAAAAATCTAATTCATATCATTCATTCAAAATTTTGAAAAATTTCAAATAATTCTCTATCTATCTACTATTTTGTAAGATTTAAATAGTCAAAGTATCATATTTTTAACATTTTTAAAAAAGTTAAATTATATGCACTCCAAGTGTTTGATGAAATACATAAACTAAATTACCACGTTATATTCATATATGAATATGTTTTCTCACCTGAATCAGTATATGATTATTAAAACAAAAAAAAAACGAATATGTAAGTCTGTATGTTATTCATATGTGAATAACATATAAAAATTATATATATATATATATTTGTGAAAACACATTGTAATATTCATATGTGAATATACTGTGTAATATTCATAAGTGAATATATCATCTAATATTCATAAGTGAATATATACTATGTAATATTCACAAGTGAATGAATCGAATAATATTTAAATATAAATATACTATGTTTAGTATATGCTATATTCATATATGAATGATACTTAAATTGTAAAAAAAAAAATTAATCATATTTTTTATTCATAAGTGAATAACGAATGTACTGTAGTAAAAACCTAATTCATTTTTATTCACTTATGAATACCGATAGCTGAAAATATAAAAAAAATAAAGTTTTTATTTTATCTTAAAACTATATCAATATGGATGTCTATTTGCAGAGAATAAAAAATAATGAATTTTGGTATATTTAAAATCATTTTTCGATAAAAATAGCTTCTTAAAAATTAAAAAAAACGAAAAAACTATGTTTTTGTATATATTAAGGTAATGCTTAGCATAGTTTAAAGAAAACATGTTTTGTTGGAAAACACATGTCTATTTCTTTCCCATTTCCGATAGTACGACAGAGTCTTTTGCGGCAAAAATAATTGATTTGTTGAGAATGATTCCTTCATTCTCAACCTTTTTTTTTTCTCAATTGAACATTCTCTCTCTCTCTCTCTCTCTATATATATATATATATATATATAGATAGGTGCTGCTAATAAGACACCACTTAGACACCTTATTATCACTTTTATAAAAAGTCAACCTATAATCAACTACTTGTAATCAGTTTTTTTTTTAAAACAATGCAATTTCAACCAATAAAAGTATTTTAAAAATTAATTAGAGTTGTCTAAATGGTAAAATGGGGTGTCTTTTTAGCCAACCCTATATATATATATATATATATATATATATATATATATATATATATATATATATATATATATGTTCAGTTTCATTTGAGACCATTCTAATTTTGTGAGACCGTGAGACCAAATCTATAAATAATTTTAAAATGCAAAATAAATGGAAAAATCTAAAAATTCTTTTTTTAAATATTATTTTCGGAATTTGAATTAACTAAAAAAAATTAATAAAAAATCCCGTTTTTTTTTTTTGAAAAATACGTAATATATTCTAAATAGAATATTACACTGATATATTCTAAAAAATAATTTTAAAATGCAAAATAAATGGAAAAATCTAAAAATTCTTTTTTTAAATATTATTTTCGGAACATGAATTAACTAAAAAAAATTAAAAAGAAAATTAAAAAAAATAAAAAAAAATCTATTTTTTTTTTTTGAAAAATACGTGAAATATTCTAAATAGAATATTACACTGTACATAGTCTAAAAATAATTTTAAAATGCAAAATAAATGGAAAAATCAAAAAATTCTTTTTTTAAATATTATTTTTGGAACTTGAATTAACTAAAAAAATTAAAAAAAAATAAAAATAAATAAAAATAAAATAAAAAAATGCGTGTCACGGTCTCACAAAATTAGACCGTTTCACATAAAGTTAACCCTATATATATATATATATATATATATATATATATATATATATATATATATATATATATATATATATATATATATATATGGTAAAGTGAATATACCTAACAACCTTATATAAGCTTAGGTACCTAACCTTATCAAACTAGGTCATTTTGCATTAAATTTTCATTGCAATCATGCAAGATTCTTAAACTTTATCCTAAACTTGATTTACTTCAAAAAATTTGGAAATTCATCATTATATTTCTCCTACATCATTTCATTTGTAGCAGTAGGATATGAAGTCTATCAGACGGTATTCAATAAAAGGACGTGATGTAAAAGAAAGATAATGGTGAAAGTCCAAAGATTTTGGAAGTAATAAAGTTATGGGGTTGAAGTTTAAGCACCTTAGACAATTACAATGTAAATATGATACAAACTGATGTAGTATTATGGAGTTAGGTAGCTAAGCTTATATAAGGTTGTTAGGTATATTCACTTTTTCCATATATATATATATATATATATATATATATATATATATATATATATATATATATATATATATATATATAACAAAAGAATAGGTTTAATCACATATTGACAAGTGTCATTCAATTAGAACCCTCCTTTAATGTTATATATCATTTATCATGCCACTTGTCACCTATTAATTATTTATTTGAAATTTGAAATTTTAAATTTTCTACTCTAATCTTATTAAATTAATAATTGATTCTTTATTTTAAATTTCAAATTTTAAAATTTCTCCCTTTAGTTATATTAAATTAATAAGATTAGATTAAAAAATAAAATAAAATTAATATAAATTATAAAATGATATAACTCCACGTATTTATTTAAATCAACGATTATAATTTTATATCACTTAAAAAATATCTCTTAAGTAATAATTTATTTAAAATAATTGATTAATAATTTTGATTTTTTAATACGAAAGTTTAATTAATTTTATAACCGTGGTTATCACGGGTTATAAACTAGTATATATATATATATATATATATATATATATATATATATATATATATATATATATATATATATATATATATATATATATATATATATACACACACACACTAGCAGCGTACCCGCACAAAGCGGCGGGGTGTGTAAATTCTTTCGGTGATATGTTTCCTCTACAAAAATGTTATGTTACAAAAGAAAGTACATGTCGAAAACAAAATAATCAAACTATGGTGTTATTTGGGAGATGAAGTCATTTTTTGTTCATAGACGGTGGGTTTTATAGTAGATGAGGGGAACAAAGAGGTATATGCGATTGGAGAGATATTTGAATCAACATGCTAAATTTAAGGATATCTAAAAAGGTTCAAAATTTGATTGAATCCGGGATTTGAGGGAACAATATCAAATTGTTGAGAAATATAAGAAGATTTGATGATAAATATTTGAATTCAAAATGTGGTTAAGATTTAATATTATTTTATTAATGTTTACTTGTACTATCAGCTTCGGACGTCTTAAAAAAATATTATTATTATAATCAATCTATTTTTAGAAATAATTAGATTTCTTTTATAAGATAGTAAATATATATATATATATATATATATATATATATATATATATATATATATATATATATATATATATATATATTGTGACCCGTGAATCCACCTGGTTTGTTATAAAGTTGCGATTTTCGATAACATAAAATTCCACGTTGCATTGCAACAAAAAGGGTGTGAACAACTGAACATCAATTGAAAAGCGGAAGAAATTGTCTTTTTGCCAAACAAACGTAGCAAATCAGGATACATCGATTATGACGACGGTGAAGAGCAGTTCTGTCACTACAAATTCCAGATGGTCTCTTGCCGGAATGACTGCTCTCGTCACCGGCGGCACACGTGGTATCGGCTACGCTGTGGTGGAGGAATTGGCAGGGTTAGGGGCGGCGGTGCACACCTGCTCTCGCAACGAGGCTGAGCTCAACCTCCGCTTACAAGAATGGTCTTCCAAGGGCTTCACCGTCACCGGATCCGTCTGCGACGCAACTTCTCGTCCTCAACGCGAACAGCTTCTACAAAAAGTCTCCTCTATCTTCAATGGAAAGCTCAACATTCTAGTAAGTTGTTTCGATTTTGTTACAAATGTTAACTTTTCCCTAATTGCTTCCATATATTACGATGTTTTATTTTATATCGCAAATTATCATCGAGAGACTTTTGAAACAAGTTTCTGTTTCTAACTTTCTATATCCACAATTCGTTCAATTGTTACTTTTCGAAACCAATCCCAGATCCACAATTCGTTTGTGCTCTTTCTTAATTATTTGAATAACGGATAGACATTTCTAGGTTAAACAGGAATGAGTTGCGTTTTACGAATGCTTTTACAAACATCCTCCATAAAATAAAATTCTTTCCTGTAGATAAACAATGTTGGAACAAACATCAGGAAAGCTACAACCGATTACACTTCAGAAGAGTATTCCAAACTCATGTCTACCAATTTGGAATCTTCATACCATCTGTGTCAACTTGCACACCCTCTTTTAAAAGCATCTGGAGTCGGAAGCATCGTGTTCATTTCCTCTGTTGCAGGTTCTATTCACATTGCTTCTGGTTCCATCTATGGAGCCACTAAAGGTATATATACACTTTCCCTTCTCCAATTTTCCTAATTTCAAGACTCTAATTTCTCATGGAAAAGGGATCTAAGTTTTTAACTTCGAATTTTCTTTACAAAGGTGCAATGAATCAGCTTGCAAAGAATTTAGCATGTGAATGGGCTAAAGATAACATAAGGACTAATAGTGTAGCACCATGGTACACTAAAACTCCACTTGTCCAACATGTAATATCTTGATCTTCTCATCTTTCTCAGATTCCCTTTTGTTTCTCTATGATCATACTGGAATTTTATAATTTATATTACCAAATTGCTTTGTGTAGTTGCTAGAAAATGAGGAGTATTTGGAAAGAGTGGCTTCAAGAACACCTCTAAAACGTGTTGCAGAAGCAAATGAAGTGTCATCAATGGTGGCGTTCCTTTGTTTACCTGCTGCTTCTTACATCACTGGCCAAACAATTGCTGTTGATGGAGGATTTTCTGTTAATGGTTTCGCATGAATTTTGTAATAGAATTAGGAATTTGGTTTTGGTTATCATAAAGAAGTTTTTACTTAATGGTATAACTGAGTGTTTTAGTTGATTATGAATTTATAATATTGACATTAATTGTTAACTTAATGGTAATAGAATGGAAAAAGTTCAAATAATGATGATATGGTTAATGTTCAATCGTCAAAAGTTGATGCATGCAACAATAAAATTTTTGACGATTAAGAAAATAGCTAAAAATCAAATAAGATGGTAAGTATGCATGGCTCTCATGATGGGAAGAAGAAGAAATTCAATCCATTCCTTTTTTTGGGCCCCATGTGTAAAGGTAATATTAATGTTTTAAAAGTCGGTTTGATCAGGCTAGTTGGACCGGAAACCGAGGAGAGAACGGTTTAATTATCATTGGTTTTACATTGAGTTCTGTACCGGATTGAACCTGATTTTAGAAAAAATCCGTTAAACCGAATAAAAATAAATGAAAAAAACAATTTACATAATAAATTTTGGTGATTTTTTTTTTTTCATATCTATTTAGTTCTTTGTAAATAAAAACATATGGTAAATTTATAATTTTTTATGTGTTTGTATTCATTTAAAACTATATTTCGTTACCGTATTATATTTTATTTTCTTTTTGATATATATGGATTGATGTAAAACACGAAACATATGATTATGTGTTGTTTTAATGTTTGAATTTGAAAACATCAAATTCATGATTTATATATGTATGTATGTGTAGGAAAATAGAAAAAAACATGAAAACAATAGAAACCGGTTGACCTGACAGTCAAACTGGTTGAACCAGAACCTGGTCACCATACCATTTCGATTAAAAAATCGTTTAAAACATTGGGTAATACTGTCATTAATTTGGAATGTCCAATTATGAAGGCTCAATTTGAAAAAAATCCTATTATTGGAAATAATTTAAAAATTTTAGACAACAGTGAAGAAGGTGTTGTTTTTTTTAGGAAAATGACTATTGAGGGTAACTAGCTGTTGCGTTTGTTCTTATTTGATCTCTTTCATTTTTTTTTCTTGTACTCAATATACCATTGAACTTGTTTATGTTCACCATAACCCTTTTGACCGACTTTTGACCTGTGATAGCCGGTCAAAGGGTTATGATGAATACAAACAACAAGTTTGATGATATATTAAGTACAAAAAAAGAAAATAGACCAAATGAGAACAAATGCAACAGTTGACTACCCTCCTGATTTGTTTTTCCTTTAGTCATTTACAACAAATCCCACATCATCTCCTACTGATATTAATAAGTTTATGAGATTCAAACATAACCCACGTAAGAATATTATTCATATATGTATAATTTTGTAATGCACTTGAATATTTATTAGGGGAATCTTGACTAAACAGGTGAATTTCATGACTACATTTACATTTTCAATCAAATGATTTATCGTATTATGGATTCTAGACAAGTATACAAACGAGTGGAATCACAAGTGTTGATATTTTTGAGTTTAATTAGCTTTAAGATCGAATTCATTGGATAAGATACAACATCTATATGTACAATATCATGCAGCTTTTTCAAACACATTACCATAATATACATTGAGGTAACGTTTATACTGATAAATACACCTCTCATGCACAATCATATCCTTTTGTAAAGAGGTGTTGACAGCTAACCACAGGAAGCATATCATAGACCATGTTTTAACGAAGTTACCCATCCGAAACGCTCTTTATATACGTTATGGCCAAAGAAGGTTGCAGTCTTTGACAATTTTACAACTTTAATTTCATTTAACTTTTCAGGAAAAATGACTCGGGAGGGTAACCAACTGTTGAGTTTGTTCTCGTTTGGTCGCTTTTCTTTTTTTCTGTAGTCAATATACCATCGAACTTGTTGTTTGTGTTCACCATAACCCTTTGATCGGGTATCACATGTCAAAATCCTGTCAAAAAGTTATGATGAACACAAACAACAAATTCGATGGTATATTGAATACAAAAAAATGATCAAATGAAAACAAACACAATAGTTAGTTATCATCAAAAAAAATCATTTTCCCTTTTATTTTGAAAACGGCGTCACTTGATTATGTGATGGATATGTTGCTTTAAATGAAAAAGCCCCTTCGAAAAAAAAAAATGACATATATCCCCCGACTAGATCTAGAAAGTCCAATGGATCTGGAATCAAATATGGAGCCCACTACCAATTTTATACCATCAATAATTGGCAGTTCTCCCAAGCAAATAAGATAGAATTAGGAAGTTATCAATTTAAACTCCTCCTGCCCACAAAAGAATTCAAGGTCTCGAAATAATATATATTATAATTACGACATTGGCCCTAAAAATGATCCAAACGACCGTACTTCGTTTTCCTATTGATCGAAATCCTTCTTGCCCTCTTGATAATTCAATGGACATTGGACAATGATATAATTTTATTGAGAATAGCAACACATGGTCACTCCTTGGGAAAAATCCGACGCAACCTCAAATCAAAAATAACTACATGAACTGCGTAAAAGTATAGTAAAAGTATATATATATATATATATATATATATATATATATATATATATATATATATATATATATATATATATATATATATATATATATATATATATATATATATATATATATATATATATATATATATATATATATATATATATATTTTTAAAGAAACGCACATCCATACACTTATTTAATTATTCTTTTAATTCTATAAATTATGATTTAATATTTATAAATGAAAAACAATGCTAATAAAGGTATATAAAACATATATTAAATGCTAATAAATGTCTATAAAACATATATTGATTTATATCTATAACGAATAACAAAATGTAAACATACATCAAATTGATCTCAAGGGATGCGGAAGGTCTTGAGAAGGCGGATGGTCATGATGACTGGCCGGAGGTCCGGCGAATATGCAACTTGCACAGAGTAAACAACAATGAGAATGTCATAACATCCTACTACGTATCCAATCTTCCTGAAGGAGTCTCGAAGACACAAATATGAAAATCCTTTCCGAAATATGGAAGAGTGGTGGACATCTACATTGGAGGTAAAAACGATCGCTCGGGTTCAACATTTGCTTTTGTTAGGTTTGAAAACATCCGAGATGCAAAAGTTTTGGAGCATGAAATGAGTAGAGTCAGATGTGGACACTACATTCTCAGAGTCAACATCGCAAGATATCAAAAACGCCAAGGTCCCAAAGGATTCAAAATCAACACCAATCATGTAGTGCCTCCTGAAAAATCATACCAGGTAGCATGGAAAGCAACTAATGCAACTAGAGATTCAAGAACGTTCGCGGAGGTGATTAAAGGTACGACTTCTAGACCATTAGCATCAGGGACGAATCCCATTGCTATCAATCCTGCAACATTCTCTGTTGGAATGGAAGATTGTGTGATGGTTGGTGAGATAATTAGTATCCAACAAATTACAGATTTACCCACCGTACTTCCTTTCGACGGAAACCCCCGCTGGTATGGTATATTACATCAGTGGTTTAAATGTTATTTTAAAATTCATCAATTCAAAATCTACGAAGGCATTCTATGATAATGAACATAATTGGAAATGTTGGTTCAAATGGCTCAAAATGGGATTCAATGATGACTTGATACCAGAGAGGATTACATGGATTAAAAATTCTAGGCTTGCCGGTTAGATTTAGATCCAATGAAAACTTTTCACGTATTGCAAATGCTTTTGGGACCACTCTTGAGATTATTGGTGTGGACTGGAAGGCTTTTGATATTTCTACTGGTGAGGTTTGCATCATTACCAAACATAACACAATTATAAACAATGTGGTCAACGTCTCTTTTAGAAACAAAGTATATCCTATTGGTATTGTAGAATATGATAGAGATTGGATGCCTTTTGATAGATCGATACAGAAGGACCCTATTCCCCAAGTCAATGATGATATTGATGATGAAGCAGAAGATGACATGGAGGTGAACGATTCTAAAGGAGATAAAGGTGACAAACAAGATTTCGAGGAAGATGAAAACCAAGATTCTGAGGAAGATGCGATCTCTGATACATGGATGGGTCCGGTCCAACAAGATGATGTCCTTGAAGATGGGGAAATCATTGAAGAATCTGGCGAGTATGTCGCTCCGGAGACGGTGGCATTAATATCTGAAGACCTTGAAAATCCACAGGTTGGATTAAGTGTTGAAGATCCCCTTGCAGTCATTAATACATCAGTTCCTCCATTCGATCTCAACACATCCACTGCTGAGTCTAATTCTAAGGAAGATCATTCAGTTGATGACATAGGTTCCTCATCTTGTGAACTCACTAAAATTGTCAAGGTTGGTTGTGATGTTGGGTTTCAATTCTCAAAAGACGACCTAATTGTCACTAGAATTGCAAACCTAGGCGATGACGTTAAAATGAAGACCTAATGAATTACTTAAGTCTCAATATAAGGGCATATGGGGAATCTCACAAAATTGATTGGTTGCACAGGCTTAAACATTCACATAAAGTCGAATTCATATGTCTTCAAGCAAAACGAGTAGCTGATTCAACCACGATTCATTTTGTGGGAGCTTGGGGAAACAATAACTATGATATGGTTTTTGTTAACCCAACTGGTAGGTCTAATGGGATTGTCTCTATTTGGGATCCAAACATTTTCTCTAAAAGTCAAGTTACATCATCCCAAAACTTCATTGTAGTAATAGGTAAATGGAAAGGCATAAACGGGGCCACAGTTATAGTTAATGTATATGCACTACAAGCAAAGTTGGATAAAAGAAAGCTTTGGTTAGACTTGATTAACCTAAAAAGCAATACTAATGGTATTTGGATATTTCTTGGAGACTTCATTATAGTAAGGAGAGCTGATGAAAGGATTAATTCTAGATTCTATCATCGCACGACCAATGATTTCAATGAACTCATCAGGAAGGCGGGATTACAAGTATTTAATCATGGTGGAAGGAAGTTCACATACATGTGTGTTGATGGCCGTAAGTTTAGTAAGCTTGACATAATTCTAGTATGCTCTAATGTCATTGCACAACAACCATTATCCATGGTTATCGTCCTCGACCGTGAGCACTCTAATCATTCACCACTCGTTCTCAGACCTTCTAACCAAGCTTTTGGGCCACCTACATTTCAATTATTCAACTCATAGTTGTATAAAGATGGATTCAATGAGGAATTTTTAAAGGCGTGGAATTCCTTTAGTGGTTTCGGTTTACCAGATATGTTTCTCAAGTCTAAGATCAAGTATGTCAAAGCTTGTATCCGCAAATGGAGAATTGTAGACTCTAATAAGTAATTGGAAACATTGAAGCAGTCGAAGGACAGAGTCTCAGAATTGGAATTTATGGCTGAATCTCGTGCATTATCTGTTGGTGAATTGCTAGAAAGAAAGGAATGTAAACGAAAGATTGTTGAATTGGAGAGACTTGCAAAGTTTGATCTCCAACAAAAGGCGAAGGTCAAATGGCTTGTTGATGGTGACGAAAATACTGCCTTTTTTATGCTACAGTAAGAAGTAAAAATAACAAAAATCGTGTACATGGTTTGTTTATTAATGGTGTTTGGAGAACTGTATGGTCTAATGAACTACTTGCCGAGAAGGTCAGGAAACTAAGAGGAAAACTCCTGCATCTCGGGTGGTGCCCAACTGTACGATGCCTTGGTAATCGGAGCCACACTTGGTACTAGATCAATCCTGAACTCAACCTGCCTCTCGAGAGGCACATCGGGTAAGTCCTCCGGGAATACATGGACAACTCCCTAACAAATGGCACATTTGAAACCGAGACCTACTCCCATGCTCGAGTCTCAACCACATAAGCCAAATAACCTACACACCCATGCTGGAAATAGTGTCGAGGCCTGGCTGTCGAACAAAAATTTGAACTAACCCTAGTACATTCTCTATGGATAACCAGTTCTCCCCCACTTAGGGTTCAAACTACTACTCGTTGGCCCTCGCAATCGATCTTGGTACCAAATCTGCTCAGCCAATCCATCCCCGCTATCACGCATATATCCTCCATAGGGATATGGATCAAATCAATTGGGTAAGGCACCTCGAAGATCTCCAATACACAACCCTAATACACTCTGGATGCAGAGACCCTGTGTTTGTTCGCTATAGAAACCCACAACGGGCACTATAAATCGCAAAGGGGCATATCAAAATATCTACTAAAGGATTAAGACACGAAGGAGCGACTCGTGCCCTGAGTCAAAAAACATAAGAGCCAACAAAGAGTTCAGTAAGAATGTATGGATTGGAAACACAGATATAAGCACACCATAAAGTAATCAACAGAACAATAAACAAAACATACTAGGCATAGGGTCTGGTGCTGCTTTGACCTCCTCGGCAGTAAGATGGAAAACATGGCCTCGAGCCCTCGGGGGCTCCGCCCTACCCTGGAGCCCATCGGTAATCCCTAGAGTGGCTGATGTCGGGGCCTGCACCAACTTAGCAGTGAACAATGGACAGTTAACCTTTACATGGCCAACCTAATCACATTGGTAAAAAAATCCTAGTACTCGAAACTGGGGACGACTGGCGACAATCCCTCACATAGTATCCCTCCGTGCCACATTTGTGGTATCCAGAAGTAAACCGAAAAGGACCCTTGTAAACCTTGCGGCACTTCCCATAAGTGCGGCCCCTCTGACTCCTAAATCAGCAGCCTTGAACTGCTTTGCAGCAGGTTGTGACTACACAAGGGCCTGCCTCTGCTCCCTCATCTGGAGCTCTATCTTAATCTCACTCCACCTTGCAGCCTCTTACAAATCAAGAAGTGAAGCATAATGCTGCGTAGACACAAATTGACAGATGTCTGTCTTGAGCATGCTCAAGTACCGGGTTATCTGAGCTTGCTCAGAAGCAACAAACTTAGGACAAAACATATCTCTCTCTGTAAACATCATGGTGATCTCTGTCACTGACTCAATCCCTTGCCTCATATCCAATTACTCCTGAGCCAATCTCTCCCGCTCCACCAATGGTACATATCTCAAGAGAGTACATGAAACAATAAACTAAATCGTAACCAGTCAATCAAATAAACAGACAGATCTACCGATCACTACCGTATGCTACCATCCTATATATCAGGATATCGATCTCACAGATCTCTACAACATAATAACATACTACCATATATAAAGATATCCAATCCAATGGGTCGGCCTTGGTGCCTTCGACCCATGAGTATAGTGAGGAAGACTTACCTCACAGTCCAACGAAACGTTGAACGATAAATTGATCCAAATATCGGCTCACCCAAAACCTCCTGGAGGTTGCAAATAAGAAGGAAAATTCAGATCCAAGAGGCTTCCAAGCTCCAAGCTCTTCTTACCACCTTCTTCTTCTTTAATAGCACCTCTAAAACACTCTAATGGACTCAAAATGCCCTCTTCTCTTCTAAAGGTTTGCTTGGGGTCGTTTTACAGAGGGATTCTTGCTATTGGGATGTTACAGTCTGGTAGTAATTAGGTATGTCCTCATGAACTCACCACACAAGTTTTTCTAAAATCAAAAACTTGAAAAATGTTGGACTATGTCTTTGTTGCTTGGCACCGAACAGACTTTTACATCCTCCTTTGAAGCACCATCTATACATACGAGGTTCATACGCCATTTAACCTCCCTAAAAAATAAACATTATAATTTATAGTAATTTACAACTAAATTATAAATCAATATTTATATAGTATTGTACCTCCTATATGCCTATGTTGAATAAAAATATGTTGAAGGTACTCATAGATTACCTCAATAAGCGTTATTCTTTATACATTATGTTCATTAACCGATTACACCATGAAAAATTTTGTAGTATCGATGTTGAATGTATTACAACGGATGTTATGGAAATAGGGTCTTGCCCATTTCGCATGATCGATGTTGGTAAGAAGCCAACATGCAGCATGGGTTAGCCGACATAATGTTTCTTGAAAATCAGGAACCATGTTAATAAGAATCGGAGAATACCTGACTTAGGAGAGAAGTTATGACATCGTCCGTATTGGTTATGAATGATACTTCCCTAGCTTTCGTAGTTGCATCCTTCAACCTCATCAGGAACCATGTACAAGAGTCGATATTATTTATCACACTAAGACATAATGTTATAGGCAGGGTCTTGTTGTTTCCATCTATAGCAACCGATATTAGAGGTGACAAAAATTGACACGACACGAAACCCGACACGAAATAAACATGTTTGGGTAAGATATTTCAACCTGTTTAAATAAACGAGTTGACACGACACGACACGACACGAAAGTTAAATGTGTAAGGTTAGGGTCGAGAATTTTAACTCGAATATGACTAAAAAATGACCCCTTTATTTATATGCATGTTTTTTGAATTATTTAAATAATCTAGAAAGATACAAAACCAAAACCATAATCAAAATAAAACATTCGAATTGAAATGCTTTGTAATGTTGAAATAACTTAGCCGTCTAGATCAAGACTTCATTTCAGTTTTTCCATTCTTTCCCAAACTACCCAGTCTCTTTCACCACTCTCACATCCTCATGACCTTGTCATCCGCCTCCACAACTCCCACTCTTTTAATTTTGTCATTTGAACTTGCTATGACTTCATCTATTCTGCCTCCAAATTATTAGTTTTTCTTTTCCGTCTACCCAACTCACACTCTTTCAACATGCTCAATCTTTTAACCTCACATGACACGACATATTTCAAGGTATAGCCCTAACCCGAAACCTGACACGAACTCGATACGAAAATAAACGGGTTGACACGACACGACACGTTAATTAAATGGGCCGGGTTAGGGTCGCGCACTTTCAACCAATTTAGTGTTTCGACACGACACAAACCCGACACGACATGACACGATTGCCACCTCTAACCGATATGAACATTGTTTGTAGGTACTCCTTTCTTAGAGCGACACAACCTATAAAGATGACATATAACAAGCAAATTATGAATGCATGGAGCTGAACTTTTTTTTAGAAAAAACAAACAATAATTTGTAGAAATATTATAAATTTTAACTAAACAATTAAAACTTAGAGCAAAATTATTTTACCACATGTGTAATAGCCACAAAATAGAGTTGGAAATGACCCATAATATCGGTTTTGATGTTCGTGTAACTATGAGGGTTCGTCCGCTCAAGGTTGTGTATGTAAACATGTAAAGCTTTCTTCATGGCCGCAATATGAGAAACTCATATTTAAACAATTATAATTGAGAATTATGGATTCTGGTTGTATGTGAATAACTAAATGGAATATCACATGTTATATAAGGAAAGAAAACCTAGTTTTTATGTGTCCAAAATGTGTGTCTGGAACATGTTTCCAAAATGTATGTCCGAAATGTTAGTTCTACATGTACGGTTTTGAGTATCTTACTCAAGAACTAACTGTGTCAGTCTGGAGTATACGATGTCAGATTCCGTAATCCAAACTATACCTACCATCGTTCACTCTTGAATGAATAGTACTTCTCTGAAATTTCTTTTTCCGAAAAAATGGTTATTTTTCTAGGTTTTATAAAACTTGGTTATTATTAATAATACGTTACTCATTTATAATAGTTAGTTTTCTTAATTTCTCAAAAGTAAATCCAAAAAATTAATATATAAATCATGGAATATTAATAGTAATTGTAATAATAATGAAAAAATAGGAGGGAACTAAGACTCTAAAATTTGATACTTAAATATGAAAAAGAATATTATAGTATGCTAATCAATATGGAATGCTAGTCGTAATAAAAATATTTACCATAATTACTGCTGCTTACGTATATATATTTTTATTAAAAAATCTCTTTATAAGTTTATATTTTTAAGTCGGCGTAAGAGTTATTAGGGTGGAACGTGGCCTTGGCTGAAAGTGAAGATACGTGCCTTGACTTACCCTTACGTCCTCGTCTTTGACCGCCCACGACCTCCACGACTCCGCCTCTGGCGATCCCTCACTGCTCAATTCTCCATCTCTGATTCAGGCTCTTAGGTTTTTCTCTCTTTGATGTGTCTTTCACTCCTAATTTCTATGTTCTTTTTAATCGTTAAAGATTATTTTATCAAATTAATCATGTTTCTGATTTCTGTCTTACGTACTTTATTTGATCAAATTGTCTCTATCACTCTTTATTCGATAAAATTTAAGTTTACTGTTGTTTTGTGTGAATGCAACTAGCACAAAGTTAAGTTTAATCTTATTAGTTGTTAATGTTCTTGTGGTAAAAGTTTAAATTTATGTTTGATTCTTGGGAATGTTTTCTTAAATTGTTTTGATTCTTGATTTTGTGTGTTTGGCTTTCTGTCTCTCTAGATGAGAATGTTGTTGATAATTTAATTAGGTGTGATCAAATTGTCTGAATTCGTTTTCTTTTGCTTACTTATGGGTTAAAATTGCTTAAATAGTTTAAGACTTCACGTAATGAACATATATATTAATTGTCTAAGCATATAGATAGATGGTTGCTATTGCTATCGAAAACTATAGGATTGATAACATACTGTTGTTGATTTTGAGATACAAATTGGTTTGAATTATAGTTTAAGACTTTCTTTTGTTTCTTCTGTAAATTATTTTTGTGAATTGATAACTGATATATGAAAGTATACTAAATTATGTTTGGGGTCTTTTGTTAAGGTCATCATCATTATTATTATTATTATTATTATTATTATTATTATTATTATTATTATTTGCTACCAAGTGATGATTGGAATAAAATTGTTGATGGGGGTGTCTTTGCGTGTTTAGGTTTTCTTTTATAATATAACATGAACCGGAATTAGAGTTTGGATATGAAGAAATGAGATTTAAACATTTGTTGCATGGTTTTACTAGATACACCCCCAAACATTTGACGCAAGCCAACCTGCCAAGCTGTTGGATTTTGGTTATGAAATCTATTCTATTGAAATCTGGTTGACTTTGTGAGTTCGATGCATCCCAAATCCAATACAAGGTCATGAAAGTGTTGAATTTCTTTTTCTTATAGCGTAATCTATATATTACACTATTTGGCGATTTAGCAGTTAAGGACTTGATATGAAAAAAAAGGAAAAGAAAAAAGTACACGACACGATTTTCATAGCTTTGCTAGTATAGAAACTTCCAATAATAATATTATATATTGAGAGATCTACCCGATTTTCACTGCTCTAAGCCATAAAGGTGACAATTGATGACACGACACGATAAAAGTAGACAATACATAATGAAATTGTGACATAATTGAAATTTGAATTCATGCTCGTTTCGTGTTTGTATCAAGTATAAAAAACACGATGTCGCGTTGTATCGTCTTCGTGTTAAAAATTCGAGACGAAATTGTGAGTCGTGTTTTTTGTGTTTGTCGTGTTATGTATGATTATGTATTATTTAAATAAATTAATTTTTATATTACGCCTTCTTTATCATGCCGTGTTGTGTTAGTTGAAAAAAATACAACATTGTGTCGTGTTCGTGTTACAAAAAACATTATCGTGTCGTATCAGACAAAAACACGATACGATGATCCGATTTACACCCTTAGTAAGCCAATAGATATTTGAAAGTACAACTTTCTAGAATGAAAAATATAATTGAGTTGATTTTTCAAAATTCAATACATCATTAAGAAAAATTTGATTGTACAATGTTGTAATATAAAAGGAAAGAAAGTATGATGCTATGATAGACAAATATGTTGTTGTTTCTTATATGTAGCACTTTCGTTTTTTCCGTCCATTTTCTAAAGTGTGGTGATTTTCTTGATTTCTTTTAGAATATCATTTTTAGTCAATTAACGATATATCCTATCCAAAGTTCCCTGATATTACGTCCGTAGATCAATCCCACAACATAGACTCACCTTATTCGTGACCTTCCACTCAACCCAAATGATCACATATGCAAATGCAATACATATGTAATGGATGCTTATCGTGCATGCAACATCTAACCACATAATACATGCATGTGCATTCTCGTTTATAAAAACGACTCCTTAATTTGATAGGTACCAAATTCCATTCGGACAACATACAACTCCTCACTCGCCCAATAAGACTATTTATACAAATAAGTCCATCTTCTAATAGTGTAACAATTGGTCCCGTAATTTGACCTTTTTCCCATTTAAGTGTTATATTGGTAGATGGTGTTTAAAATATATTTGGGAAAAATATATGATTGACTTATTTGTAAAAAGTTAGCACTTGATAGGAAAATTAAAAGAATAACACGTTTTTTTGCATGCATTAAATAAAAAATAAATCCTCGAAATCTG
The DNA here is from genome assembly GCF_052625555.1 of Lactuca saligna. NCBI lineage: Eukaryota > Viridiplantae > Streptophyta > Magnoliopsida > Asterales > Asteraceae > Lactuca > Lactuca saligna. The sequence continues at coordinate 74,168,616 of NC_136425.1, forward strand.
TCTATGCAAATAAACTAATTTCATTTTTTTTTTCCATTAGTAGGGTTTGATGGGAACAAAAGGTTATATGTTTCGGGACGTTAAGATTGAAATGGATTTTAGGGTTGGAGAATTATTGCAAAATCCCAAAAAAATGGAGGAGTCGGTATTGCTCAACACACTCCGGTCTATATCTACAAAAGCAGTGTTGTAAAACTCGCCGAGTTGGCCGATTACTCCTCCGAGTACTCGCTACTCGGCCCCTTGCCGAGGCGAGTTACAAAATCCCGAGTACTCCTCGATCGGCCCCTTACTGAACTAAGCAATGTTGTAAAACTCGGTCAACTCGGTGATTAATATGTATAATATACTTAATGATTTATTATTTAACATACACACATGTGATTATTACTACATATATATCTTAAATTTTTAGTAATTATTCACGAAGTGAGACCATTATTTGTTTTTTTTTTCAGTATTTGTGTTTTCACATGTATCTAATTTTGTTATATATTTCAATCAACTTAGGATTTTAACTTATGATTTTGACATATATAATTTCCCTAAAACTATTACTACATGAATTACCAAATCCGAGTACTCCCCGAGTACTCCTGAGTACTCCCGAGTACTCGCTACTCGGTAGTCGGCCGAACAGGTACCGAGTAACGAGTTCTACAACCTTGTACAAAAGCACTAGCACCGGTGTCTATCGGTGTCTTGAATTTTGATGCACTTAATGGGACGGTCGAGAAGATACATAAAGACTTTTCCCAGGTATATATGGTAGCAACTCTCATTTTTTTTCACATGTTTTTTTTTCCTCAATATCGTGATAAAGTATAAAAACAAACAAAACGGTGGGAGACGATATAAAGCATCTAAACTGTTCAAGTCTAAATGATTTAACCCAATTAAATAATTGCATGGTTAGAAAATCATAGTTAGTGGCATGTTCACAAAAAGAATAAAAAAACAAAACGTAAATCAAACAAAATCGTACCAGTTTCCCAATTTCAAGATATAATACGAGTACTTATCCCAAAGGAAATAGAACGCAGCAGTCATAAAGAAAACTTCATATTTATCTAAAAAGCTAAATAAACAATTACTACATACAAAGTAGAAACTATTGTTATTTTCATATTGAGAGCTTTGTTCGACACTTGAGTTATGAGTTGAGATCCTTTAATATGATCGTGGCTGAATGGGAGGAAGAGTGTTTCCATTTATTTTAATTCATAAACCAGTCTTTACGCCTTTTTCCCTATTTTTTACAATATTTATATTATTTAGTATGTCATTGACGACACAAATGCTCTTTTTTTGAAATAAGTATTCAAAATCTATGCAAATGAACTAATTTTATATGTTGTTTTTCATCAGGAATGGGGAAACGTATGTTCTATATATGGCGAGAATTCCTTTAAAATGGATCTTAATAATCTCGATGCACGTTATATGAGACCATTGCAACTTTTCCAAAAGCTGAAGGTTGAACAAGGGTCTTTTGATTTCGATGCATTTTATGAGAGGTTAGCTCCAATTTTTCCCAAAAAGCCACAACAGTCATCCAATAAAGTCTCCTCTCAGGTATGGTTTCATTCTCCATATTTATGTTTCTTAATTCTCTCCAATATCGTTTTGCAAAAAAAAAAAAAAAAAAAAAAATCAAAACCGTTTAAAGTTTTATTCAATGATACTTTTGTCACACCCTGAAAATCCGAGCATGTCAGTGCGATTAATTCCTTAAGTAGCGGAAGCTTTGACTAACAATACCTTAAAAATCTTGTTGCGTAAGTCTACAACGTAAACGAATATGACTAATATATTAAAACCAAACCAAATAGTTAAATAGCTAAAACTCCTTAAAGAGTTTATGCTCTCCTTTCCGTTATTCTATGGTATTTTGTGAGATAAATGTAATGTATGTATTTTTTATGCCGGTTAGTTTACAGTTTGATAAAAAATATATAAAATATCGCATCCAAATGTAAGCATGCACTTCAAAATTTCATAACATGTTGAATATATTTATAAATATTGCTGAACACATGACCTCGATCCAGAAAGATAACATAACCAAATATCATCATGTAAACCTGAATATACTGAAAACACTATAGTAGTTGGACACTATTTAATTGTTATATGGAAATTAATTCGAAGGAAATTACACGACGTGAAATTGTAAAAAGCTAAGACTTGATGGGAATGAACTAATGTGATATTAATTGTACCACAATCAGGCCTGGGATACGAAAGACTTTTATTATCCTTTGGCAGCAAAGGCAGCTACTATTAGTGTCTTGAATTTTGGAGCATCAAACTTTGGTTTCGATGCATTCTATAAGAAGCTACACAAACAAGACTCTTATCAGGTATAGTAGCTTCCACATGTTTATTTTCCTCTTAATTTCATGATACAACTTTTGATAATAAAAAAAAATAACAATAATAAAAAATAAACAGCACGTAACAAGCAATTTTATAAATGATGTGACAGAGTGGAGACTACCGGATTAAGCATGGGAATTATCGGATGACAAGGTCATATAGAAACGTCCAACCAATTGTGGCAAAAGCATCCAACAGAGAATATAAATATTGCATGCCAAAAGTTATGACAACGATTGCAACAACTGCCATTGCAGCTAGCCTGAAAAATCAACCAATGCTCCGAGAGATACTAATGAGGGTGGCAATGTCAATGGCATCCGACATTAATTACGAGTGTTTGTCAGCAGTTATGAGAGTCATTGCACAAAACCTGATAAGTCAACCCAAGCTCCAAAAGATACTCATACTGACCATGGCTGTTAATTTCCCAATAGGTATGTTTCGAGAACACATCAATCGCTTACCTACTTCGCTGTCACTTGTTGTTGTAGCCCTTCCATATATATCCATCACCGCTAATGCTATTCTGATGCCAAAAACCATCGTGACATATACACTTGTCGCCACCATTTTGGGACTATGTCTTGGAGCTATGACTGAGAAGCAGCGCCTAAAATCCATTGCCGCCGTCTATCCGCCTTCGCCACAATATTGGTATTACAAATATTAAATCATGTCAAGCAGTTACGGGTTATAAATGGTTTATTAATCTAACAAGTATCATTTTTTGGAATTATATATAATTGTAAAACCTCCAAAACCGGTGACCCTTGAGCTTAATTCCGAAATTGCCCACATTCAAGGTCGAATTCCTCATATTTTCTATTATTTATCTATTTTGGAGGTAATTTGGATGATAAATTGATAGTAATTTTCAATTTTATTGAGTGATTATGTTTGTATTTTGAGATAAGAAGTGCTTGTGCATTTTGTTGGATTTTATGCCTTTTCAGATTTGTAGGAAGTTTTTTTGCATTTTGTGATGTTTTTTGTAATTTATGTTTATACCACATTGACTTAAAAATGAAATTTGGCATGAAATTGAAATTGGATGTATATATACATTTGTTTGATTTTGTACTTAGATGTATAAATTTGTATACATTTAGCTTAATTGTATGAAATTGGATGAAATTGGAATATGCAAATTGGATGTATACATTTGGCTTAATTAGATTATTAATAGCAACTTACTTCTAGTAATGTATTGTATATGGTTTCAAAGTGCTTAATTTTGTTAGTAACTTAATGTTTGTCATTACAACTTTAGCTTTAGTTAGGTTGTTAATAGCAATGTACTTCTAGTATTTTTAATTTAGTTATAGAATAAAATTAAATTAATTATAAAAAAATCAATAAAAAATAAGGTTATTAATAGCTTTAGTTAGGTTATTAATAGCAATGTACTTCAGCCGAACTTCCAAAAAAACGAAGGGGCATGTAAAAAAATATCGAGCTGGGAAAGTTGATATAGACAAACAAGGGAAAGCCCGTGGATTTGGATTTCGATGGGGAGATCACATATTCCCCTATCGGGAAGCGTGATAATTGGTTGATACATGAAATTGGGAGGTATTTGTGGAACAACGTCCCTTTCAACGTATCTGGTTGGGATAATGTTTTCCCCGCCTTAAGGAACGCATCAGTTGTGCATCTAATCTTTGTATTTTGCAGAATAAATTTGATTGTTATTTAATTAACTATTTTTTTTTGTATTTTGTCGAATAAATTTGATTTGGATAAGGTTAACATGGATCCGAAGCGTGCTCAATTGTTGCGGAGCATTGATTCGAGTCTTGCAAAAGTTTACAGAGGCCGAAAAAGTAAAGCTCATTCTTATTTTAAGGAAATCGGGGGTCTGCAGATATCCCAGCCGCATTAAACAACCCCCTTAAGGGTATGTCACATGAAAATTGGGCAAAGATAGTCGAACATTTTCATAGCCCATAATTTTTAAGGCAGACACCATCATCAAAATCAATGTCACTATTTGTTCCTTGAGGAAACTCCCCTCAAAATAAGAACTATGATAGAAAACATTTAAATGGAAAACCAAAAAAAAAAATCTTGTTAGATGAAACCAAGGTCCAGAAACCCTTCATAGTTATTGGTTTCTGATTGGTCACCGGTGTCTAGAATGGGCTGATCAGTTGCAGCATCAATATTTGGAATTTCAGCAACAACAATCTGCATTAGAAGCTCAACTTTAGGTTTACCCCTTTCAGTCATCTCATGCTGAGATGCAATCACTAACTGCATTTGCATTGGCTGAGGACCCTCTTGATAATTCTACCCCTTTTTGGCAGCATCAGATTGGGGAGGAGAGTTAGGAGGAGGAGAATGAGTTCTTAAATGAGATGGTGGAGGAATATTTATTAATGGGGGTTGAGATGGAGGATGGTTATCACCTGTAGAATTTGGTGGAGTGTCATCAACAACCATATCATCACCATCATCAAGGGCCATGAATCTCTTCATTGTGGCCACGTCCCTTTTAACTTTCATCAATCTTTTATCCATTAACTAAACTAACTACACAATTAAGGAGAGTTGAGAAAGCACAAAAGTTTCAAAGTTGAAGTTGGATTCTCCCTGATCACCCTGATGAAAAGGAGTAATAGTAATGGGTGATGGTGTAAGGGAACCGTTTCAGATTGATGAATAGCATTAGCTTGAGGAGAAGGAGATAGTTTTGGAGAAGTTTCATCCTGGATTATTGGCTCAGTAGTATCTTCATTGGAGGGGTTGATCAACGATGTATAATATATTCAGTAGAGGAAGAGGATGAAGAAATGGTTGAAAAACGAATATGCTTATTCAACCATGGAGGAGAGTTCATTTTCTAAGTGAAGTCATCTCCCATATCAGCTTATAAGTCTTCTTAATCTTTATCAGAGTCTTCTTCCTCATCAGCCCATTTTTAATAATCAGCTTCTAAATCATTATCTTCTTCATCACCAACATCATCATCATTATCCTCTTCAGAGTTTGAGGATTCAACCACATAGGGCTCTTCAGTCCACTTTTGCATCCTTGCAGTAATGGACATATCATCCTTAGATGGGGAATCAATGATAATTTTCGACGAAAGAGCAGGAATAGGAAAGATAATCCCATGACTTTCAACACAGCCTACTTCATGAGACAAGATCTACCTAATCCAACGTGGGTAGGGAACATACACTGGTCTCTTCATCCCAGAAATACATTCAATCATCTAATCAAGAAAGATATAAGAAAAATCCAGTTTTTTGTTTTAAACAATGGAGTATAGGATCCTTTTCTCAAAGAGATTTAATTGATCCAAAGTTCCAGTCTTGTGACCAAGACATTTTCCAATCATGCCTGTTAAGTATTTCCGCCCTACATTAAAACACTAATAAAGGGTATTCCTGTAGGGATCACGAGTGAGGCCTGGAAGATTGAAGTTGTACACAAATTTCTCACGAACAGTCTGACAACTTTCTTCAGAAGGAGTTTCAGATTAACTCTCAAATCGAGGAAGACGAAGAGAAGTTTAAATAGATTCCAGATCAATAGTGACCTTATATTGACCATCTCCAATGGTTCTAGTGATGGTTCGAGCAACAATATCAACATATCATGTGTAATAGAACTCACATACATGTTTAGGGTAGAAAGGATCCAAAACATTGCGGAATGTATAGGTAAGTGGATCGCTTTTGACAAATTCGGCAAATCTTCGATTCCAGAATTCACGAACTGCTTTGGGATTTTTTTATAAGAACACCACATTTGTCAATCGAACGATGATGGTAGCATCAGAAGCATGAGGACATTTGATGATGTTAGTGCTAGGAGCAGACTAGTACAGGGGCTTTGACATGATGAAAGCTTGGAGGAAGATGACGATTAGGAGCCTTTTGAGAGTGAATTCAAATTGTTTTGAATTGCTTGTAAATTTGACCTAGAGTCGTGAATTCCCTATTTATACCCAAGAGTATTTTTTTTTATGTAATCATGAAATAAGAGATATGCGCCGTCAAAAAATCGTTTCCCAAGATAATGATGGATCTTTCAGTCATCATCCAAAACTTACCATTAAAACAGGTGATAAGTCATCAGTGGTAATGAGCATCAGCGATCAGCGAGAGCCCTGACCATTTCATACGTTGAATCATAAATCTCTTTTATTAGGAGAAGAAGGGAAAGAGTGGGTAGATGCATATAATATATCATGGACAATAATATATCCATTAACATAGAATTTACAAGCTCTCATCAACGTATGGTACATTATGCTGAATCATAAATCTTTAAAGAAGAATATGAGGGCAAGAATAGATCAACATGTGTAATAGCCTATAGTAAACAGACTAACCATCAACATAGACTTCCTAACTTTTATCAGTGTGTGGTTTTACACAGTGAATCATCAAGTTCTGTTAAGAAGAAAAGGGGAGAGAATGGATTGTTTCAGTCATGGCGAGGTGAAATCAGTGTGATTCATTAACAGTTTAACTCATCAACAAGAAGTGGTTTAAACTACTCTATCATAGAGTAAGTTTCAATCTAGAATCAAAGATTCACCGTTAATTCGTAATAGTATAATGTCTATCTCAAACTAGGAGGTTATGGACATGAACAACCCTTTCTTATTTAAGGACCTGACAAGTATCTCCTATGCTTATGCCTATACAATCAGTGTAAGCCATTGGGTTTTGTTCAATGTTTCAGCAGAACATAATATTTAATGCATATGGCAAGCATGCTTCTAAGGACAAGGTCAGGTAAATATGATTAACTTAAAAATAATAAACACCCTAGCCTTTTTATCAATATTTTTTATTTGGATCAGGCTATCTCACTTTAAGAGTTTAGACAATGCTAGACAATCAGTGTGAGAGGGTGAATCGATGTTCTCAGTAGATGGTCTCACTGATGAGAGACTTAGAGAGATTAAGTCACATACAATAGCATGCTTCTAGTGACAATGATGTGTCAAAAGTTACATACTAGGCTCAAACTTGCCACCGTCGGATTCCTTTACAAAATGGTATAAGAGATTAAATAATATAAGAAAACAACCAAAATAATTAGTAAAATAAGAAAATAGTTAACACAACGAAAGATGTGTAGCTTTTGCAGTAAGGTGATAAAAGACTCGTTCCATCAAATCTTTTGAATTGAATGGTCATTAATACACTTCCATTCCTAGATATCTACCACTTGAATTTTTGATATAAAATAGATCAAACATGACCAACCATATCACACAAAAATAACACAATTATAGTAAACAAAGAGAGAGAGAATGCATTTAATCGATGAGGCTCTGCGGATTGATTCCAAGCTTCATGTTCACCAAGAACAAAAGAAAACATGAACCGGTATTTGCAACCAATGAGTTAAAGGGATCCAATATTTGTAACCTTCGAATTATGAGAGTCACAAAGGAAACACTCGAACGTTCCATTCATTGTAATCCCTAAAGGGAAAAAGGTGGGATGGCTTTCTCTTTGAAGGAGTCTTTGGATCATTGAGGTCATCAAGTTGTAGTGACAACGTCAATGGAAATTAGTTGAGCTAGGTCACCAAACTTCATCTCATCTCATTGAAACAGAAATAAGTGGTCCAAGATAGAAGATATATGTGCCTAGAAGAAAACCTGGTGGCACAGTTAACCCCCATCTGATCTCGTCTGCATAAGAGAACATGTCATTCGACATGTGCATAAGCGTCAGTGAGAGGGCAGTTGTTGCTGAAGAAAAGATGAAGATTCAACGTCAACTGGTTTACGATGAGAGTGCTGCATTTAAGGAATGACATGTTGATCCCTTTAAAGTAGATCAGTCAGAAGAGGTCACTATTGATAGAGAAGATCATGTAGGAAACGTTAGTAGAAAAAGAAAGCATATTCACAGTGTAAACTTCTTTGGTATAGAATAAACAAAAAAATTTAATGCGAGCAAACCAAAAGTAAATTAAAAGCTTATAAACTTATGTTCAAAAGTTTTAAAAATAGCAAAGCATAAATCAAAAAGTAATGTATCAGCATTTGAACCAATAAATCAAACCATATAAATATCGTTCTCCCTGAATGCAGAAAGCACGATCTTGTTTTCAGAGTCAAATACTTTTCCCTCATGACTGTTGAAAATAACTTTGTAACAAGCATCACAAAGTTGACAGATGGAGATGAAGTTGCATTTTAGTCCTTCTATATAGAGCACTTCCTTCAGCTCAATCATCCTACACTAAAAATGTAACGACGTAAATTTTCAAACAAATTTTTACGTTTTAAAACTCATAACCACATATAAATAGTTCTGAAAACCACAAGTGTCGATGCCATAACATTTTTCAAAATAGTTTTCAAAAGTAATTATTCAAATCCAGGATCCTCGTTCATGAATCTTTTCTCTTGTGTGTGTACAATCGAGCCGCTGCCTTCCTGCGATCCTGATAAGAACCTGAAACACATAACACATAACACGGGAAACACGAAGCTTAGTGAGTTCCCCACAATACCACATACATATAACTTAGCCACTCGAGGCTGTGACCTTCCGGTTAAAATGTGTCTCAGTGGAGCTTCCGGCTCCACAACTCTGGTAGACCTTCCAGTCCTACCCATGATGACCTTCCGGTCCTGCAGCTCGTTGGACCCTTAGGTCCGGTCTAGCTCATTGGACCCTTTGGTTCGGTCTGGTTGAGCTTTCCGGCCTCATACATCGTTGGACCTTCCGGTCTGGTCTGGTTGAGCCTTCCGGCCTCATAAATCGTTGGACCTTCTGGTCCGATCAATAACACATAACATAATATCACATATACAAGATGCATAACTCAGCAAGCACATAAGACCTTCCGGTCCCATATAAATACCACTCTAGGTAATGTATAGTGAGAAGACTCACCTCGGGTAACTCGAAAGATCTCGAACTCGAAACACTAATCTAGCCTCCGCCTGATCACACATAGAAAATATGTCAACTTAATGAAGGCCCTCAAAGGCTAGACTATTCCCTTCCTATGCTCTCATAGAGGGTAAAATACCATTTTAACCCTGCAATGGTCCAAAAGCCCACTTGTTGACCCAACCTAAAAGTCAATGAAAGTCAACGCCTGGGGTACACTGCACGTACCAAATCCTTACGCTGGGCGTACTCGTCCTCTTCGCTCGTATCAGGCTGATTGAACTCTACGCCATGCGTATTGGGATTTACGCTCAGTGTACGTCCCAGTTTCACTATTTCCTCACTTATGGTCTTAAACAGTTAAAACATTGGCTCAAAATACAAATATGGACCCCTTACAGTCTCCTAGTCCATAAAGTCAAAGACTTTGTGCCTTTGCATGGTTGGTTTGGCTTTAAACACTCATAACCTTCATCTATTTTCTTCCTTAAGCTCATATCCCTTGCATGGTTAGCAGTTATTGACCAAGATTGGATTTTTATGACCTTATAACACGAAATACACTAGCAAGGGGTAGATCTAGGTTCTTAGAACTCATCAACTCATAAAGCCATCAACTTTTGGGTCAAAAGCCCTAAACATCCCATATAAGAACACATAACAGAAAAGGAAGAAAGTTTGAAGCTTTATACCTCCAAATGAAACATCTCACACTGCTAAGCTCGGATCCAAGTGCTTGAGCTCTTACTCCTTTTCCAAAGCTTTATTTCCACTCTTATGGCTCAAGAACACACCAACAAGCTCTCAAGGGCACTCTCTAGCTACAAGAACGGGGATTAGGGTTTTGGATGGACAAGTCTCTGGAAATGGTGGCCAACAATGAGGCCATAACGTTCTTCAAATAGGGGCTCATTTAGAATTAGGGTTTCAATCTGAACTTAGTACGCCCAACGTACACTACGGTACGCCCAACGTATTGGGTAGACTCCGCGTTAAGAATACGCTCATGAGTACGCGCTGCGTACTCTCCATTACACTCAGCATACTCAAATGCTCCATATTCTTTTCAAGTACTAATTTTGACAACTTTAGGAAAGAAAAGGATCAAAGAGCTATAACTGAATTCCAGGATGTTACAATTCTCCCCCACTTGATTTAATTTCGCCCTCGAAATTGCTCTTTATCCACACCAAGCTTGAACCTATAGCTCGGAAAGCACCACTGAAAAGGCCTCAAATCCCACCGATATCTTTTCTATGGACACCTGCATCCAAACAGGAACTCCAAAATCTGGAACAAAGCCGACCCTTCTGATGCTAAGGTACTCCCTCCTTTCTGGCCTCCCAAACATCTGGATACTCTAGTGGCCTGGCCCGCAGCCAGACCGCCCACTCAAGATATCACCATGTTATTCGCTCCTCGAATAACAAACCCTAATAACTCACTGCCTCTCTGTTTCTCTCCGGACATAAATCAACACTCGGCTACCGATCACTCATGCCAAACATAGTAACGATCGAAACCACACCCCAAGAAACGGAAGGGTTCACATCCCACCAGGGCTCATCCATTGAACTGCCATTAGTACCCATCTGAAAAATGCATTCCCAATACTCTGCCCTCGGACACAAGAGAATAATCAGTCTCGCTCAGAAGTGTCCTCAGTCATCTAAAATCATAAGTCTCAGCCCCATTTCCCATATTCCGCTTTAAAACTGAGTACCAAGTCCGATCTTGGCCCACAGTTGAACCTCCAAGGTTATCCATTGCATTAAACCAACCGTCCTAATGACTTCCTCCTCATAATAACTACATCGGCCCATTGTGACGCACAATTTATGAAGTTCGCCTTTCCCCAGCGAATGCTACACTCCTAACTGAAGATCAACTCAACCCCGGCCACTGTCATCTATTGATCATAATTCCATGCATCTCGCGGCACCTCCCGTACCCGAGTACAGTCCTACATAACTCTAAGACCTCAGATGAAAAACAATACCCATCAACATCGAACCCACCTCAGAATACAGAATTTCATCTCGCCTACCCAACATGCCACCAGAGCCAAACTCAAACTCGAGAGTTTGGTCTGACCTAGAGTTGAAACCCCTCGACCCAATGAAGCACTCAACTCATGACTCATGACCCACAAGCCACGCGTATACCACTTCTCTAATTCCTTTGGGTTGCGACCACCATAACTCAAATCAAAGTACAACAATTCCCGAAAAATATAGAGACCCCAGTCTTGCCTCTGGTTCGACCACCAGGCTCCCAAAAACTGAAATATTAAGGCTACTGAGAAGGACATATTTAGTTATAAAATTCATGCATTATCTTAATACTTTATGTTGATTTTATCTCATTTAATGAACAAAATGTGATTAATTAGTTTATAATTTCATTTTTCAGCAACAATTACATGCTCGGAAGGAAAAGGAAGCAAAACTAGCGATTGGATGCTTGGATCTTGGATTTTGAAGAAAGAAGGATGTTGCTGGACAGCTTGACCCCTTGTCAGTGTTTTGGCCATATCTCATGAACTGTAACTCCGATTGACGAGATTCAAAATTTTTTGAAAACTAAACACAATTTCGGACGACTTTAGTGTTTTGAGAAAATGCTGATTCCAAACGGACTCGACAAGTAGGCCATCAACTCGACGAGTTGGTCAGAAGTTTCGCGATTCTTGACGTTGCCTTGCCGTACACGGGATTTTAAGTGATGGACTCGACGAGTAGGTCATTGGACTCGCCGATTATCCCATGTTTTCAGAATATATATATATATATATATATATATCTATATCTATATATATATATATATATATATATATATATATATATATATATATATATATATATATATATATATATATATATTGAAACACTTCTCATTCGAACCCTAACTTATGGGGGAACCCTTGGGGGTTAATTTGCGACTGGAGGTGCAACTAGAAGCCCTGGAACTCGTGGAACAACCCTAGCTTTAAATTTTGAGAAGATAAAAGTCAATTTAAGTTTACTCTTTACTTAATCATTTGTTTGAACTATGTGTAAACTATTAGATTTTGTTTTTGATAAAATTTTTGCTGTAATCATGATCTAAAACTCATATCTTCTGTTTAGGGAAGATGAATTTATGACTATGTATTGATTTTTGATTAGGATTAATTTTAGTTGGTGATTATGTTTTATTAAGCTTGTTAAAGAACCTTATGTGTTAACAATAACTATTCTTCTGTTAATAAAGTAGTAATTAAGTTGTATGAACATCTCTTAGTTATTAATTTCATATGATTTATTGTGACCACATAGTTGTATGTCTAGGAATAGCGAATGTGAAACTAGAATTAACTAGAAGATAGGTATGTTAATGTGTGAGCTTGTTTGATGAACATCAGCAAGAGGTTAATTGAAGGGCCAATTTAATTAACCATTACAAGTCTTATTTAACTCGAATCAATAACTAGGAAATTCGTTAATTTAGATAATTAGCTAGTGCTTGAGTTAATTTGTTTCCTAAGGATTAGTAATAGCGAACGTGAAACTAATCATCTGAGTCGATAGACAATGAAGAATTAATCCGATACATTGAAATCATCCATGGGAACAAATGAGTCGAACCTAAATAGAAGTTTTAGTTAATTGTTTAAGTTTCTAGTCTTGCAAAACTAGAGAGACCCCCTTTCTATTACTTGTTTTATTTAGATAATATTAACGTTTCTTTTAATTGTTTATTGTTCCCTGTGTTCGATACCCTACTTACCTGAACTAAACTGCTAATCGATAGGTACACTGTCTTTCGTGTGTTCGTCTTTGTGTTTAAGTTAGTAGGATTAAAACTAGTTAGTTTTACACACATCAAGTTTTTGGCGCCGTTGCCAGGGAACGGTTGTAAATAGTTAATTTTATTTGCTATTGTTATCATATTTTTTTATTTTATTTGTTGATTATTTTTTTAGTTTAATTTTAATTTTAATTTTTATTTATTATGTATTTTCCAAATCTCGATGCTCTTGATGTTTTTCTTGAGGAAGTAGTATAGGAAATTGAGCAAGAAGATGAGGAGTATGACTCAGATGAAGATTTGAAGAAATTTGGAAGATGGTTAGATAACTTCTTGCCCAAGACACAAGAGCAATCTGAGTTACAAGAGCTAAAGTTACAAGATGAAGAATTTAATCCAGAAAAACATTTGGAGGAGCTGGAAAGGTTGTTAGCAGAGAGGTCGGGCGAAGAACAAGAAGAAGCTGAATTACAGGAACCAAGTTGTGGTTTGACCATTACCACGACATGGTCCCCTTTTCATTCGGTTTGTGTTTCGAAGCATGGGGTGACGATTCCAACTTTAGAGAAAGTTCTGAAGCGTGATCCATTTCTGATTAGTACCCGACCGGTTCCAACCCTTGTCAAGATTCTTGGGTTTTATGTATTCAAGCTCGTTTGGCCAATTTTAGAAGAAAAGAGCCAAATTTTACAAATTGGTCTAAAGAATATATTCAATGCAACGGATGGATTGGCATTGAGTATATTGGAAGTTTATTAAGTTGAGAGTCCAGCTAAAGACTCGCACAAAAAGAAGCACTTGCGGGAGGCAATCCGTCATTAGATTTTATTTTCTTTTTCTTTCTAAACTTCTAGTGTTTAAGGATAATTTAGGATTTTTTTTTTATTTTGATGTTTTTTTTATTACTTGGTTTTTCATTTTGGATCTTTTTGGTTTGAGTGTAAGGATGCATGCGAGAGTCTACAGTCAAGGTTAACCAAGGGAAAAATCGAGTCCGGGTGAGAGAGAAAACGAAGTTTTGAGTCTAGTTATGAGTCCGGTGATGAAAGACACAAAAGATACTTACCTACTCGGCGAGTGCACTTACCTACTCGACGTGTCCAGGCGTAAAAAATTGACTTATGCCTGTATTACGCTACAACTCGGCGAGCCACCCTACAAACCCGACGAGTTGATCTTTATTTTGTCTCTCGAGCTGATGATTTGATAATATTTTACATGACAATTCGTTGCATTTTTGAAGATCATTTTTTGAGCATTTCCGAGAGTCTTTCCTACATTTTTAGAGCTATCAACCACACGAGATTTGATGCCCGACGCATGGATGAGCTGTTCCCATGTCTAAATTCAATTGAAGATGGAGCTTACAATGAAGAAGATCAACCTTACAACTACTATCCTAGGGGAGTTTGTTCCAATTCCCTCTTTACTTTTGAGTTTTTCTTTTTCATGCATAACGTGCAATAGGGACATTGCATTAATTAAGTGTGGGGTAGAGGTTGGTTACATTAGTCAATTTAGAATCCTAATTTAGGCTTAATTTTTAAAAAAAAATTGCTTAAAATTACTAGGATCTAATTTAGGAAACTTTGGTAAAAAGCAATTAGGGATCATGCTAGTATTATATTTGATGATTCTATGAGGACCCAAATGTTTAACTGAGCCAATATACGTTATAATGCATTTGTGGCTTCCCTTATTCTAGTGAAATCATGGGACAAAAACACAACCTCACTTAGTTTGAGTGATGCAATATGTTTAGCATCGTGTACCAGAAATGTATCCAGGAAGACTAATGTTTTAACCAATATAGGTTGAAGTTGAGCACCCCAGCTTAAGCATGTAGGGTTTTGAGTGAAAAAAAAAGTAAGTTACATGTGAAAAAAAAGAGAGAGAATTACAAGAAAATTTTGAAGAATTTTGGAGCAATCAAAGTAAAGATCAAAAGATCAAAATTCTACAGAAAAAGTTGAAGATACCAAAAATCAAAGAAGGTGATGAATTCAAAGAAATCAAGATCAAATTATCAAAGAAGTGAAGAATTCCAAAAGAGCTCCATAGTGGTATTGAAAAAAAATTGTAATTTTCTAGATTATGTACGCTTGGGTTGCTTGACCAAAATTACCTTGAGGTTAGGAAGTTTTCTGGGGATGGATTCGGAGGGATGCATAAAATGAGCGTTGTTCAAAAGAAGTGGGTGAGTGTTTATAAGGATTGTAAGTATTTAGAATTGAGGGGGGTCCTTAGGAAAAAATTTAGACATAAATGCATGTGTGGCGGTCCTGACATAATGGATGGGTTCGATTGGGATTATTGTATGTGATATTGGTGTGCAAAAATTCAGTTTTGCTTGGGGGCAAGCAAAGTCAAGTGTGGGGTATTTTGATAAGGACATATTTAGTTATAAAATTCATGCATTATCTTAATACTTTATGTTGATTTTATCTCATTTAATGAACAAAATGTGCTTAATTAGTTATAATTTCATTTTTTAGCAACAATTACATGCTCGGAAGGAAAAGGAAGCGGAACTAGCGATTGGAGGCTTGGATCTTGGATTTTGAAGAAAGAAGGATGTTGTTGGATAGCTTGACCCATTGTCAGTGTTTTGGCCATATCTTATGAACCGTAACTCCGATTGATGAGATTCAAAATTTTCTGAAAACTAGACACAATTTCGGACGACTTTAGTGTTTTGAGAAAATGCTGATTCCAAACGGTCTCGACGAGTTGGTCAGAAGTTTCGCGATTATTGACGTTGCCTTGCCGTACACGGGATTTTAAGTGATGGACTCGATGAGTAAGTCACTGGACTCGCCGATTAGCCCCTGTTTTCAGAATATATATATATATATATATATATATATATATATATATATATATATATATATATATATATATATTGAAACACTTCTCATTCGAACCCTAACTTATGGGGGAACCCTTGGGGGTTAATTTGCGACTGGAGGTGCAACTAGAAGCCCTGGAACTCGTGGAATAACCCTAACATTCAATTTTGAGAAGATAAAAGTCAATTTAGGTTTACTGTTTACTTAATCATTTGTTTGAACTATGTGTAAACTATTAGATTTTGTTTTTGATAAAATTTCTGTTGTAATCATGAGCTAAAACTCATATCTTCTGTTTAGGGAAGATGAATTTATGACTATGTATTGATTTTTTATTAGGATTAATTTTTATTTGGTGATTATGTTTTATTAAGCTTGTTAAAGAACCCTATGTGTTAACAATAACTATTCTTTTGTTAATAAATTAGTAATGAAGTTGTATGAACATCTCTTAGTTATTAATTTCATATGATTTATTGTGACCACATAGTTGTATGTCTAGGAATAGCGAATGTGAAGATAGGTATGTTAATGTGTGAGCTTGTTTGATTAACATCAGCAAGAGGTTAATTGAAGGGCCAATTTAATTAACCATTACAAGTCTTATTAAACCCGAATCAATAACTAGGAAATCCGTTAATTTAGATAATTGGCCACTGCTTGAGTTAATTTGTTTCCTAAGGATTAGTAATAGCGAACGTGAAACTAATCATCTTAGTCGGTAGCCAATGAAGAATTAATCTGATACATTGAAATCATCCATGGGAACAAATGAGTCGAACCTAAACAGAAGTCCTCTTTATTATTGAATTTAGTTGATTTTTATTTGCTTAGCTCTTAGTTTCTTAGTTTAAGTTTTAGTTAATTGTTTAAGTTTCTAGTCTTGAAAAACTAGAGAGACTCCCCTTTCTATTACTTGTTTTATTTAGATAATATTAACATTTTATTTAATTGTTTATTGTTCCCTGTGTTCGATACCCGACTTACCTGAACTAAACTGCTAATCGATAGGTAAACTGCCTTTCGTGTGTTCGTCTTTGTGTTTAAGTTAGTAGGATTAAAACTAGATGGTTTTACACACATCAGCTACTCAATCCTAAAACTCATTTGCGTCTTGCTCTGACCAGAGAGTACTCATCACAACATCCTCTCGATGGCTAGTGAGTACTACGGCTCCCCGCAACACCACAACAATCTCCCACTGACTAGTGAGTACTACGGCTCCCCACAGCATTACAACAACCTATCACTTACTAGTGAGTACTACGACTCTCCACAGTATCACAACAACCTCTCACTGACTAGTGAATACTACGGCTCCCTGCAGTATCACAACAACCTCTCACTCACTAGTGAGTACTACGGCTCCATGCAGTATCACAACGGCCTCTTACTGACTAGTTGGTGAATACTATGACTCCCCGTAGTATCACCACACCCCATGGCTAACTCATGGATGTTGTAGCTCCCTGCAGCTTTACAAAACTTTTTCTTACCACCCACGGTCTTAACCTCAAGTCGACGCCACACACTGCATCCATTATCCCACGTTCCACGGCCCAACATAGATGGGTGCACACATACCCATCCAAGAGTAAGCGTCACTACTCTTGACGGCAACCCGCACAACAACTTCTTTTCTCACTGCAATCCTCATTCTTTAATAATATCGTTTAACATCAATTAGCCGAAGTGCTCCCACTGGAACCATGGATACTTGCTACACCAGTTGCCAACTCTCAACTCAAAACTTAGAGTACTCTAGGAATAAGGACATCATACCCAGATACCTTGGTTCACTAACACAGAATCTCACAATGTTTTGCCCAATCCACAGATCTCATACTCACGACCCCATGCTTGGATACCGCATTGATCTTGCAAAATCCCCCAACCGATCTCCCTCTCACACCACTTGTAACCTTATAGTATCCCATCTCCCAATTTGAAACACCGAGGCATCGTCAATGGCTCAGAACATGATGTCAAAAACCCGAAACTCCCTCTCTACTGATCATTACCCACACGAAACTACTCATATCGACCCTGAAATTTGTTGATGAATCAACGGCCTCCCTTCCGGGGGTATAGATTACAATCTGTACCTTCACTTGCAAATCTCATCTATTGCATCTGCAATACAGCGACCCGATCGTACCCGATCTCAACATATGCTATCCCCAAAAATCATAGGCCACAAATAATCTTATAATTCACTTATCCTTCCATAAACCAAACTCATACATCTATCTGTCTGGCACCTCGCCTCATCCTCGGGCTCATGCGTCAGCACCACAATTTCTCATAACCATTTCTCTAATCGCACAAGAATGGATCTCTGGTCCCCTAACTAGAGAAATCCTTCTCCCCCACTCAGGGTTCTAACAATCACCCAATTGGCACATCTACGACCTACTCAAAAGATTGACTCACCCGTCATGACATACTTGACTCTTAAAAGTATTACGCAATCATCCTAGGGCCTTCCAAACAAAATACTCTCCAAGTTTTCCGTCCTTGAAAAAATCTTGGAATCCTCTCCACATGAATGCATCTAGTCACCTCGAAGACTTAGACTGACACACCGCCAAAAACCCCACTGTTCTGAATCCAATCCGTCTCTAATCCGGAAATAGTGCCCTATCATGCACTTCGACTCTAACTCCTCAACCCGCCTCCTAAATCCGAAATAATCACAAAAGCACAGGCGTCATTCTCATTGTCGGTACACAGTGTACACCATGAGGGCTACTGCCCTGGTATACTCCTTTTTAAACCTGGAAACTACAAGTGGAAGCACCTTTTCCCCACTAGGCACCTCTTTGTTCTCATCTGTCTTAGTCCCTTACTCGAAGGATTATCCGAGCCTCGTTACATGTGATGGTATTCAGGTGATAACTAATTGGCATTACAAAGAGACCTTCAGCAGCTGAGGATGGGTTTGGGTCAGAGGTTCCCCTAGGGTAGGCCTAGGATGAGTTAGTGCTAGGAGCAGTAGTAGTAGTAAAAAGGACATGGTGGAGTCGAAGCAATTCTTGAGGAAAGTACGAATAGATGTGGAAGGTAGTATGGGCCTGTACTACTAAAAGCAGAGGATCCGTACTCGATTCAGGAAAGGCCGAGATGAGACCAGGAAACTTGTAGTGTGTGTGTATGATCCCTCAGCAGTGATGAGTATTCTGATAGTTATTGTGATATGTTTTCAGCATGGTGACATTATGTGAGAGACCAGTGGGCGGATCAGACGCCAGGGAAGGATCGGGCTTGGGATCAGGAACCAGGCAGCTTGAGGAGCGAATGAGGGAGTTTGTTTCAGCTGAGATCACGTGCAGTATTCTAGATCAGACTCTTGTGATCTTTGGTACGGTCAATGAAGGTATTTTAGAGCTTTTGGATGAGAAGCTGGGTGTAACGCCCCATTCTAAAAAGCATTTATTTACGGATTCCCGAGACCAATGGTAAGGGCGTTTCGGTCTTTTTGGGCATTAGGTTCATTTGAGAAGGTTTCAGACTGTGGGTGTTGTTAGAAGCGTAGGGCTTCTCACAACCTTGTCATGGATATAAAATTCGTCGGAAATGGACTTAGGATGAAGGAGTTAGGACACTTTAAAGATAGTAACAATAATGGTCCCTAAAGGAAATTTTTGGCAAAAGCGTCCTAGGCATGCATGTAATGCATGCGTGTACATAACTGGGTACGCCCAGTGTAGATGGGTTATGCCAAACGTAGATGGGTTAAATGAACGCGGGTGTTAGAGGCGTACGTCCAGCGTACATGATGTACGCCCAGAGTACGTACAGTGTTTAGAAAACCCTATTTTTAGGGCCAACCACTATATAAGGAACATAATGGTTCCCACCCTAGCCTCCATATCTTCCCCCTTACCCTCAGAAACCCTAAGTAGCCATTCTTCCTCCATTGTTGTGGGTGTTTGACCTTGGGGAGATTGGTTTGGTAAAGGAGGGCTTGGAAGAAGAAATAAGAAGTTGGCAAAGAAGGAGTTGGGGGGCTGGAGCTCCTAGATCTGAGATAGCATCACCATTTGGAACCTTTTTGAGGTAAAAAGCTTACAACTTTATCTACAAATGATTAGATCTTGTGTGTTGGGTTATGAAATAGTTTTTGGTCCAAGGTGGAAGCTTTATAGCCTAAATCCGATTTCCAGGCCAAGGGTTGCCACCCTTGGTGCTAAATGACCTCCTAGAACAGAAAGTTGATACCTTGATGGTCTTAATGGAGCCATGCAATAGATAGGACCATTTTCATGAAAGTAGATGATCATTTTTGGAGTTTGAGTTGTTTGGGGCCAAGTAAAGTCACAAAGTCAGTGACTTTATGGAGTAAGGCATGAAAAAGGACCTGGATCTGAGTTTGGAGCCCTTGAAATGGAGTAATAAGCACTTAATAGAATAAGGACTTAATAGGGGAATTACGCCCAACGTACTCATCATTTTTCCTGTAGCTTAGCGTACATGGGGGTACGCCCCGCATACTCTGTCTGTATGGATCATGAGTTTTTGGGCTATGGTTTGGGGCATGTTTGGGTATTTGGGCCTTAGTGGACCATCAAAAATCATATTATATGGGCCAAGGAATATATTTTGGGCTTAGGGTGAGGCCTATTAGGGGATTAGGCCTAATGTAGCAAATTGGGCCATTAGTCGGTCACTAGTGGGCTTGAGAATCTTACCTAGTGTTGGGCCTTTCATATTTTGGTTTTGGGCCATAGTTATGGACCAGATTGTGTTAAGGGTAAATTGGTCAATTTACCCTTAGAAAGATATTGTATTTGGGCTAAGTATTCTTGTGGTATTGATAGTTTGGGGAGCTAGAGGAGCAGCAGTGCGGGGATTTTCAGATGGCAGCCAGAAGGGTACCAGCAGGGTTTCAGCACTTCAAGGTGAGATATCCTCACTATACCAAGGGTCTAAGGCACCAAGGCCGACCCTTTGAATTTTTATTTAAGTAATTGCTGTTGTGATATGTTAGTATGGTATTCTGCTAGAATGGATGATTATATGCTAGTATGGTTGGTTAGATTGACATCCTGGTAGACTGGATGTGGTTATGCTTAATGACCTATAGCTGGTCGGACTATCTGTGTGCTGGTAAGAGATTACCTGTGATATGTGTGGATATTTGAATAGCTATAGAGGGTATTCCATCCCGAAAGGATGATAGGGCCCAATATGTCGTTGCAGTAGACTGTTATGTGATTATTTGATAGATGCACATGTTTGCTCGTATTTGGGCATTCTAACCCAATGGTTGTGGGCCAGGAGTATTCCATCCCGGTAGGATGATTGGACTCACAATATGTTGGCATTCCAACCCGATGGTTGTGGGCCTGGGGGCACTCCATCCCGAGGGATGATTGGACCCATAGTAGTTATTGTATGTATAGGTGTGTGGGCAATCTAACCCGATGGTTGTGGGTCAGGAGTATTCTATCCCGGTAGGATGATTGGACTCACCGTATGTTGGCATACCAACCCGATGGTTGAGGGCCTAGGGTATTCCAACCCGACGGTTGATTGGACCCATAGTATGTTGTTTATTGATGTATGTGTATGGTTATGTGTGTATTGATAATTTAGGGGAACTCACTAAGTTTTCGAGCTTTAGGTTTCAGTTTATTGTTTCAGGTACATCAGGTGATCGTGGCAATGCAAAGGCGTGATCGTACCACTCCTCATATTTCATGATTTTGTGATATGGTTCTGGGGATACTCTGATTTATTAAAACTGTTTTGAAAACAAGTTGTATTAACTTAACAATTTTTGGAATGGATTAAAATGTTTAAATTGGTTGGAAATTTTTGGTCATTACACTGGGAGCTTTTCGCACTGAGATGATGGCTTTGGTTGGGGTGCGTACCTTGTCATTTCGAGAGTTCAGAGCTTGTGGAGCACCAAATTATCATGGGGGTAGGGATCCCATTGCTAGCAACAAGTGGTTGGCCGATGTTGCCAACGCTTTTCGTTCAAGCCGGTGTCTCGAGGGGGACAAGGTCAGACTCGCCTCCTGTCTTCTGAAGGACAGAGCGCGTGATTGGTGGGAGGAGGTTAGTCATGCCATCGGTGATGATGTCGCGTTGGAAGCATTGACCTGGAGTGATTTCTCATCCAGGTTCAGGGCTGAGTTTGCACCGGTCATTGAGGTGTAGCAGTTGGCACGGGAATTCCACGACCTCCAGCAGACGACAGAGACTGTGGTGGAGATCACCGCCAAGTTCAGGGAGAGGGACCTTATTTCCCCACAGTATGTGGCAGATAAGGAAATGAAGAAGGCTCGATATCATGAGATACTGAGGAGTGACATCAAGCATTTTGTGAGAAGGTCCAACTGCAAGACACTGGAGGATATGATTGCTCGGTTCAGGGAGAGAGAGATCGATTTGGAGATGGAGAGGAAGAGGAAACTAGATGAGGTTCAGGTAGCCACAGGTTCCGGGAAGAGGCCCAAAGGGCCAGATGGGAGATCGGGGGATGTTCGAGGCCGCAGTCATTGTGGCAGGTGTGGCAGGATGCATGAGGGTGTTGCAGGAGTGGTAGTGGTGGTGATTCTGGCTGCTTCAAGTGCGGCCGAACTGGTCATTTCAATAGCGATTGTACTGCTACCACCACCCAGGGATCAGACCTGATATGTTTCCATTACAGTCAGAGGGGCCACAAAAAGGCTCAGTATCCGAGTTTGTTTCCAGCAGGATAGGTGATGGCACCTGCCCCTACAACTTTAAGGATCACTGATGGCTGTCAGGGCCAAGCTGAGGCGACGACGGGGAAGAGCAGGGCTTTTCAGCTATCTACAGTGGAGCTGCGAGCAGCACCGGATGTGGTAGGTGTGTATCTTTTGCTCTACTGATTAATTTTTATTCATGATTATATTGTTATGGTACTGCATTTTGATGAGTATTTGTATATGAATTATTCCTGTTTGTGTTCAGATTAAATGCCATCTGCATACCCTAGAAAGTTAGAGTAGTAGTTCGAAGGTTTCCCTTTAGAGCAGGTTCTCAGGATGCAGTCATTGTAGCAAGTGTGTGATTGGACTTCTAGAAGTATTCTATTAATCTTCCAAAGTGGATCAGAATTGATAGTATGGAGCTGTGGATCATTAGCAGCAGTGAGTATTGGGTTATCAGCTGGTTAGTTATTGGATGGTTGGGGGGGGGGGGTGGAAATCCTATCCAAGTAATAAACTGTAAGGATCAAGTTGAATCGAAGTGGGGGAGAGTTCTCCCAGAAATTCAGGAACAGAAGAGAGCGTGGATTCAGGATGAGTTTGCATTCGCATTAGGAAGGCAGACGTCAAAAGTGGTTGTGCGAGTTGGGAGTTTGGAAAACTTCTCAGCGTGGAGTTCGGGTTTTCGCAATTGCAAATGTCCGGTTTGGGAAAAACCAGGTGGGAGGATTGTCAGTAGGGTTCGAGTGAGTCAGGGTGTAGATAGTGAAAGCGATCGGCATGGGATGCCTTCAGATTGGCAGTCAGTAGTAGAGGTAGCCTGGAGAGTGTAGTGAGATTGTTGGTTTGTCACATCATTTGTTAGTACCTAAGTTAGAGGAGTGTGGGCGAGGGCCCGTATCTCCTAATCAAAGAAGTGAGGGCGAGAGCCCATATCTCCTAATTAGCAGAATTTGGGCGAGGCCCGTATTTCCTAGTTAGCATGATAGGAATCAAGAAGGGATAGTTCATAGAAAATTAGTACGGAGTTGGTCTGCATGGCCCTAAAGAAGTGAGACCTTGGGAGGGGCCGCTCCAAGGTATAGTTGGGTGAGACCCGTGGGCAAGAACCGTATGTGAGTAGTAGTGAAGGTGGGACCTGGTAGAGACCTTGCGGTCAAGATAGGGGATTGAGTATCCTAGAATTTGTAGAGCCTGGGTGGCAAGGTAATTAAAACAATAGTAGATAGTGGAAGTTTCCTTCGGGAGTCGTTAGGAGTGATGAAGTGATTGAGATTAGGTTCACTAACTGGTGGGAGTCCGATGAACCAAATGATTGTAGATTAGTTGGGACTGGGGTGGTCTCGGTTCATCCGGAAGACGGATAAGAGACAACAGGATTTTCAGTCGGGGGCAGTATTGATAAGAGATTTTTGTATGGGGCAGTTAGTTGATCGGTTGGGTAAGAGCTGTGTTTTCAGGATTGATGGTAATTAGAGTGTTATCGGGGTTCTAATCTTCATGGATTATTTTGTGGAAGAAATGTGCGGAAGGCCAATGGATATGGTCGGTAGGAGATGTGTTCTTTGGACAAGAGTGTCGAGAACATATTGCATGGCAGCTGGTCGTAGCAGACTTCGAGGACGAAGTCTAGTTTAAGTGGGGGAGAGTTGTAACACCCGGAATCCGGAAGACCAAGAAAGGAAAGGAAAACCCTAAGTCAAAGGGGTCAAATCGTTGAGTCCATGGGTGAACTCGACGAGTCGGAGCGGGATCCACGTCGAGATTTAGGTGACCGACTTGGCAAGTCGGAGGGACTGACTCGGCAAGTCAGGTCTGGGTTGGGAAACCCTAATTTCCAGACTTGGTACCCTATTTAAGCATCATTTCAGGACACCAACCTAGCCTCCATCACTCCCTTTACCTACTCTCGAAACCCTAAGCCTCCATTGAAGATCTCTCAA
Source organism: Lactuca saligna (assembly GCF_052625555.1). Lineage (NCBI taxonomy): Eukaryota > Viridiplantae > Streptophyta > Magnoliopsida > Asterales > Asteraceae > Lactuca > Lactuca saligna. The sequence goes on from NC_136425.1 coordinate 74,193,143, forward strand.
GCTTTCCTTGTCATTTTTAGGTGATCAGAAGCTAGAAGGAAGAAAGGAACCTTTGGTGTGATATTTCAGATCATTTGAAGGTATGAAGCTCATACCTTGGCTGTTACTCATTTAGATCCCCTTTCCTAGTGAGATTTTGTCACTTTTGGGCCATTTCCAAGGCCAATCCGAGTATTGTGCCTTTGAGGACGAAGAAGACTTTAGATCTGAGTACTTTTGGGTTTTAGAAGCTCAGAGTTGTTAGATTTTTCCATCCATGGCTCCATTCTATGTCATATACCACCATTTTTGCTTGGATTTGGTGTTTTATCTTCATAACCCTTTGCATGCATGTAAAGATAGCAGCTTTACGTGTGATGCTAGCCTTAGGAGTCCAGATCTGCGATTGGGAAGCACTGGAATGGACTGAAATTGATAGAATGAAAATGATGAAGGTGGACTCAGCGAGTTGGGGAGCTATTGGAGCAGCGGTTGGGGAGTTGTCAGATAGCAATCAGAAGAGTATCAGTCAGAGCTTCAGTAGTGTAAGGTGAGTTTTCCCTTTTTGTGGATGGGTCTACGGCCACAATCTTGTCCCATGTAGATATGAGTAGGAAGACCCGGGGGTTAGCCCTGAGCACTGTATGCTAGTATGATATTTAAGACCAAGGTCTAATGTTAGTATGATATTCAAGACCAAGGTCTAATGTTATCGGGCGGGTGCCCAAGGATCGGTTTACATGATAGTTTATACATGCTGTCTTTGTGATACATGTATGTTCCTGGTAGGGAGATGAGTGTGGGCGAGGTTTCGCATCTCACCAATAGCAGAGGGTGGATGGTGTTCCATACGTTATTAGTAGTAGAGTAGGAGCGAGGCTCGAGGTAGGAGTGGAGTGAGTGTGGGCAGGGGCTCGTATCTTACTTACAACAGGAGCTTGGATAGGGTTCTATGACTCACTAGTAGCAGGTCAGGGGCGAGGCCCAAGACAGGCAAGGCCTTAGTATAGGAATACAGTAGGGTATGCTTAGTTTATGTGTTATATGCCATTGTTATATGTAGTATGTGTTCAGTGGGCGGGGCCCAGAGACAGGCGGAGCCTAAGAGAAACAGATCTGAATCCGAGCGGAGCTCGAAGACAGGCGGGGACTGGGATCGGCGGGGCCGATGTAGCAGGCAAGGACCAAAGTAGCGGGTGTGGCCCAGTATATGCAGTATCTAATTATGCAGGGTATGTGGTAGGTTGGGGAACTCATTAAGCTTCATGCTTACGGTTTTCAGTTCTGGTTTTAGGTACTTCTGGTAGCGGAGGGAAAAGCTCGTGGTGATCGCATGGCACACACCACTGATTAGTCAGTCTGTGATGTTTTACTCTAATAATAGAAATACGTTTTGGAATTAACACTCTGAATTATGTTAGGATTTATTGATGGCTTGACAATTTTGGGGCCGATGTAGCGGGCAAGGACCAAAGTAGCGGGCATGGCCCAGTATATGCAGTATGTGATTCTGCAGGGTATGTGGTAGGTTGGGGAACTCATTAAGCTTCATGCTTACGGTTTTCAGTTTTGGTTTCAGGTGCTTCTGGTAGCGGAGGGAAGAGCTCGTGGTGATCGCATGGCACACACCATTGATTAGTCAGTCTGGGATGTTTTAATCTGATAATGGAAATACGTTTTGGAATTAACACTCTGAATTATGTTAGGATTTATTTATGGTTTGAAAATTGTGATTTAAGTAATGTTTTTAAAAAGAAAATTTTTTGATAGTATTTTGGGGACGTTACTGTTGGATTAATGTCTAAGTCCATAACTATAATTGGTAAGACTTGACCCGACCCGGCATGGTCCATTTGGGTTGCATACCATCATGCACTTGGATAGACTATAATGAGAGAAATAAGACACTTATGGTTATTAATATATTTTAAGTTCTAGTATATTAATAATAAGAATAATAAGATTATTTAATTAGTATTGATCAAGAATTAATCTAGGATTAATTAAGTAATCAAAAGAAGACTAATTAAATATATGGGTTGATTGTGTAAATCATCCATACTTATATAGTGGGCTAATGCTCCATGGATAATCAAGTTGGGCTAAAACCCATAGGATGGTCCATGGATGCTCCATGGTGTTTTTGAACCCCTGGATCCAAGGAAATGGAAAGCCATGACAATTAAGGATTTACCCTAATTGTAACACTATATAAAGATCTTATTCTTGACAAAAATTGGCCACTAGAATCACATTAGAAAGTGAAGAAGAGGGTTAGCCGATTTCATGAAGTGTAGAACTCTCTCAAGTTATTCTAAGTGTTTTGATGATTGTGATTCCATTTGAGGCTTCCACACTATTGGGGCTAGGCACTCAAGCTTCATGAAGACTTTCTACATCAAAGAGGTATGTATTCTATCTTGTTACACTCATTGTTTTGTATGCTAGATTAGGATAATACCTTGGATATTCTTATTGCATGTATAATAGAGAAAACATAGATCCAAGGTATTTAGGGTTGCATGTACACTTAGGAGTGTTAGAATGCTCAAAACCCAACAGTGGTATCAGAGCCTAGGCTTGTTTTCTTGTTATACCTGCAAAACTGCTTAAAAAATCGAAAGTGTTGCTGTTTGATCATCAGACTCGGCGAGTCCATGCCTAAAAATTGATCAAAACAATCCAACTCGCCGAGTCGGTTCATGCACTCGACGAGTTGGACCCCCAAACATCATATTTTCGAGGTTTTTGGCTAGAAATGGACTAGGAACATTACCCTAAGTTGTTTTTGAACTTATAAACTTGTTTTTAATGTGGTAATGTTCATGCTAATCCATTTTCAAAGATAATTGTCAATAGATTCATGTTTTGTATTAGTTTAAGGTTTAGACTAACTACATGAAAAAGTTTGATTTGAATTATCTTGTTCTTATGAGTTGCTTAGATTAATAGAAGAGTTAATTGAAATAGTTGCTTTCAATCCATTTTAATCTAAGTGTTGAGTATAAAATGTGTTTGTGTAACTTGTCCTCAAGTTACATGAAGAGTCACATTAAAGACTCATAAAACTCATAAAAGTTGGTAATGGTTACAAAATGAAGAGTCTTGTGTCATTGAATTTTTTTTTATGACTCCATAACTTGCCCTCAAGTTATGGAAGTTCAAGAGTCACTTCATTAAAGAGTAAAAGTGTAACCTTAATTAATTCCATAAGTTATAAAAATAAAGAAAAGTTAATTCTCTTATTAGTTTAAAGTCTTCCATAAGTTATGGAACTTGAAGAGTTTTTTGGATTAAAGCTACTTTAAACACATAAGTTATGGAGTTAATTAGTTTTAAATAGTTTCAAAACTTGCCCTCAAGTTTTGGAATTTGAAAAGTTTTCTCTTATGAATACTTTCATTCCAAGTTAGCCCTTAGAATTCTAAAGAGTTAAAATTCAACACTTATACTATTTATAACATTCATGGTTAATTATTATATATATGTATAAGAACAAGTCGTTTTACTGTTAGTAGGCCTCATTCACGAAGCCGGTCTATATGGTGGGTATAAGGTTGTTGCCTATAAAATGGTGACTTAATGGGTGTCCACTCTCACCCACCGCTTGCTTGATCGGTAGAGGACCGTTAGCCGAACGGGTAGGACAATGACTTTAAATTCTCCCTTCATTAAAAGTATTAATGATAAATACTAAGTAACTAAATCTTTTATTTAATTCCCAATCTTAGTTACTTTAGGAAAAATGTGAATTTGGTGCTAGCCCATGGAATTCACACTTTATACCTTACCAAGTCGTTGGTGGAGTGTGTGTGGTTAACCGACACACTAACTTGGACTAGTAAGGACCACGAAGGGTGACTTAATGTTTGTCATAGATCAATGGAGCGTGTGTGGTTAACCGACACATTGATTAGGTGATAATATTAAGGGTACCAAGTGAATTGGTATGGTTATTCACACCTTGTTTTGTGATCCTCGGCATCCCAGTCACAAAATTTGAGAGGGCACACTCGAGATTGAAACATGCCATTGAAAAGTTCAATGAATCTCAAAAGATCTAGGAATTTCAAATCCAATTAAAACCTAATAAATTATTTCGTTTTTCATGGTGGAAATTGGTGAATCGTCATTCGCCTACCTTCAAATATTTTATAGCTTGGATTACGGCATACCTCTTCTAAGTTATAAAATAGTTTGTTGGGTCCTAGCCTTAATATTTCATATTGGGTGTCATATTAAGGACTTTAAATCAACTATCTTGAATATCTCCCAAAACATGTCTGGTTTAGACATTTATGATCTTCCCAAATCTCTTGAAGATGATGTTCCTCAACATCATGCTTCACTTCCTCTATCTCCTCCAATTAATCCCCCTCACCCACAATTTCTTGAAAAGTTTAAGGTCACTCGAGCCCTATTGGCAAGTAAAGGTCTTGGTGTGGTCACATCTTGGAGATGTAGTCACATATTGACAAGCCGGGAGAGTTGGGTGTCAAAGTCTTGAGAAAGTTGGTGGTTCAATCACTTTCTAAGTCACATAGTGAGTTCTTTTGGAACACCTATGAAAAAGACTATGACAAGACCCTTAATGATTTTATCTATTTGTTAAGATCAACTTCCTCAAAACTTGATGGACATTAACAATAGTGACACAGGAAATCCAGAAAAGCATTCTCTTCCCAATGGAAAGGGACCGGCCATAGTCAACTCGGTTGACCAAATGGTAAAGAGAAAAACTAAGTCTGTGATAGTCCCGTGTACCATTATCAAAGGGTCCATATGTTTATATTACCAAAGAAAGGGGCATTGGTTGCAAAGCTGCCATAATTTACCTAAGGATGTTAAATTCGATAAGTTTGACTCTACTTCAGGTAAAGTCCACTATCTAACTCTGCTAAGTTTCTATTCTGAGATTCTTGATACATGATGTGACTGGGTCACATGGTGATGTTTTAAGAATCAAAGAAAAGGTAAAGAAACTTAAAGAAAGAATATGCTGAATCTGATCGCGTAGATGGATTTCTATCGCGTAGTTTGAAGATCGGATTCTTGAGCTACTTCTTAGGAGTTATAATATATTGCTTGTGAATAGATAACAACAAGGTTTTCATGTGGATTGTAAGGATAAGTTTTTCCGCAAAGTTTTAAAATAAAAGAAAAAAAAGGGTTTTAATTTTATTTATTTTAAAAAAAATATCCTTACAATGGCATCTGTGGAAAATTGTTGCTTATATGTTTCCAGTAATAGCAATATTGGAAAGTGGATTTGATTCTTTCATTTGTGGTAGTGTCTAGATTTACCAAATGAAGAAAGTTTTTCATCACCCAAGTTTCAATTGGACAGAAACTTGGAATAATACAAGTTGTATTGTATGATGAATGAGAATATTCATCTTTGAAAAATTAAGACTAATTCTTTGATCACATGTATATGTGAGTCAATTGAAGGACTAAGGAATTAGGTACACTGGGTGTGCACTGGTCAAGGTCCACCACAAAGATTGATTTGTCATGATTTACTAAAGATTAGTAAATATGATTATACTTATAAGGTTAAGTATAATTCTGTAACATTGGAAAGGTTCCAATGTATGGCAGAGCGAATAAGAAGAATCAAATTAGGCAGAAGGATAGAAGTTCCTCAAATCTGAAAGGATGGGAGAGTACTTTAGTATCGTATTTCATGATCATCTTAATGATTATGAAACCATATCACAAACTCATACTCTAAGGACGTCTTAGTGCATTGTTATGGCTAAGAAGAGAGGTCATGAATTGTTGGATTGGTTAAGATCAAGAAGATGAGTCATACTTCGTTCCAAAACAATTCTTAGAGTCATACTCCAAGATTGTAACATTGAGTGACATAAAGTAAGGTTTATTAACACTAGTCAAATGTAAGAGTAAATTTTTTTCTACTCTTGTACATTTGAGATTGGTAAGTTGTGATGTCTTGGATGAGACAAAGACCAACTAAGACCAATTGTGTGAAGTGTTAGTCTTGATAAGAATCCGCACTATCCCTTGAATATTTGTTTTGTCAAGGAATGGTTATTGATTGGGGAAACTTATAAGTCAAGGGGACAGTGGGAGCCTTAAAGATCCCGAAAGAGTTTCAAAATTTAATCAAGAGTAAAACCTGTAATTTATCACTAGCACACGACTTCAGGTTTGCAACCTATCGTGTTGACATAATTCTCATTTCTGTACCTACTTCAAATAAGTTGGATTTGCATATGAGTTATCAAAGTTCAACTTGGAAGCATTGGTGGGCCTTGTACTACCAAGGTAACAAGAAAGTAAGATTGAATAAGTTTAATCCGTGTAAAGCTGAATTTGTCACTAACCTTATCTTGTGATTATGGTTTTGACAAATTCGCATGGATAGGAACTCATACACTATAAAATCTAAGTGTCATAAGGTTTGTCTCCGATTCATGAAAATGATGGTGAGGAAACGCTTTCACTAAGTAGATTTTACGTAGATAGCAATTGTGTTATTTGCATTTTGAAAAATCGTTAGTGGAGCGCGTGTGGTTAACCGGCACGCTAACATGGACTTGTGAGAAATGGCAAATTCCTAAGCAATTGAGACTATGATTACGGCATCCCTTTTCATAGTTCTGAAAATTGTTTAGACACATATGTGAGCTATCTAAGAAACGGTGTATGAATCTAAATTTCAGAAGTCCAGCAGATTTCTGGAAATATGTCAGAGCTAGTGGGAGCATAAGTGTTATGCTGATAATCATCATGTTAGTGGGAGCATGATTATTATGATTAGTATTGCAAGCTAGCAATGTTAATTATAGAAAACAAAGTTTCAATTCGTGAAGTTGCAGGGGTTGAAAAGTTGTTTTGCTATAATTATGGGAGAGGAAATTATACTTCATTTCAATTCTAAAGCATAGATTGAGATTTTAATCATCTTTAGTCAAGAATATATATAAGAATTTTATGTCTGAATGGTTCGACTTAAGAAAATTCTATATATATTGTGTTCTCAAAATTCAATTATGACTACGGCATCCCTCTTCATAGTTAAATTTTGAAAACATGGCAAATAAAAAAATATTGTAGCAAAGACTGGTCTAGTATCATGTCTTTATGTCAAACATCATGAATCGTGTCCCGTATTCTTCGAATATAGGATCGATTTCACGTGCTATAATATTCATCTTTTCTAAATTTTCCAAATGCTTAAGGCATTTAGAAGGGAAAGTCTAGAACTGGATATGACTAAAGTGATTAAGCAATTGTCGAGGACAAATCTGAGGTTCTCCAAAGATTGGTTGCTCAGGGAAAGTTGGAAGTATAATGTAAGTTGTCGGAAAGGACCGTATTGACATGTTCTGAAAAGAAGTAACTCTTGTTCGGAATTGATAGTCAAAATGGGACTATGGAAATGTCTCCATAAGTGGAATTTATTCAATCTATGTAAGATTAGAAAACCTTAATGCAAGAAGGATGTTCAAAGCAATGTACTTTGAATATGAGACTTTCGTTCCATAGAAGTTGACCTTCTTTGGAATACTCTGTAATGACTAGTGACAAGGTTTTGGTGACTTTGTGAATAATCATTACAAGAGGAACATTGCATAAAAGTTTAAATTCTAACAGTTTTTTTTGGTAAATGGTAGAAATTAGAAATTCTTACTTTTACAATAAGGATTTGGGATTGTGAAATGAGTATCAATGGAATCATGTTCAATTGATCTACATCACAATGTAAGGATCATAGACAAACATAGTGTGCATACTTGGGGTATGGCATAACTATTGTTTAGAAAAACAAAGTGTACGTGCTAGGAGCATGGGACGACTGTTGTTTTTATTCAAGTCTTAAGTTGATTATTTGAAACATTGAATATTGTGTAATCAATATGGTGATAAATAAAAGGTGGTTTTATTTATATTCAAAAGGGTTTAGAGACCATATTAGATTCGATTATTATTGTGTTTCACTTTGCATGTTTTGACTTCCAAAATAGCTAGGTTATTCTTTCTAAATGACTAAGTTATTTAAACACTCCACAGTCGTTCATATGTTGGAAGTAGGTATGAATCAAGACTGTCGTGAATCGGGTTTGTAGATGGCTAAATGGGTTTGGTCATGGCAATGGTTGCTACAACATTCATGAGTGCTCATAAGTTATGAGTATTGGAATAAACCCACGCTCACTTGTATCACTTCATGGAATTTGTCTCGAGTGATCGTGAGACGGTAATATCATATAAATATTCAAACCTAGAGATATGAGTTGTTACCTATGAGTTGGTTGTGCATTGATTGCACGTAAACGCATCAGTAACTTGATGTTATAAAACGTGCCTTTGTGTACAATTCAACAAGTAGTAGAACAAGCATATGAGTCGAAGTTTATCTGTTCCTTCTAGAAATAGAAGCGATATCTGGGCCCCTCGATGATTTTGTTGTGACCTATTTACCGGCTGGTCAGAACTGAATTGATGTGTTCGATTAAGTTCTTTGTCAAACAAATCGAAAATCGGGAAACAAACTGTTGGCCAATAAGTACGACGTTGTTCCATGTATTTGTCCGGCTGATATCATGATAACAAAGGATTATATGATCCCTTATCTAATGGAAAAGTCACTAACAAGATCAGAGTTCATCTACAAGGTCAGAGTTCGACAGAAGCTTTTGAGAGCTACGATTGCCAGTTGGTTCCTGAAGTCATACACAATAATAGTTTTAGACTTATCCAAGTGGGAGACTGTTGGATTAATGTCTAAGTCCATAACTATAATTGGTAAGACTTGACCCGACCCGGCATGGTCCATTTGGGTTGCATACCATCATGCACTTGGATAGACTATAATGAGAGAAATAAGACATTTATGGTTATTAATATATTATAAGTTCTAGTATATTAATAATAAGAATAATAAGATTATTTAATTAGTTTTGATCAAGAGTTAATCTAGGATTAATTAAGTGATCAAAAGAAGAGTAATTAAATATATGGGTTGATTGTGTAAATCATCCATACTTATATAGTGGGCTAATGCTCCATGGATAATCAAGTTGGGCTAAAACCCATAGGATGGTCCATGGATGCTCCATGGTGTTTTTGAACCCATGGATCCAAGGAAATGGAAAGCCATGACAATTAAGGATTTACCCTAATTGTAACACTATATAAAGAGCTTATTCTTGACAAAAATCGGCCACTAGAATCACATTAGAAAGTGAAGAAGAGGGCTAGCCGATTTCATGAAGTGTAGAACTCTCTCAAGTTATTCTAAGTGTTTTGATGATTGTGATTCCATTTGAGGCTTCCACACTATTGGGGCTAGGCACTCAAGCTTCATGAAGACTTTCTACATCAAAGAGGTATGTATTCTATCTTGTTACACTCATTGTTTTGTATGCTAGATTAGGATAATACCTTGGATATTCTTATTGCATGTATAATAGAGAAAACATAGATCCAAGGTATTTAGGTTTGCATGTACACTTAGGAGTGTTAGAATGCTCAAAACCCAATAGTTACAACGAGTCTTGGTACTCAAACCATGTGACCACCTCTCGATCTGCTATGAATCAGGGTACCCGAACCATGTTATCTCCCCTTAATCTGCTACGGATCATGGTACTCGAACCATGTTCTCTCTTCTCAATCCGCCTCAAGTCATGGTACTCGAACCATGACATAACCTCTCAATCTACTACAACCCATGGTACTCGAACCATGTCATCACATCTCAATATGCTACTTAGATTCTCCAGAATACTCCCTGCATCAAGTATGGGTCCTCTGCTTTCAGTAGTACGGGCCCATACTACCTGCCACATCTAACCATACTTTCCACACGGTCCATCCCAGATTTCCTAAGTAGCTACTCAACCTTCTCGTTCGCCCATCCCGTTACATGTGTCTTCTCCCCAGCGAAATGATCTACCCTGTCACCGAACTCATCTGACCACGGTCACCCCTTAGGCTCTTCCTAGGTGCTCACACTTCTCTGCCATCAGTTGCTGAAGAACTCCTAATGATGCCAGTCATCTACCACCTGAATATCGTCATATTCACTTAGTAGCTGACTCCTATCACCAAGAGCTCCACAAAGCACAAAGCAAGAAACATTCAGGCATCGAATAATCTCTATCAACACGTATAACCACTCTAGGTTACAACTCCACTTGCTATACTCATACTCAAAAGGTATCACCGAGCTCAAGCAACTTCACCCCTCACGGGCATTGGACTACTCTCTCAGAATGTTCCTCAAATGCTCATCTAGGTATCTCCCATACATTACTCATCTACTCAGATCCCACTATAAAAAGGATTCCTGCTAGATACTCTTATTCCGCACATAATCAAAAGCTATCACAGATAGCAGTAAGTCCTAGGCTAAGGCATCACAAATCAGGCCACTCTAGACCTAAAATATGAAATACCTAGCCTACTCTCTAGCATGCATAACATATCTGATAACAACTTATAACACATAAGTAAGGGTATTTTCGGAAATCACTATTCGGGCGCTGGTTGATTGTACACGTTGCTCGTTTCATCTTTCTCTTAAAATTCCTTTACCCATTTTTAGAAAAATCGTTCCTTTTGAAAACTTTTCTCAAATCCTCAGTTTGAGTGCACACATACTCGAAGGTGTATCCGAATCCCTCAAACCAAGGCTCTGATACCAACTTGTAACGACGTAAATTTTTAAACAAATTTTTACGTTTTAAAAATCATAAGCACATATAAATAATTATCAAAACCACAAGCGTCGATGCCATAACATTTTTCAAAATAGTTTTCAAAAGTAATTATTCAAATCCAGCATCCTCGTTCATGACTTTTTTCTCTTATGTGTGTACAATCGAGCCGCTGCCTTCCCACGATCTTGATAAGAACCTGAAACACATAACACATAACACGGTAAGCACGAAGCTTAGTGAGTTCCCCAAAATACCACATGCATATAAATTAGCCACTTGAGGCTCATTGGACCCTTAGGGCCGGTCTAGCTCGTTGGACCCTCTAGTTTGGTCTGGTTGAGCCTTTCGGCCTTATATATCAATGGACCTTCCGGTCCGGTCTGGTTGAGCCTTCCAGCCTCATATATTGTTGGACCTTCCGGTCCGATCAATAACACATAGCATAATATCACATAGACAAGATGCATAACTCAAGCAAGCACATAAGACCTTCCGGTCACATATAAATACCACTATAGGTAACGTATAGTTAGAAGACTCACCTCGGGTAACTTGAATGATCTCAAACTCAAAACACTGATCTAGCCTCTGCCTGATCACACACAGAAAATATCTCAACTTCGTAAAGGCCCTCAAAGGCTAGACTATTCTCTTCCTATGCTCTCATAGAAGGGTAAAAGACCATTTTACCCCTTCAATGGTCCAAATGCCCACTTGTTGACCAAACCTTAAAAGTCAACGAAAGTCAACGCCTGTGGGTACGCTACGGATACCAGATCCTTACGCTGGGCGTACTCGTCCTCTTCGCTAGTATTGGGCTGATCGAACCCTACGCCTTGTGTACTGGGATTTACGCTCAGTGTACGTCCCAGTTTCACTATTTCCTCACTTATGGTCTTAAACAGTTAAGACCTTGGCTCAAAATATAGATATGGACCCCCTACAGTCTCCTAGTCCATAAAGTCGAATACTTTGTGCCTTTGCATGGTTGGTTTGGCTTTAAACACTCATAACCTTCATCCATTTTCTTCCTTAAGCTGATATCCCTTGCATGGTTAGCTCTTATTGACCAAGATTGGATTTTTATGACCTTATAACACGAAATACACTAGCAAGGGGCAGATCTAGGTTCTTAGAACTCATCAACTCATAAATCCATCAACTTTTGGGACAAAAGCCCTAAACGGCCCATATAAGAACACACAATAGAAAAGGAAGAAAGTTTGAAGCTTTATACCTCCAAATGAAACTTCTCACATTGCTAAGCTCGGATCCAAATGCTTAAGCTATTACTCCTTCTTTTTCCAAAGCTTCCTTTCCACTCTTATGGTTTAAGAACACACCAACAAGCTCTCAAGGGAACTCTCTAGCTACAAGAATGGAGATTAGGGTTTTGGATGGATAAGTCTTTGGAATTTGTGGCCAACAATGAGGCCATTCCATTCTTTAAATAGGAGCTCATTTCGAATTAGGGTTTCAATCTGAACCTAGTACGCCTAGCGTACACTACAGTACACCCAACGTACTGGGTAGACTTCACGTTAAGAACACACTCATGAGTACGCGCAACATACTCTCCATTACGCTCAACATACTCAAATACTCCATATTCTTTTCAAGGACTAATTTTGACAACTTGAGGAAAGAGAAGGATCAAAGAGCTATAACTGAATTCCGGGATGTTATAAAAAAATTCCAACACATTTTACATCTTTTCTACTATTATCACCGAAAGTCACCATTGGACAATCCTTCTTAGTAAAATTTGTTAGGAGCGACTTGTAACAAGTGAAGTGTCTAGAACTTCCACTGTCTAGGTACCAAGTTTGACCTAGATTTGGATTTGATTCAGTGCCAGCGTGAGAACCATCAATGTCACATGTGTCATTAGGGTAATCATCTACAAGTGCCATGAGACCCTTAATGTTGAGTGCCTCATCTTTAGATGCCTCCTCTTCATCCACCCATTCTTCATTATCCTTTTTTTTCAATGAAATCCTTTAGTAGAGAGATATTTTCTTTCTTCATATGAGCCACCACCTTCTTGTATTAAACTTCATAGTTCTCAGGACTCTTAACTTTTTTCTTCTCCATATAGTCCCTGGAAAATGGTTAAGGCTTCCACAATTAAGGCAATTACCTGATCTTTTATTTTCTGAAGTGGATATTCTCATTGAGTTGCTTCCCTTGAATTGAGCTCTTTTCACTATGTTTGCTCTGCTTTCTTCATAACGCTTAATGATTAGTGCAGCGCTGGCGACAAGCTCATCGGTGAGATATTCATCACTTTCTTCGCCCTAATGTAACTTGTCTGTGTCACCGATGTGCTTTATTTCTTCCTTTCTAGACATCAGGGAAACAAACTTTTCCTTGCTCTAGTCCTTCAAGATTTCCTTATGAAGAGAATTGGTCTCTTCATAATTTCGCAGATTACCGAACAACAAATTTAGATCCATGGAATCGATATTCTCACTATTTTTAAGAACATCAGTGTGATGTTCCCAACATTACGCAAGAGAATCGTGAAACTTTAGAACCAACTATGATGAGTGCTTAATGATTCCCAACCTACGCATATCATTAACCAAACAATTACACCTATTAAAGGTTTGAGTAAGAGACTCACCTTGTTAAGCAAAGAAATGCTCGTATCTTTGATTAATATTGTTGATGGTCGTAGCCTAGAATTCCATGGTGCCTTCATAAGCTATAGTCAGCGTGTCCATCATCTCTTGTGCCGATTCACAATTTTGTACAAGATGATACACGTGGTACGGAAAAGAGTTTCCATAAGCAACATTGGATTTCACGTCAAGATTGAGCAATCTTTTTTCATCGTCATCATAACTCAATGCTGACTTTTTATTCAAGGGGGAGGGGGGGCAACGGGAGCGTTGTATTCCATGGGTTGGTACATAGGAACAAGGGATCCTTTTTCAACAATATTTTTCATCTCATAGTCAATGGTTTCAATAACTACCATGGCCTTGGTTTTCAACATGGCGAAGTTGTGTTCATCGTAGGGAGGAATTTTATTGAGACCAAAGGATTTGGAATTGCTTAAAGTCGACATGATAACTTGAGTGTATTACAAACCGATACTAATTGAAGGTTTGTGTTTGATCGGATACACTTCAAGTATGAATAAGAAAATTAAAACTAATATAAGCAAAATAATTGACAGACAGTTAATAACACAGAAGTTCTCCAAATTGTTTTTTCACAAAGAAAAGAGGTTTTGTCTACACCACGAAGACGGGTTTGTCACAAAGACGATTGGCACAAAGCCACAATGACAACATTAGGGTTTTCCCTAATGTTGTATATATAATAATCTATACATGTATATCCCATGATCAAAAGGATTGTGTCTAATCTATACTAATGATCAGATCCTTACCACAAAGATTATAGGATCTAATATCTTTTCTATTTTTATCTTAAATAAGTGCCTAATATACAAAAGATTACATATATAACTAAACTGTAAGCTGACGATGTTGAACTTGATACGCTGGCATTGATAACTTATAAATGCTGATGCTAACAGATCATCATGTCATGTGTTTGAATCATCAGATCATAAGGTGTAACCTTACATCTATCAACTCTCCTTCACCTTAAAACTTCCCGAGCTTAAATCCAAAATTCATAAAGGCCCGAACTATCACTTTACGGTTATACAATTGTACTCCAAAGAACCTACCGAACTCTCGGATTACCTAATCTACATTAACCATATCCAAAGGGGTCTAAATCTCTCTTTCCCACAAGGAAGGAAATCTTATGATAATTGATCTTCAGATCATGGTTGAAAAATATGAAGCGATTTGAAACAAGGTGTTACAATTCGGGTTGAAGTTCTGAATGCGAGCTATCCGAGCTTTTGTCAGAAATCTCAGTAAGTTAAGCTGCACTTATATCACTTTTAGTGTAACTTATATTTATAATCATAATCGTTATTATGAACTTATAAATAAGATTTATAAGTGATTTCAATTCATTATAATGATTGATTTACTTACAACAGTGATGTCTAGGTTGGACTTAATGAGGCGTTTAAAGTGGAATTTCCAAACAGTATATTGTGTATACTAAATGGACCCTAACACCAATATGATCCTACCTAGTTATTCCTTACTTGATAAATCTTGATGTAGACATCAAGATTATTGAGAAATCTGGATTATTATTGTTATAGTCACAAGGATTATGAAACTAGAGTAAGACTTACTGTTATATGCATTTAGGTATTTGAGAGGATAAAATGTTAAACCGAAGCGCTATCCTAATTTCGAATCAACCACTTTTATCAGGTGCATGCATAGTTACTTTCATCTTACAAATAGATATTCAATATTTAGATACTTTAATGCAATATGTGCCTACATTCAATGTTTACGAACCACTATAAATAAAAGTGACACTGAAGTTATTTATATAACTCCAAAATGAAAAAAAATAACCCCTACCATGGACTACAAAAGAAGAGATCATGTTTGTTCAGTCTTGGATAATCATTAGGGATGGTGTTGTTTTCATCGATCTTCCAAATTTGGTGTATGGATCACTTTGGGACCGGTTGAAGAATTTGTTTCACTATGAGTTGTCTCATAGAGAGTATCAAATATAATAAGAAGTCAAGAGTAACTTTCAAGGCATAAGGTCAAAGGTGGAGACGATTAACAAAATTTATCACAATCTCGCCAATGAATTATTGAATGAAGATACAAATTTAATTTTGCAAGTGGCTACGGTGCAACTAAAAAATAAAAATAGCGAGGTCAAATTTTGATACGAACATTCTTGCAATATTCTGAAAGATGTTCCTTATTTTTAAATTATTTATTTTGGTATTTGTAAAATTCTATGTTGGTTAAAGGAAAAATGACACTGTAGCACAACAAAGTTTTGGTTTTGTCGCAGATTCATCACTAAGGTTTATTTTTTTATTTTTTCAATAGACCCTTAATGTATTATTTTACATAGTAAATAAGAGAAGTAATTAATTTCATTCCAATTTAACAGGTTACATTCGGTCTTAGGTGAGTTTTTTGAATTTTTTCAAAATAAAAAATTAAAAGGTAAAATATGTGGCTCTTATTTTCATTTTCAGTTTAGTATAAATTTAAATTAAAACACTCCAAGTCCTTCTTCCCCATTCCTAGCACTAACCCTAGCCGGTGATTCCTATACCAACCACTCCGACGTCTTTCTTCTCAACCTTAATTGACAACTCCTTCACCAATCATCGTATGTGCCTTTTATCGCAACCATATCCAATATATTTGTGTTTGATTATAGTGTTTTGATCACCACTATTTCTCTCACTCACTCACTCACACACACACACACACACACTCCCTCTCCCCCCCCCTCTTCATTTAAATTTCGTTCAGTAAGGGTTTAATTTATTAAAATCATGTTCATGAAAGGGACTATACACTCATACATAAACTCTTTAATAGATATTTAATATTTTTAATTAATAATTTTATTAATATTATGTTCATGAAAGGGACTATGTACTCACTTGTTAAAGTGATGACTCGAAACTCGGACAACGCTTTGTTCCTAGAAACTGTCTTTTCCTTCGACGTAACCCAATATTATTATTAGTGAGTCTTAGTCTAATATTTCTTCTGATTAACTATTAGTCTAGATTCATCATTAATTCAAAGTATACTTCAAGATCTATCAGGTAAGGATCAACCAAGCAGGATAGTTGGGAGGTAGGATCATCTCAGCATATAGCATTTTCGAAATCCAATAGCCAAGCTAATGTGACCATTCTAGACACCTCTTCTTTAAGTAGATCAATCAGTATATGGACTTGGAATCACTGATAAATCATGTTTATAGTTTCATAATAATGATAATGAACTTAAACATAAGTTATACTTAAAGCACCGTAAGCATAACTCAACTTACAGGTGGTTTAGTGAGAAAACAGACGTTGCGCGGTCAAAACTTCTAAAACGAAATATCTATTTCTTGGGGCTCTTTGGCGCTCTAGGGCTTCGCTACTAACACTTAGGAAGTGTTAGGAAAAAGCTTGGGGACCTTGTAGGGCTTGGGAGAGAATAGAATGGAAAGGTGTGAAGAAATTATTGAAATTCATCTCTATTTATAGGCTACCCAGGGGCCTCTCACGTTGTGTGTAACACCCCAAAGTTTGGAGAGCCAAGAAAAGAAAGAAAACCTCAACTTTAGGGTAGACTCGGCGAGTCCATGGAGGGACTCGGCGAGTCCGAGCGGGATCCGGGTGGTGGTGAATGCGACCGAATCGGCGAGTCGGCCAAGGAGACTCGGCGAGTCTGGTCCGTGCGAGGAAAACCCTAATTCTGGGAGTTGTATCCTATATTAAAGGGAGTTATGTCCCTCCCTCAGCCTCCATATCATCCTAGAGAAACTGTAAACCCTAGATTCGTGGGAGCCTCCATAATTTGAGAAAAAAATAGCTTTGGAGGAAGGAAATCTTGGAAGGGACTTGAAGATCGGTAGGGTTGCTACAAAGGAGAGGTGTACATCCGAGATCTACTTCAGTTTGTGTTCTTCTTGGAGGTATTAAGCTGTCATTTTCCCTTCCTTGCATCTAGATCTAGTTTGTTATGACCTTTGGGGGTTTTATGGTTGTTTGAGACCCATTTCGAGTTGGAAGCTCAGATCTGAAGTTGCTACTTCAGATCTAAGTGTGTTTTAGCTTAGAGACTCGGAAAGCATCAGTTGTTGGGTTGATTGTTGAGCCCCTTTTGTCTTAAACCCTAGTTTATAGTGTTTTGAGCCTAGATCTCTTAATCTACACGTAAAGTTTGCCACTTTACGTGGGGAATAGTCCCTAGAAGTATGGATCTATGAGTTGGAAACTCTGTTTGGCTCGAAAAGCCGCTGCATGGATTGGGGACTGGATAGACTCGGCGAGTCCTTAGAGTGGACTCGGCGAGTAGCTTGAAGATGAGGAGGGACTCGACGAGTAGGATGAACAACTCGTCGAGTCGGATGAAGTTAGGCATGGACTCGGCGAGATGGATGAACAACCCGACGAGTTGGTTGAAGATTGTCTAGGACTCGGTGAGTCTGTTCTTGGACTCGGCGAGTCAGATCGCGAACCCGTGACCCTTCGAGTCGAGACTCGAATCAGTGAGTCGGGTGGTGACTCAGCGAGTTGGACAGGTCAGGACTTGGACCAAGTTGGACTCGGCGAGTCATGGATTGACTCGGCGAGTCGAGTCGCGAATAAGAAAGACCCAGAGCATATGAACTCGGCGAGTCAGTAGATAGACTCGGCGAGTAGGGTTGACCCGGAAGGTTGACTTTGACCAAGATTTTGACCTTGACCAGAATTGACCTAGTGACCTTTGGAGGTCAGTTGGACTAAGTGTTATATTGATATTGGTAGTTTGAGGAGCTAGTGGAGCAGCAGTCGAAGTCAGAGGTTAGGTAGCAGTCAAAGGATTAGCAGCAGCAGTTCAGCAGCATCAGGTGAGTTTCCTTCCAGTAGGGACGGGTCTAAGGCCACAATGCCGGCCCGTCCAGTTAGCAGTAGTTTCTGGACTTCGGTCCGATGCAGTAGTTAGTATGTTTGATGCCTTCGTGGCTCAGACAGGATTTATGTGCTATGTTTTATGTGTTATGTGTTATGTGTTCCGGGCTACGGCCTGATGTAGTATGTAGTATATGTGTTCATGCTAGTTGATATGTTATGCTATGCTATTTTCAGCCAGTTAGCTCGGACTTCGGTCCGATGCAGGGGACAAGGTCCCAGTCAGTTTCCGGACTTCGGTCCGATGCAGGGGGCAAGGCCCTAGTTAGTCCGGACTTCGGTCCGATGCAGGGGACAAGGTCCCAGTCAGTTTCCGGACTTCGGTCCGATGCAGGGGGCAAGGCCCCAGTTAGTCCGGACATCAGTCCGATGCAGGGGACAAGGTCCCAGTCAATTTCCGGACTTCGGTCCGATGTAGGGGGCAAGGCCCCAGTTAGTCCGGACATTTGTCCGATGCAGTGGGCAGGGCCCAATATGTGCTTTATATGTTGCTGTATGGTATGTGATAGATTGGGGGGGCTCACTAAGCTTTGTGCTTACGGTTTTCAGTTTTGGTTTCAGGTACTCAGTTTTCAAAAGAGGAGCTCGGGGAGATTGCAGTGCACACACCATAGTCAGTAGCCTGGGAATGTTTGACTCTGATAATGATATTATGTTTTGAATTAATACTCGAGAATTTATGTTATGACTTATGATACAGTTTTTATAAATAAGATTTTAGTAATGCTTTTAAAGAAAATTTTGGTCGTGATTTTTGGGTCGTTTCAAGTTGGTATCAGAGCCTTGGTTTGAGGGATTCAGATATGCATTCGAGTGTATTTGAACTCAAACTAAGGATACGATAAAGGATTTTCAAAGGAAAAACATTTTTGAAAAAGGGTTTTGGAAACAGAACTTAGAAAGAAAATAGTTTTGAAAACGAGAAAAGAGTGTGGTGCATGCAATCAGCCGAGCTCAAGTAAGTACTCCCAATTTACCCATACAAGTTATGTTATGATCATCATTATCAGTTTCAGTTTCAGTTTTAGCTTCAGTAGAACAGCATGCTAGAATAAGACTAAGGATCTAGGATGATGCCTTATGTGCCTGTTTTATGTGTTTCAGCTGATAAGAATTGCATGCTGGTATTGAGTAGACAGTAGTAGGATAGCCTGTGTAGGTTATGCCTGGTAGCATGAGCTTAGCATTGTATGCTAGTGCAGTTTCTTGTCATGAGAATTGTTTTGCCTAAGTATGTTCCTTTATCCGAATGCTGCTTGCTTTGTGCTTTGTGGGACTCTGAGTGACGGGAGTTAGCCATTAGGTGAATACGTCACATCACATGTGATTAGGGTTGGATAATCTAAGAGTGCTAGATTTGGCCCTGCTGCGCAGCTCTTGTCTGAGTCCAACCGTTGTAGGGACGAGACTTTTACTCGAAGGATTATCCGAGCCTCATCACATGTGATGGTATTCAGGTGGTGGCTAATTGGCATTACAAGGAGGCCTTCAGCAGCTGAGGACTGTTTGGGTAGAGTCAGAGGTTCCCTAGGGCAAGCCTAGGATGAGAGTAGCAGAGATCAGTAGAAGAGTAAAGGGGACTTGGTGGAGTTGAGGTAACTCTTGAGGAAAGTACGGATAGATGTGGAAGGTAGTAGGGGCCCATACTACTGAAAGCAGAGGATCCGTACTTGATTCAAGAGGGACCGAGGCGAAACCAAGGAACTAGTAGAGTATGCGAGAGATCCTTCAGCAGTAGTATGTAATTGATCAGGGATTGTTATATTTTCAGCATGGTGACGTTGCGCGAGATATCAGTTGGTAGTTCAGGTGCAGGGGAGGGGTCTGGCTCGGGCTTTAGAGCCGGGCAGCTTGATGATCAGATGAGGGATTTCATTTCCGCAGAGATTATGCGCAACATCATCGATCAGACTCCAGTGATTTTCGGTTCAGTTAGAGGGGCTATTGTGGAGCTCGTGGACAGTCATCTTGAGGCCTTTAGGGCCGGGTTAGTTTCAGGACAGTTTGGGGCTCGTCTAGGTCCCGAATCTTATGGAGTTCAGGGATCCATCAGGGAGGGAGATCCCATTTCTAGTTTCTGCTATCAGGGGGCAGGGGTGTGTGGGTCATTTTGTCTCCAAGGGAAACCATTGCATGATTGGATAGTTGAGGAAGTTTCGCGAGCCATTCACGAGGGTCTGCCAGACATGGTCGTGAGGATCACTGATAGATTGATAGCGAGGCTTCAGGATCAGACATCTGTCGTTCAGCCAACAGGCGTTGCCGTTGGGGTAACGCAGGAGCGAGATTCGGGCAGGGAGTCGGAAGGGAAGAGGAAAATGGATGAGACTCAGGTTGCCACAGGTTCGAGTAAGAGGCCCAAGAGTTCAGATTGGAGGATGAGGAACTATCAGAGTCGCAGTCGATGCGGGAAGTGCGGAAGGTTGCACATGGGTGTGTGTAGGCGTAGAAGTGGTGGCGATGCTGGGTGTTTCAAGTGCGGCCAGATTGGTCATTTTAGCAGAGACTGTGTTGTTGCCATCGCCCAGGGACTTGATCCGTTGTGTTTCCATTGCAGTCAGAGGGGCCACAAGAAGGCCCACTGTCCGAGTTTGTATTCAGCAGGGCAGGCGCTAGCTCCTGCCCTTGGAACTTCCAGTACCGTCAGTGGTTGTCAAGGCCGGGCAAGGGTGCCTACGGCTCGGAGCCGAGTTTCTCCGGTAGACTTCAGCAGGGATTCGAGCAGCACTGAGTAATGGAGGTATGTAACTTTGTTTTTGTCAGCTTATGTTATGATTATATTGTTATGGTATTTGCATCAATTGTGGTATGAGTGTTGCGTTAGGGAGTGGCTTGCTTGTGATTATGTCATATGCCATCTGCATACCTTGGATTTTGGTTAGTAGTCAAGGGTTGGGTTTTATCGAAAAAGGTTACTTGGGGTGCAGTAAGTGTAGCATGCCTTGGAGGGACTCGGTATGTTTCGCCAGTTCGGAGCCGTAAAAGTTTTAGAATGGACAGGTTAGATCCCCAGCTATGGTAAGCCTGGGATTCATCAGCGAATTGATTTTGGAATGGTAGTAAGGATTGAGATTCCTCCTTACTGAGCATCGAGGTGTAAGCAGGATCGAAGTGGGGGAGAGTTCTCCGAGTGTACAAGGGTAAGAGCACGCAAATCTAGAACGAGTACGTGATTTCTGAGAAGGAAAAGGAGTGGTTCAGCGTTTGATGGATTGAATAGTTCATGGTTGGGAGTTTGAGAAACTCCCCATCAGTCCGTGCGTGTAAATGGTAATGTTGAGAATATGGTTCGGATTCCGGTGAAGGGCCGCCTGTAAGACTCGTGTGAGTCGGAAAGGAGGATCTTGAGAACGGTTAGCAAGAGATGTTTCTGTGTTAGTAGTCAGTGGTAGAGACAACATGTAGGGTGGTGTGAATTCAGGAGTTGGAAGTTTGGAAACTTCCCAATGATAGTTTCATGTTTTTGGATTAGTAGACGATTGGTTTGGGAACCAAGTCGAAGAATTCCTCGACGAAACGCTAACTTCATCAAGGATATAAGATGTCAAGGTTGATGTAGCATCTGATGATTGAGGACTGATTTTGAGAAATCGGGATGAGGAATCACTAGCGGGACTAGGGATAGTCAGGATGTCCTCGGGATAGTAGTGGAGTGTTGTAAGTCTGCGGGGGTAGCCGTAGCATTCACTAGTAGTCAGATAGTAGTAGAGTGTTGTAAGTCTGCGGGGGTAGCCGTAGCGTTCATTAGCAACCAGATAGTATTTGAGAGTTGTGAATCCGCGGGTGTAGCCGTGGCTTTTATCAGATTGATAGTAGCATGAGCGCGTTGTTGAACGCGGGAACGTAGTAATTCCCACCCGTCCGGGTGCAGCAGTGGGAATATGGGAATCCACGGGCTAGATTCGGATTTCCCAAATGGGTCAGTTATGGCTAAGTCAGCAAATTTTGGCTATAGATCGTCACATCAGTTATGAGATCAGAGTAGAATTGGACCATTGGGGTTCGGGTATGTTAAGGGCTACCGTCAGTCTGGGAACCATCATGTTGTTAGCCATGGAATGGATGATGTCAGGATGTGATGTATGGACCCGATCGGTTGGATCGGAAGGTTGTGAGAGCCACAACGACAGGATAACTAGTGGAAACTAGTCCTAGAGGAAGATTTCATTCAGAAGTCGTGGAAGCGACTAAGTGCGGGTCCCTTGACTCCACAGTGGGGTTTGAGTTTAGTGTTTCAGGCAGCTCAGTGTTTCAGCCAGTTTAGTGTTTCAGGCAGCTCAGTGTTTCAGCCGGTTTAGTGTTTTAGGCAGCTTAGTGTTTCAGCCAGTTCAGTGTTTCAGGAAGCTCAGTGCTTCAGCCAGATCAGCGTTTCAGGCAGTTTAGTGTTTCAGGCAGGTTCAGTATTGCAGACAATTCAGTGTTTGGAAGGTTTCAGGGTGTTGGGTCAGTATTGTATTTGCGTTGGAATGCAAGTGTTGGCGGTATAGTTGGTTGATTTGGAAATGGCAAGTCGCTCTCAGTAGGATCAGCTGAGCCTTCGGCCGAGTATAGTGATATGTAAAGATAGCTAGGCAGGTAGCTTTTCTTTCAGGATGGAAGGCTCGAGTTAGTAGGAGTTGAGTAATCAGATGGGATATAAGCAAGCTATTTCCAGCAACATCGTTTCAGTATGAGCAGGAGAATGGATAGAACAGTTATAGATAGTCGAAGTATTTTCAGGAGTCGCAGGAAGCGACTAAGAGATTGCGATGGAGTATAGTGACCGGTGGGAGTCCGGTAACCCGTATATCGGTAGATTAGTTGGACCAAAGTGGTCTCAGTGCATCCAATAGGCGGATGAGGGGTACAGATTGGCCAGTCAGAGGAAGTAACGCAAAGAAAATTGTGGAAAGGAGAAGGATTGAGTAGGTATCAACGATAATGATCGGCAAGGTGAGTGGTTGGAGTGATGGACAAAAGGGCGTTAGATTTTCCAGACCGAGAGTTGGAGGCAGTTCGAAGGCAGTTGATCATAGCAAACTTCGAGGACGAAGTTTAGTTGAAGTGGGGGAGAGTTGTAACACCCCAAAGTTTGGAGAGCCAAGAAAAGAAAGAAAACCTCAAGTTTAGGGTAGACTCGGCGAGTCCATGGAGGGACTCGGCGAGTCCGAGCGGGATCCGGGTGGTGGTGAATGCGACCGAATCGGCGAGTCGGCCAAGGAGACTCGGCGAGTCTGGTCCGTGCGAGGAAAACCCTAATTCTGGGAGTTGTATCCTATATTAAAGGGAGTTATGTCCCTCCCTCAGCCTCCATATCATCCTAGAGAAACTGTAAACCCTAGATTCGTGGGAGCCTCCATAATTTGAGAAAAAAATAGCTTTGGAGGAAGGAAATCTTGGAAGGGACTTGAAAATCGGTAGGGTTGCTACAAAGGAGAGGTGTAGATCCGAGATCTACTTCAGTTTGTGTTCTTCTTGGAGGTATTAAGCTGTCATTTTCCCTTCCTTGCATCTAGATCTAGTTTGTTATGACCTTTGGGGGTTTTATGGTTGTTTGAGACCCATTTCGAGTTGGAAGCTCAGATCTGAAGTTGCTACTTCAGATCTAAGTGTGTTTTAGCTTAGAGACTCGGAAAGCATCAGTTGTTGGGTTGATTGTTGAGCCCCTTTTGTCTTAAACCCTAGTTTATAGTGTTTTGAGCCTAGATCTCTTAATCTACACGTAAAGTTTGCCACTTTACGTGGGGAATAGTCCCTAGAAGTATGGATCTATGAGTTGGAAACTCTGTTTGGCTCGAAAAGCCGCTGCATGGATTGGGGACTGGATAGACTCGGCGAGTCCTTAGAGTGGACTCGGCGAGTAGCTTGAAGATGAGGAGGGACTCGACGAGTAGGATGAACAACTCGTCGAGTCGGATGAAGTTAGGCATGGACTCGGCGAGATGGATGAACAACCCGACGAGTTGGTTGAAGATTGTCTAGGACTCGGTGAGTCTGTTCTTGGACTCGGCGAGTCAGATCGCGAACCCGTGACCCTTCGAGTCGAGACTCGAATCAGTGAGTCGGGTGGTGACTCAGCGAGTTGGACAGGTCAGGACTTGGACCAAGTTGGACTCGGCGAGTCATGGATTGACTCGGCGAGTCGAGTCGCGAATAAGAAAGACCCAGAGCATATGAACTCGGCGAGTCAGTAGATAGACTCGGCGAGTAGGGTTGACCCGGAAGGTTGACTTTGACCAGGATTTTGACCTTGACCAGAATTGACCTAGTGACCTTTGGAGGTCAGTTGGACTAAGTGTTATATTGATATTGGTAGCTTGAGGAGCTAGTGGAGCAGCAGTCGAAGTCAGAGGTCAGGTAGCAGTCAAAGGATTAGCAGCAGTAGTTCAGCAACATCAGGTGAGTTTCCTTCCAGTAGGGACGGGTCTAAGGCCACAATGCCGGCCCGTCCAGTTAGCAGTAGTTTCCGGACTTCGGTCCGATGCAGTAGTTAGTATGTTTGATGCCTTCGTGGCTCAGACAGGATTTATGTGCTATGTTTTATGTGTTATGTGTTATGTGTTCCGGGCTACGGCCCGATATAGTATGCAGTATATGTGTTCATGCTAGTTGATATGTTATGCTATGCTATTTTCAGCCAGTTAGCCCGGACTTCGGTCCGATGCAGGGGGCAAGGCCCTAGTTAGTCCGGACTTCGGTCCGATGCAGGGGACAAGGTCCCAGTCAGTTTCCGGACTTCGGTCCGATGCAGGGGGCAAGGCCCTAGTTAGTCCGGACTTCGGTCCGATGCAGGGGACAAGGTCCCAGTCAGTTTCCGGACTTCGGTCCGATGCAGGGGGCAAGGCCCCAGTTAGTCCGGACATCGGTCCGATGCAGGGGACAAGGTCCCAGTCAGTTTCCGGACTTCGGTTCGATGTAGGGGGCAAGGCCCCAGTTAGTCCGAACATTTGTCCGATGCAGTGGGCAGGGCCCAGTATGTGCTTTATATGTTGCTGTATGGTATGTGATAGATTGGGGGAGCTCACTAAGCTTTGTGCTTACGGTTTTCAGTTTTGGTTACAGGTACTCAGTTTTCAAAAGAGGAGCTCGGGGAGATTGCAGTGCACACACCATAGTCAGTAGCCTGGGAATGTTTGACTCTGATAATGATATTATGTTTTGAATTAATACTCGAGAATTTATGTTATGACTTATGATACAGTTTTTATAAATAAGATTTTAGTAATGCTTTTAAAGAAATTTTTGGTCGTGATTTTTGGGTCGTTTCATTGTGAGCATGTGTAGGCATCGGACACAATTAAAACTGTAGATCTTCAAAAATTCATAACATTCGTATACGTTCTTCGTTTTTTACGTGCTTTATATCCACGCGTAGGAATTTCTGAGTACTACAACTTTTTTTTGACGTCATCGGCTAATTCTCGATCGATCATAAATTAAATAATTTGAGCAGATTACACTGTCAATGACCATGTAAAAATAATAACTTCTACATACAGACTCCGTTTTCGATTGAATTTTTATCGGTGAATTACAATTAATGAGATCTTCAATTCTCATTTAGATCCTTTTGGCTAAAAATCAACCGATCTAAAATTCGGTTTTTGTGCCCGCACTGCTTCGCTGAAACTTCGAAAAATCGCAACTCCCTCTACTGAAGTTAGATTTGGACGTTTTGTAAATACAAACTCTTGATTTAACTAATAATATGACTTTCATTTCGATTAATAAGGCTAAAAATAAATTTATCAAAAATTCATTTTTTACGATACACAGAGTTGTGCTGGTTTAATCACGAAACTTTGAAGAAGCATGACTTCTTCATTCGAAGTCGGACTTTAGAAATATTAATATGTACGGAATCTTTGTCACATATACTGTAACTTCTGTTAATATTATTTGTCCTAAATATCTTCTATTAGAAAGTCATTTTTAACGTTTATTATCTCTAAATTGTCAAGTCCGAATCTATGTGCGTTACAATCCCACATGCAACATGGGTTAGCCGACATAATGTGTCTTGAAAATAAGACATATAATACGATTTGCATATACGCCAAAACAAATATTCAAATGTTCTGTTTTGAACGATTCTTGTATGCACATGCAAT
The DNA here is from genome assembly GCF_052625555.1 of Lactuca saligna. Classification (NCBI taxonomy): domain Eukaryota; kingdom Viridiplantae; phylum Streptophyta; class Magnoliopsida; order Asterales; family Asteraceae; genus Lactuca; species Lactuca saligna. The sequence continues at coordinate 74,219,449 of NC_136425.1, forward strand.
GCCATACTCTTACAATAATACATATCATAAGAATCAAGGAATATCTGACCTAAGGAAGAAGTTATGACATTGTCCATATTGATTATGAACGATACATTCCTACAGCATCTGGTAGCGTCCGTCAACCTCATTAGGAACCAGGTAGAAGAGTCAACATTATTTGCTACACCAAGACAAAATGTTATTGGTATGGTCTTCTTGTTTCCATCCATAACAACCGCTATGAAAATTATTTGTAACTAAAAATAAGTTGTAAAAAGATTATAAGTTTTAACTAAACAATTAAAACTTTGAGCAAAATTAATTTACCATATATCAAATAGCCACAAAACAGAGTTGGAAACAATCCATAATATCGGTTTTGATGTTCGTGTAACTATGAGGGTTCATTTGCTCAACATTGTGCATGTAAACATGCAAGTTGGTAAAACTTTCTCCATAGACGTTGTCTGAAAAACCCATCTTCAAGCAATTATAATAGAGAATTATAGATTTTGATTTTAAGTGAATAACTAAATGGAATACCACATGTTATGTAGGGAAGAAAAACCTAGTTTTTGTGTGTTAGGAATGTGTGTCCAGAATGTAAGTCCAAAATCTCAGTTCTACATGTATAATTTTAATATTATATTCTTGAATTGATTATACGAGTCTCGAATGTACGATGTAATCCAAACTATCCTTACCACCGTATACTAGGGAATGAATAGTACTTCTCTGGAATTTCTTATTCCATCGAAAATAATTATTTTTCTAAATGTTATAAGAGTTGGTTATTATCAATACATTACTCATATAAATGTTAGTTTTCTTATTTTCCAAAAGTGAATCCAAAAAATTAATATATAAATCATGGAATATTAATAATAATGAAAGAATAAATTTGGAGGGAATTAAGAATCTAAAATATGCTGGTTTATATGTGAACGGAGACAAAATTTAGGAAGGGGATAATACAAAGGTAAATATAAAAAACAATAATATAGTATGCTAATTAGTATGGAATGCTACTCCTAACAAAAATATTTACCATAACGATTGCCTCTTACTTATATACGTAGTATATTTTTAGGACATATATTAAAAATCTCTTTATACTTAAATACTTTTACTATATTTAAGTCGGCATAAATGAGTTATTAGGGTTGAACGTTCCCTTTACGACCTCGTCTTTAACCGCTCACGACCTCCACGACTCCACCTGGCGATCCCTCACCGCTCACTCCTCCATCTCTGACTCAGGCTCTTAGGTTTTTTCTTTATTTATTTCATTGTCTATTTCTCTCTTTGATGTGTCTTTCACTCTTTCTAATTTCTAAGTTCTTTTTAATTGTTACAGATTATTTGATCAAACTAATCATGTTTCTGATTTCTGTATTGCATACTTTATTTGATCAAATTGTCCCTTTCACTCTTTATTTGATCAAATTTAAATTTACTCTTGTTTTGTCTGAATGCAACTAGCACAAATTTGAGTTTATTCTTGTTAGTTGTTAATGTTCTTAACTGTGCTACAAGTTTAAATTTATGTTTGATTCTTCGTAATGTTTTCTTAAATTGTTTTGATTCTTGATTTTGTGTGTTTGACTTTCTGTCTCCCTAGATGAGAACGTTGTTGATAATTTAGGAGTGATCAAATCGTCTGAACTTGCATTGAAACACGACTTTAATACTATTAAAAGATCACGCAATGTAGCGATTATCATGTTTGGTTTTCTTTTGCTTATTTATGGTGGTTAAAATTGCTTAAATAGTTTAAGACTTCAAGGTAATGAACATATATATTAATTTGTCTAAGCATATGGGTAGATTGTAGCTATTGCTATCGAAACCTATAGGATTGATAACATACTGTTGTTGAGTTCGGGATACAGATTGGTTTTAAATGGGGGATTGGATGAGCTAGATGATTAAATGGGGTTTGATGCTAAAATTCAGAATTTAAAGTTTTTGCTCTTCCAGGAGTAGTAATTGAATTTTTTTAGCTTTCCCTTTATGTGATTGTAACATATGGAAGATATACTAATTCTTTTGTTACTTCTGTAAATTATTTTTGTTAACTGATAAATTATTTTTTGTTATTTCTTTTGTTTTCCATTAGTAGGGTTTGATGGGAACAAAAGGTTGTGTCTTCGGGGACGCTCAGATTGAAATGGGTTTTAGGGGAGTTTTTTACCAAATAAGTGTTTTTAAAGAATTTATTTACCAAATAGGTGTAGTTTTAAAAATATTTACCAAATAGGTGTATTTTTAGAATTTTGTAGCATAAATAAAAAAAAGATGTCATATCTGCAATAAACTGTAATAGTAATGTGTGCAATTCATAGTTTAAACAATATTTGATAAAAATAGTAATGTGTGCAATTCATAGTTTAAACAATATTTGATAAAGATCAGTGATACAAAAGTGCTCTAAATCATTTGATGCTATTCAAGTGTGAAATCTTTTAACTGCCATTAAAATTGAAATAATAATAACAGCAAATGAAAACTATATTGATACTTCTTTTGCCGTAATGATAAATTGAACCTTAAAAGTTCAAGAACCGTAGAATCTTCAAGAACAGTTCAAAATTCTGCCACCAAAAACAGTGTTGGAACTGTGGCATCTTCAAGAACCATTTAAATTCGAAAATAACAGTTCAAGAATAAAAAATAACAGTTCAAGAATAAAAAATAAGCAGAAATTGATCTTGCGTCAAAAATCAAAAATAAAGTTGTGGCCGAAAATGGAGTCGATGGCTTCTGTTATGGCGGGAGATAGTGTCGCCGGCGTCTGCTACGGCCGGAGAAGTGGAGGTATGCGGTATGCCGAGATGAACCTGCGACTGGAGTTGGATATCCGGTGAGGCCTGATGGGTTCTCATAGAGTTAGGGTATCGTATGTGTTTAAATTACAAAATCAACTATTTTAATAAATATTTTCAAAACTATACTCTTTCAGTAAATATTTTTTTCAAACACACTCTTTTGGTTAAAAACTCGGTTTTAGGGATGGAGGATTATTTCAATTTCCAAAAAAAGTGAAGGAAACACTCCGGTCTATATCTACAAAAGCACTAGTACCGTTGACTATTAGTGTCTTGAATTTTGATGCATACAATGGGAAGTTCGAGATGATACATAAAGACTTTCCCCAGGTATTGTAGCAACTCTCATTTTTTGCACATGTTTTTTTTTTCTCAATATCGTGATAAAGTATAAAAACAAACCAAATCGTGGGAGATTTGAATGAATGATAGAATTAAGTGTCTTGACACCAAAGTTGTCGATATCCAGACGATAGCATCTAAATTGTTCAAGTCTAAATGATGTAACCTAATTAAATAATTTCATGGTTAGAAAGTCATAGTTAGTGGCATGTTCACAAAAAAGTTAAAAGTACAAAATGTAAATCAAACTAAATCGTGCCCGTTTCCCAATTTCAAAATATAATACGAGCATTTATCCAAAAGGAAAAAGAAAGCAACAGTCTTAAAGAAAACTTCATATTTATCTACAAAGCTAAATAAACTATTACTACATTGAAAGTAGAGACTATATATTGTTATGTTCCTATCGACAACTTTGTTGGACACTTCAGTAACGAGTTGAGATCCTTTATGATCGTGGCTGAATGGGAGCAAGAATGTTGTCATGTATACAATTCTACAACTGTATAAAACATAATAGCTAAAAAATGTTATGTACGGATCATCACCTTTTATTTTAATTCATAAACCAGTATTTACGCCTTGTTTTTTTCCTATTTTTTACAATATTTATATTATTTAGTATGCCATCGATAACACAAATGTTCTTTTTTTCATTAAGTACTCCACATCTATGCAAATGAACTAACCTTTGACCTGCCTCTCGTCTAGCAGCACTAGCAGTGTTAGCAGTCTCCATCGAATGCTGATACAGGATTTCCATCCCTGTCATCACTTCGTTCAATACCTCCTGTTGCTCGGCTATTACAGCGACGCTGTGGTGCAGATCTGCTGCCATCGAATACATCCTCCGGGGTCATACCTGGCTGCCTGACAGGTATCCCTATGACTCGCTGTGGTGGCGGTGCTCTCGGTCCTGCAACGCTGGGTCCTGCTCCGCTAGGTCCTGCCGTGCCATGTCCTGCTGTGCTGGCAGGTATCCTTCCTGGAATGGGAACACTCTTCCTCGCCGTCCTCCGAATGCGAAGTCCATAAAGCGATGGCTGTGGCAACACCGATGTAGGTGATGCCTCACGTCGTTGACTCGGGGCATTGTCATTGCTGATATCCACCGAGTTCCCATTATCTTCTGTATCCTCTGATGGGTCTTCTTCTACCAAGGCGGGGGGATTACGTCTAAGGATAACAGTGACGTAGCCGGATTCATCGGCTGAGGCAGTAGCGCGGGAAGATGACGATATTGACATAGTGGACTGTGACATAGTTTCAATGAGATATGAAATAAATGACAATGTATGCCTATAATATGCAATGCTTACACACACCAAAATTAACCATTTTGAATTTTTGAAATAAAGTTTTCTCAAATATTTTTGTTGAGCATATTCCCATTATAATTAGCTTAGGCTTTGTATAAATCTTTCCTTAATTAAACATAGGTGATCAGGCTATGTTTAATCGAGGTCCAATAATACAACTCCCGACCTAATTATACTAGTAATATGTTTGATGTAAAAATAATTTCTTTGTAAGTTTTAGTTATAGGTTGTGTTTTCTTAAAGAAAAACCGATGTTCTCTATAACTTTAGCTCTGATACCACTTCTGTCACACCCTGCTAAAGCGGAAACGCAAGGTATGACAGCGATAACGGTTTCATTGCAAAAGATAAAGATACATCACCATAGCAGTATTTAAAGTTTACAACCCATAGCTTCAAAAGAAACAAAATACAAGTTTTGTCAAAATAACATTGTTCAAAATATAACTTCATTATAGCTTCAACACGATGCAGCATGCTCTATGATGATGAATCTTTACATCCACTTACTAATTATTTCCTGAAAAAGCATGTAAAACGAGCGTCAACTATGAAAATAGTTGGTGAGTTCACAAGTTTATAAAATCGAGCGTACAACAAGGCTTTTCGTAAATACAAGTACATTGCTTTAATGATAAACAAGTTGATTGCTATTAAGGAATACAAGTTTATTGCTATAACGAGAAACGAGTTTGTATGTGTATGAGCAAACAATGAGTCTCAACCAAACCTATGACTGAAGCCCTATCGAGATCTATGTTTATCGTTCCATAGATGAATATGGTATCATGCACTCCAGCGATTCGGGCGAGTGAGGAGTTGTTAATTCCTAATAGCGCTATCCATAATGACCATTGGCTCAAAGAGTTAATGGTTAGAGATAAGGGAAGGGCCTTAGTACGATAAATTCTCATGTTCCGTGTTGCATAAACATACATAAAGATACATAGCAATACAATAGCAATCAAGTTTGATAATAAACAATTTAAATACATCATGCAAACAATAGTTTTTCTGGACATGCTTTTCCACCCCAAAACATAAAAACCGAAAATAGGGGAGTCCGTGAATACTCACGATGTTTCGTGTAGGCAGAAGCGGTACTTCGGGATGCACCAACGTCTTACTACCGGGATCCTACGACATCAAACACACACACTAGTGAGTTTCCATGTCGAAATCTAATGCTAATATACTAAACTCTACATATAGGGAAATGCCAATTTATGTTTGAATATTGGATTTTATATCAATTGGTTACACTTTTTCTAAAATATTGAATTTTACAAGTCGTGTGATTAGTTACAACTTTGGAATATTAATTTTCAAAATTTTTGAGTCTCTATAACAATATAAATTCACGAAAAATAGCATTCGAGGGATAAAAATTCTCAAACTTTTTATTTACCTGATATTACACAATACAAGGCTGGGAAAAATATAAAAATGGATTTTCAAGCTGTTTAATTATATTTTATGATTTATGGGCATTTATTCCAATAAAAATTGAAATAAATAGAAAACAGTTTCCAAAATTACCCAAACTTTTTATTTAATTGTTATTATACATAACTAGGGTGGGAAAAATATAAAAGATATTTTTCAGTGGGTATTTCTATTTTTCCTTGTTTTATTCCTTTAAATAGTCATTAATTAAAGAAATAATATTTAACAGTTAAAATAAATCACCATAAATTTTTTTAACATCATTTACAGTATAAATAACCTGGAAAAATATCAAAAGTGGTTGTCATAATGTATAAACTGGTTTTGGGTATTTATGTGTATTTTAGTGCAATTAACTTTATAAAATAAGAGAAAAATAGTCTACAGTAGAGACAAATCCTCAAAGTTTTTACGTAACCTCGTACTATATAATATGATATCCTGGTAAATTTTCATGAATTTTGGATAATCAGAACTATTTTTCCCATTTTTAGACCATTATAATTACCAAAAATTGGGAAAAATATCTAGACATGATGAAAAATCTTGAAATTATTTTGTGGAGTCACCCATCACAGGTAAGGTATGCAAAAATTGTTAGATACAATTTTCACATCCTCTAAAGTGGTTTTGTAATTTATCATGCCCTAAACAAAATAAAATTAGCAATCATATAATACTGTAACAAAAAATGCTGAAATTTGGTGAGGGGTCATTATTCCCCATACGGATCATCCATGAATTTATTTAGGATTTATTGACCTCTGGAAGTATTTTATATGATTTATGCCCTTGGTTTTAGCAATAATTCTAATAAATCAAAGAAATAACAAAAGCTTTTGAAATTTTCCAGATTATCTCATGCATGCAAGCGCTTTCATAAGTAAAAATGTTAAGAATGTATTCAGAAGAGAAACGAGGGTAATGATTCCAAACAATTTAAGAAAAGTTGCATGCAATAATGCATGAAGTGTAAATGTGGCTGAAGTTCATGAATTTGTGTAGCCCATTCAGTGAGGTTTTAAGCCATGAAATTTCAACCATCATTCACTAGATATGTTAAGTTTATAAGGTATTTTTCCACAGATTTATGGGTGGGTTTAAGGCCATTGTTTAAGCAAGATAAAAATAGTGATCACAGAAAAAGAGCTGTATGCGCAACCTTTTTGTAAAATCTGCCAAAACTCGGATGTTTAATATTTTATAGTGAGATCAGTTGGGTTTGAAAGTTAACTCGTTGAACAAACTAATACAAAAAGAATATCATGATTTGGTTAAGAAATGACCGAGTTATGGCCGTTCAAAGTCGAACAAAGTAATTTGGCAGATTGCATGTTTGTTTTTGTGCATTATTAGGGCATTTCAACAAGAATATCATGCATGCCTTTGGTAAGATCTGATTTCTAACACATGCATGGAATGAATGAGCATCCAAGATGTACTAGAAATGTTTTAAATGCTTTTGGTCATGCATGAACATAAAAGAAATGGAGAAGAACATGAAATATTAGATTTTGATGTCACATGATCATATGTGCATCTTTTTCACTCCTTGCATGGGTTTGATCCCGGATTTTCACCATTTCAAACACATGCAGTGTGTTATGGTGAGAATCTACAAACCACAAGGGGAGAATAAAGATTTTAGCCATGGAAAGGCATAGAATCCGAAAAGTAGAGAAGACTAAGAAGAAAAAGAAGTTTAACCATGAAACTATGGAAGAAGATGTTGTTGTTTACCTTGGTTTTGACCTTGAGAGAAGTAAGAACACTTCAAGGGCTTCAAAATCTGGAAATTTTGCAGAGGATTGAGAGGATTTTCGTGAGTTTAGAGAGAGGGAAGAAGAGAGTGAAGTGTGTGAAGAGTGGAGTGTAAGAGAATGAAGAGAGAAGAGGTGGAGTGAGGGTTTTGGCTTAATGATTGAGTTTTGGGGAAGAGAGAGGGGATGGGGATAGGTGACGGCCAGTTTTTTTGCATGCATTAAGCCTCCTATCTCCAATTTTTAAACTTTATAAAAATTCCCTCCTATATTTTATAAAAACCCAAATTATATAAAAGTACTTATTAAGTAATTTTGGATTTATTTAAAATCTTGTTTTCAACAATTAAATTATGATTAATACTTGTAATTTATATTTCTATTTCATTGGTATAACCTATAATTTGATTAATAAAATTTGATATTAGGAAGTTTATAGCCAAATTTTATAAAGTTTTTAAGCTTTAAGATTTATAAATTTGGATTTTTGGCTCTTTAGGGTTTTTGGAATATTGTTTGATATTCAACAACATGTTGAAGTATAATTAGAATGTTTTAATTTATTTTTAGAGTTTTATACCCTATTTCAATTATAACAAAGCTTGAAGCTTTATTCTAATTATAGTATTGGCATTTCCTATTGTAGCTAAGCAACTTACTAGAATTGTAAGTATCAAGTATATTAGTCCTAAACCTTAGTTGGATCCTAGTTTATGCAAGATTTTTGACCTAATTTATACTACTAGGTCATGGCATGTTGTGCATGAATGGTTTTTATAAAGATGCATGAGTCCGAAAATGACCTGAATTGACAGTTGTCATAGTTGTTGGGACAGTCCCGAGGGTTTCTGACTAGGCTTCTCAGGTTTGAGCGAGTAAACAGGGATAGATTGTCATTGTTAATGTCTTAGTCTTGCTATCTATGCTTTCCTTTCGGCTAAGGGCACCTCATGTCCATGTCTTTCTGATTGGAGTTACACTGTAGTCTCTTAAGGTCAGTGAAATTTGCATACTTGGTTCCATTGAGATCATGTCTCTAATTCTTCAGTGTAGGGAATCCTACTCCAAATTCCAAGTTGTGAGTTGTATAGTCAACTTTGTGTGCCTCTAGTTTGTCTTTAAGCATGAACGACAACTTTTCCTTCTTGCCTAAGCACATGATCTAAACTCTGATTGGGCGTACTGTAAAGGACAATGAAGTCCTTTGTTTCTTCTGGTAGGGACATGTTAGATGTTATGTTTAAGGCTTACTTCAATGCTTGGAATGATGTATCTCACTTTTTACTCCAACAAAAGGGTACACCTTTCTGTGTTGCAGTGGTTAGGGGTTTGGTGATTCTGGAAGAATTTTCTGAATGGGTCTGCAATAATAGCCGGCGAAACCCAAGAATTGACAGGTTTTCTATGGGTTTCTTCGGTGCCGACCAATTCTCTATTGCTTCGACCTTATGAGGATCCATGTTTATGTCTTCATCGCTCACTACATGACCAAGGGAGAATGGTTTAACCGAAGGATATAAATACGAACTCTTAGTGATCCTATTGAGTCCTGAATACTGTCTTGGAAGCATTATCCTCACGAACTCATAGTTGATGGTGTCTTGACCTAAGGTTTATCTTCGAGAAGTAGCTAGCGCCTGAATTCTATCGAAGAAGTCATCTACTCGGGAAGAGGATATCGGTCTTGAAGGTCAACTTATTAAGCCAAATGGAGAACTCCTGCATTTCTGCTGAAGCAAAGCGATACGGAAATTTGGCTACGGGGGTAGTTATAGGAATTTGATTGATACGAGACTCGTCTTGACGTTCGGGAGGAATTCTCGTGATCTTTTCGCGAAGATATCAGGAATATTAAAGTTTCCGGGGACGCTCTAGAGATCTTTAACTTCTTGTTTCTCGCTGATTGCATGGACTAGGAATACCTAACACTCCTTTTTGCAAAAGTTTTCGAGATTTGTTACAGGAAATGATGCGAAGATTTGGGCCAAGCTTGACACCATATATCATAAGGGTCCGGCCAGAGAGGAAATTGAGACGAATAGCTTTTTCATAGCAAAGTGTATCAGTATGATCAAGACTCAACTGATACATGCCAAAGATAACATCAAAGCTCTTTATTGAAACTGACATCAGGTCAATGAGGAAAGAATGATTACTCAAGGTAAGGATATAACTTAGGGATAATTCGTTAGTGCACTCATTCTCACTGGTAACCATATTGACGGTAAAAGTTTCGGTTATTAGACGAGGACTATGTTTACGAAGATATTTGAATGAATGACTAATAAAACTTTCTTGACACTAGATTCGAAAAGGATGTGAGCATAAGAATTGTCGAGAAGAAATATACCTGCGGCGGTGGTGGGATCAATGGTTGCCTCCTCTTGCTTTATTGCTAAAACTATCTCGGCGTTGTTAACGTTGTTGCTGGTTGTTGCTTTTGGGCAGTGTCGCTTGAAATGGCCGATCTCTCCACAACCATAGCAGGTCTGTCCAGTACTCGATCCGGAAGCTTGATTGATTAGATGAACTGGTGTTCTGCAGGTTCGAGCATAGTGGCCCTTTTTGCCACATCTTTTGTAGATCAACTCACGACATGGGCTAGGGATACGATGGTGATAACTGCACCTGTTGCACCAAGGGTGATTGCCAGCATACCCAGTGATAGGTGCTTGAGCTGTAGGCACAACAACTGGAGTAGTGGTAGCTTGAACTGTAGACACATCAATAGGAGTAGCGGCAGCTTGAACTGCCATAGTTTCATGCCTCTTGGAGGGTCCTTGTGAACTCTGACCCTTTCGCTTTTCCCAAAAAACTTTCTTACTCTTATCACCTTCATTTTGATGCTCCTGAACATTTTCATGGTTTTGGGGGTTGGTGTTACTTCTTGGTCCACTGAACCTGTCGGGGCAGAAATATGTCACTACGGCAGAAATAGCCAACTGGAACATCACTGGGTCGAATCGAGAAGGAGGTGGCAACGGAGGGTTGTTGTTACTTGAACTGGATCCTTTCTTCGAAGACATTTCGATCTAAAGTGATTAGGAAAAGAGGATGGTAAGTCCTCTACATTAAATCAAGAGATATGAAACAAGGGGTATCTCTTTATGATAGACATATAATTTTATTAAGCGATAAAGCAGGAATGAATTATCAAGGTAGATAAACTATCGCTAAAGGAAAGATCGAGGGGCAACGCTTGTATAAGAATTTTCTACAACAAAGTTGGATCTAGAAATACTCCCATATTATTTCATGATTTGTTGCGATGACGGTTCGTTGTTTGGGATATTTGGGTAAGTTTTATGCATGTTGAACACCACCGTCACTCCCAGGCACATGTTGGCCGTGTCTCGAATGAATATAGTTGATCAGGCTATATTGACCCTAGACACGACTACATAACTGCCCAGGTTTAACCGAAGCATACAACACCCATTTACTTTTGTTTTGTTCTACTTGTAGTTACGGATCTCAGTGGTTAGATATACTTGTATGTTTTTGAAAATAATTATATTTTGAAGTATACTTTTAGTTCAGAGCACTTAGGCCCCTTAATGTATATAGTCTTATACCATATAAGGTTTGATATACTCAGTTCACTATAAACAAGGGCTCTGATACCAATCTGACACACCCCGAAAACAAAGGCGGAAACGTCTCGGGGCGGAGGTGATTTCATGTGAATATCATAACCAATGTACATAGTAAGTGAAGTAAAACACAAAACATTACACTACATAGATGTGACATCCCCATTTTCACGACATAAAAGACCGACTTGTTTATGCTTTGTTTTATAAAATAAGAGTAATCTTTTAAAGAAAACGGTTGCGGAATTTGTTCCCGAAACAAGATATGATAATAACTTATCAAAACATTTCTCAAAGAGAATGTATTTTCATTTAATAATAAAACCTCGGGATGTCATGTTCCGATACAGACATATAAGCATAAACATAACTTACATTCAATTACACTAATGATTTATATCTCCTTTAAATCTCTCTGTGAAATATGTCTTCGTATCGATACCTGTGATACAAAGAAAACTGAGTGGGTCAGGCTTGGGAGCCTGGTGAGCATATAAGGTTTTCATCCCACAATGTTATATCATATATTTATAAATATAGAACATTCAAACTTGTACAATTTCACCATATAAAGGCAACTCTTATCCCACCCTGTCGATCCTCACAACGATACGATCTAAAATTTCGTATCTAAAATTTTCGTCTTTACCTGATCCCTACTAACGGATCTAAAACTATCCTATTCACCGATCCATACTCACGGATCTAAAACTAACCTTTTTCACCTGATCCATACTCACGGATCTAAAACTACCTGATCCATACTCACGGATCTAAAACTAACCTCCTGACTGATCCATACTCCCGGATCAATAATTGTACCCAATCCATACTCCTAGAATAAGGACAATTAACTATACCCTAATCCTGATATGATCCATACTCTCGGATCAATAATTATGCCCAATCCATACTCCCGGCCTAGGGACAATTAACATAGGCTCACTCCATACTCCCGGACTAATAACAAGTTTTATCTCTTTACCTGATCCATACTCCCAGATCTAAAACTAACCTCTTGGTCTAATCCATACTCCGCTAAATAACTAGATCAACAACAACAACATCGGGGCCTCTCATCTGTTTATCACACATCAACTTGTAGGGTTTCAAAGCACTCCATGGATGATGGCAATGGGCCCCTTTGATGAATTCTAGGTTAAAAGCCCAAGGCTTGTCTTTTCCCTATAAATAGTCATGTATTATTCATTATTAGGGTTAAGAGTGAGGCAAAATGTAGCCGCCACGTGAGGTTTCTTATGTAGTGTTAGATTCTTTAGTCTATACTTTAAGTGTAATTTATTCCTCATATTTCAATAAATCGAGTGATCATTCGACATAATCTTCATTATTTGTGTTTGTTCTTATTTTCCGCATCTTGTTCATCAAATCACAATTAGGGTTTTAATCTCAACAAGTGGTATCAGAGCGGGTCTTTGGAAATCTATTGATTTTTGAAGTATCGATTCTTGATTTGGTGATTTTCTGCACATATATTGAAGATTATTAGTGTTTTGGCGGTATGGAATCAAGTTTTTTGTTCAAGTTACTGTTCATGGAGATTTATACTGTTCATCTGGTATTTTTTTCTAATTCGTTCTTCTATTCATCTTGGATCTGGTCATTTGCTTAATCCCAAATCAATTAATTCCTTTGTTTTAAGCCTTTGAATCCAATTGTATTTACTTTTGCTTTGGCCCAAAATGTTCAGTCCGTCACTGTTCATAAAGCGAGTATTTGATGATAATCACGATCCAGTTTTATTTGACCCTAATATTACATCTATGTCTCCGTTTCCATTTGCATTTTTTGTTCTGTGCTTAAATTCATTCATTCGTGATTATCAATTTCAACATCCGTGTCGTGATTATCGACTCATGAATCGATTCCTTTTGATTTCAAGTTTTTTTTTTTTTTTCGATTGGTGTTCATGAGTTTCTGGGTACATTGATGAACCATTGAAGGAAGTTTGCTATCTTGATTGAAAAAACATTTGATCTGGAAATGACTTGTGTTAATTAATTTGGTGATTTTCATGGAACTCAAATCACCAATCTGAGATTAGCTTGTAATTAGAACAGATGGCTTTTGCAATTAGAATACAGATCTCGGAGTCGGTACCAATTTCTCAGAATTTGGTTTCAAAATTGTGATATTGGATGGCGTCTATCAGAACGAGATGAAATGGTAATGCAAAATCTTTGGTTCCAGTGAACTCACTGAGAATGAATGTAATCGGATTTGAGAGTTTATCGGAATGGAATCGTAACTGGTGCGAACGATAGTCAAAATCAAAAAGTCAAAATTGATGATGTTCACTGCAAACGAATGAATCTGGAATTGGAAATCAATTGGGAAGAACAATTATCAAACGAAGGTCAAAATTACCTTACCTGTGAACGATCGAACGAACATCTGTGAGATTAATTCGAGGCGAAAGGATTTGGAATTGATTTATGGCCTCGATCGAACTTATGTTCGGTTGGTAGCTCTTGGAACGAACCTCGATCTTGGGTTCGCGTGTTTATGCTGGGACTGAAATAGGAGATGAACCGAAAGCGAACCCGTGATTCGGCTTGTCTAAGGTTTTGCTCCTTATTCTAATCAGGATGCTCGGTTTTGCTTTTGTATCAATGAAACTGGGTTCGGTTGTTAATGGTTGGAGCGAACGAAGGATGAACCGATAGCGAAAGGAGTTTCGCCTGACGAAGCTTGATTTGGAATAAGAAACGAACCGAACGTTCGGTTGTGTTCGCGTGAATAAATGGCGATCTTGAAACGAACCTTGGTTCGGTTGGTTGTGCTTGAAATGAAAGTGACTTAGATTCGCGTCTTCATGGTAGGAAGCGATGGAATTGATTGGAATCGGTACTTGGTCTGCATCTACAATTTGATTCGTTCCAATTGCTCTTTTAATCTCAGTTAAATTGGAGAAGAAGATAAACATATTACACTTATGGTCCCTGAAACTTGGGTGATTTAACTCCTTTGGTCCCTATGCGTTTCATGCCTTGGCAGTTTTGGACCAATTCCAAATTTTGTTATAAATAAAGGGGTTTATTGGTGCATGATTACAATTCCAGCCCCTGAGTTTCTGGAAAATGACAGTTTCTGCCCTATATTCAGAAAAGTTTACAAATTTGAGGGCTGGTGAACAGTTTTGGATTTTTCAACGCTCATATTTTTTTCGTGAACAAAAAAAATAATGATTCCATCAAGTCTTGGCGGTTCGGAAGGTCGTTTTTCGTGATATCATCAAACTTTTCACGAATTTTTCGAATTTTATACTTCATTGTGTATATCGTCTTTTCACGGGGGAGCTTAGTAATTTTTTATCCATTCAAGATCATTCTCATGACCATTTGAAGGCTTTATAATCATGTTTTTGATTATAAATCGGGGGAGAATTTGGTATGGCCATTCGAAATTGGATTTGTGACTTTTCAAAGTTGAAGATTTTTGATAAAGCTTGTGGGAGAATTATGAAGGTAGCTTTTACAACAGAAGTTCTTCATCGAGCTCTACTAAGGTTTTTATAGAGAAGTATCCTTTACAGCAGAAGTTCTTCATCGAGCTCTGCTAAGGACTTGTTATATCTCCGACTTCTTGTATTTTCTCGATCAAGTGGCGTTACGAATCTTAAAGTTTGGGTTGTTACATGATATTTTTTGATGGCTTATATCATTAGCTTATTTGAAGATCATTGTGACTTGGAGGGGGAGCTCTTCAAAGACAAGAAGTGATTCGGTTTCTTTGTTCTGAAATGGGTTTTTATGGCGGGTTTGGTTTTCATGAAGATTCTTTGGGATTACATTCGAAAATGAAGTTTAAAGACATTACTTCAGTGCTTGATTTATATATCCTAGAGCCCATGTTTGAAGACTATTGAAGAATCAAGATTCGTGGATTGCTTCATATATTCGTCGTTGCAAATCTTTTTATTTGCTAGATGCTTGTTTTGGAAGTTAAAGCATTGTCATCCATTCCATACTTTGAGGGGGATATTGTAAGGTTTCAAAGCACTCCATGGATGATGGCAATGGGCCCCTTTGATGAATTCTAGGTTAAAAGCCCAAGGCTTGTCTTTTCCCTATAAATAGTCATGTATTATTCATTATTAGGGTTAAGAGTGAGGCAAAATGTAGCCGCCACGTGAGGTTTCTTATGTAGTGTTAGATTCTTTAGTCTATACTTTAAGTGTAATTTATTCCTCATATTTCAATAAATCGAGTGATCATTCGACATAATCTTCATTATTTGTGTTTGTTCTTATTTTCCGCATCTTGTTCATCAAATCACAATTAGGGTTTTAATCTCAACACAACTATCTACCCATGTTCTACCCAACATATTAGTAGATAAAAATATATATTTTTATACATAGTTTAAAACCTATATAGCATTCTCATTCAATACATATTCCACACAACAGATGAGGCATACCCACATAACACGTATTTCATAGAGAATAAATCAGATCTATGAGATAGAAGAAAGTGAATATACATTCACACATATAACAACAAAGTTATACACATAACACATATTTCATATAAAATACTTCATAATTATGCGTTAGAAGAAAGTAGGGATAATGACTTGAAAAGGTAACGAACTTTCGATTTTGTTCACATTTAGTCACTAAACTTTTTTTCGTTATCTATTTGCCATTGAACTATTAAAACTGTTTACATTTACCCTTATGACCGACTGTTACCGTTCATAAGGGTAAAATGTGAACAGTTTTAATAGTTTAGTGGCAAATAGATAACGAAAAAAAGTTTAGTGACTAAATGTGAACAAAATCGAAAGTTCGTTTCCCTCTAAAAAGTGCAATGACTAAATGTGAACAAACTTCCTATTGTATTATGTTTTAGCAAATTATTTATTTTTGTTTAATTGTAGCAACATTTGTTGATGAAAAAATCTATGAAATAAAAAAACAAAATGTAACATCCGGATTTTTAGGTATCATAATTTAAGTAATTTTCTTTTGAGTTAAGAAGAGAGACTCAACGAGTTGACGCCTCAACTCGTCGAGTAAGGTCGCGACTGATGACTCTGATTAATGAATGGACTCGTCGAGTCGGTGAGGCGACTCGACGAGTCCGCACTGTTGGCAGAAACCCTACATCTTTGGGCCCGAGCCATATTTAAAGGCACTTATGGCCTTCAATTGCGACTACCTTTCCCATAAGTGAGAACCCTAGCAAGCTTGAGTGTGTAGAGTGAGAGAGGAGCTATCTTGAGCTTTTTGGTGTGATAGATCTGGACCCTTGTAGGTCCAGAGAGCCGAGAATATGAAGCTTTAGTAGAGTAAACCTTGGGGTTCGAAGTTAGGAAGCATTTATGGGATTTTTATGGTATATATAGTTATTTTCATCTTACATAGATATGAAGTATTTTATATAAATTACGTGTTGTGTGTGCATATTATTTGAATACTTGTTGTCTATGCTGGATGAACGATTTTATACATGTTTTAAAAGATTAAAACGGTATATATATTTTATATCTACAAATATGTTGCGGATGAAACATGGGTAGATGAAATAGTCGGTGTGTGATGAAATAAAATGATGAGAGATAGGTGATGATAGAAAGGTGATGATAATTAGGTAAATAGATGATGATGAATATGTGATGTAGGATGAAAGGAGATACCATAACTTTAACCGGCAATGTGGCGATGTAGTCATCTACCAGAGTATAGATGGCGACCACGGACTATTCTAGACAACCCAATGGAAACACCAGCAGACCCATAACCTGTAGGTGATGAATTACAAATTCGGCGATGTTGTAACTACGTATTCATGCGATGATACTCTAACTCCTTACTATGAATTACGAGTTCAGACGATGTTGTAACTACATATTCATGGGATATCACAAATTTCGCATGCCAAACCAATGGCCATAATTCACATCAATGAGAATGGTTCATTTTTTTTGTAAAACCAAAATCAGATTGGAAAATTTGATTTTTTATTTTGGAAAATGTCAAACCATTGGTTTTTTATTTCGGTTTTGGTTTTTTGTTTTTTTTTTAAATACGTTTTCAGGGTTTTGTTTTTTTTTTTTCATAGATTTCTTCATCAGCAAATGTTGCTACAATTTAACAAGAACAAATAATTTGCTAAAACATAATACAAGAGGAAGTTTGTTCACATTTAGTCATTGAACTTTTTAGAGGGAAACGAACTTTCGATTTTGTTCATATTTAGTCTCTAAACTTTTTTTCGTTATCTATTTGCTACTAAACTATTGAAACTGTTCACATTTTACCCTTATGACCGGTAACAACCGATTATAAGGGTAAAATGTGAACAGTTTCAATAGTTCAATGGCAAATAGATAACGAAAAAAAGTTTAGTGACTAAATGTGACAAAAGTCGAAAGTTCATTACCCTTTCACGTCATTATCCCAAGAAAGTAACCACACACTCACTTGATTAGAAGATGATCGGACAGACTACGACTTGTAGAACTAGTATTCTTTGGTAGATCTGGAAGATCTTCACAAAACCGGGTTCCTCGCGGGCAGAGTTTCGGCTCGGGAATCACACTTCTCGGGATCTTCGGGGCCTTGGGAGTTGCTTCGGGGCTCGGGAATGATACCGGGGCTTTGGGATAATTCTTGCACGAAAAACGATGCAAAAACGCGAGAGAAAGAAGAGAAATGAGCAAATGAATCGGCTGCACTCGACTTCCTTTTATAGGGGGCTGAAACCCACATTACGCTGGGCGTAATCTTAGGTTACGCTGGGTGTAACCTGGATAAGCCCAGTGACTCCCCCCCCCCCCTTGGATAATATCGAAAATTTATATTTAAATTAAATATCGAAAATATTTAATAAACTTCAAAAAGTTATATCTTCCTCATACGAACTCCGTTTTCGACGTTCTATATATCCCCACGTAGGTGAGACTACGCTCTACAACTTTCGTTTAGACTCCATCGGCTAATTTTTAATTTATTTTTATTATTTATTTTTAGTAGGCCGGGATAGGAAAACTCCGTTATAAAATCATAACTTCTTTATCCAAGGTCCGGTTTCGCGTATCTTTTCATCGTTTCACTAAAATTAACGAGATCTTCGATTCTTGTTTAGATTGTTTCGGCTAAAAACCGCTCGATCTCAAATCGAGTATTCGGGCTGCATACCGCTAAGTTGAAACTTAGAAAAATCATAACTTCCTCATACGAAGTCAGATTTGGACGTTCTTTTTACGCACGCTCATGGTTTAAAGAACTCTACGAGTTTCATTTAGATTGCTAAGGCTAAATGTCACTCTAACGTAAATTCACTTTTTACATCATTCTGCGTCATGCCGGTTCTATCGCGAAACTTCGACAGGTCATAACTTCTTCGTTATAACTCGAATTTTGGCGTTCTTTATATGCATGGAAACCTTGTAACATATAATATAACTTAGTTAAGATTATTCATTCTAAATAATCTTTTATCAAAAATTCATCTTTTTTACGCATATCGTCTCTAAATTGACTAGCCCGAATCTACGGGCGTTACAATTATCTCCCCCTTAGGATGATTACGTCCCGGAATCATCAACGAAATAGGACTTGTATAGTGATTCCACACGTTATTTATTCATCGTAGGTAATAACCGTAACTTCAATGTTTCCTCAAAAGAGTATATAACTCTATGGATTTCTTGATCATAGACGATGCTCAATCTTTCCTCTGCTTATCGTACTATGTTGTACTTTCAATCATAACCTTCGAGTTACCATATAAGTCCTTATTGTGGACTCCTTCTTCTCAGGATAATTACTTTCATTTATGTATTGTAACAAACCGATGGGTCGTACTCTATTGACCTCTCATCGCACGATGCGACGCTTAGACTCGGTCTTTAATGAAGTTAAATTCCATAATAGAATATACCTTTCTTCATATTCTAATGTGATATAATCACATTTCAACATGTAGCATTTCTACCCGCAAACTTCTTTTAACAACGAGTGCGACACTATCAATCGCATTAAATTCAACTTTCTGACTTAAGTCAGATGTTACATCTAACTTGGTCCTCTAGACCACGTAACATACTCCTCGTAGTCGAACTCAAATTTAATGATGACCACTAGGGTCGGAACAAGAAACATCTTACTAGTCATTACCGAAACAATGGTAATGACATACCGGAATAAAATGGAATCAATCACTAGCTTCTTGGTAACCTTGTGACATTCCCTGATCCAAGTGTGAGTCCTGTGCTTCCGGTAGTATATGCATCTACTACCTTTCACACCTACTCATACGCGTTCCAAGTATTGTCCTGCAGTCGACCAAGTCACCATACAAGAAAATCAGACAATCATTCAACACATCAGTTAGCAAAACTAGGGTTTATATTAATTCCTTGAAACGATTACACAAAAGTTCAAGTTCACCCTATACTACGTCTGTAGTAGGCTACACTTCCTGATACAGACTTTATATATTGACATGAAGTCTTCATCCTTGAATCCTCACATTGTTTTCTGCTTTGTCGAGGATCATGTGGAATGCTCTTCGCTTTGGTGGTGCATTTGGCTTTATAGCCTCTTCTCTTCTTGGGCAGTTTTGCTTGAAGTGTCCTTCTTCACCACACTTAAAGCAGGTTTCTCTTTTGTTTGGGCATTTGCTGGCGTAATGACCAGTCTTCCTGCATTTGAAGCAGGTCATTTCTTTAGAGCATTCCCCAATGTGCTTCCTTTTGCACTTGTCACACCATTGTGCTCCTTCTTCGAGCTTCTTCAAATCATACTTCGAAAATTTTCTTTTCTCATTAGAACCTGAAGTTCCTTCTAACTTTCTCTTCTCGCCAACTTCAACCTTACTGTCAGTCCTCCCCTTGATCATATTCTCAGCAGACTTGGCAGCCCAAATAGCTGCCTCTAGAGTAGGTTCCTGACTGGCACCGCATACTCCCAAAGGAGTCCCTTTGCGTACCAGTTGACTTTTGTCAGTTCGTTTGGGACAATGCGCAAAGCAAACTCCATCTTGTCTGTGAAGGCATTAGTGTACTCATCCACTAACATGATGCCTTTCTTCAATATCAGAAATTTGTTCTCCAACTCTAACAGGATTTGGGCCGAGCAGAACTTGCGCTTGAATTGTACCAAGAACTCTGCACAGGTTAGTTGCAGTGGCTCATTAGGGATTAGGATCTTCCCTAGAGTGTTCCACCATCGAATGGCTCCACCTCGGAACTGACGCACTGCATAGATCATCTGCAACCTACCTCTGCAGCCACAACTCATGAAGGCTAACTCCATTTCTGAGATCCAATCCATAACTCCAATCGGATCCTCCTTTCCATTGAAGGTTGATGGTTTGCAAGTTAGAAAGTCCTTGTACTTTCATCCCATTCCATCATTCCTTCCATCATGGTTGTGTTGCCTAACTATCGGTGGGTTGGCTTGACCAACAGACCCACTGAAGTTTCCACCTTCCAAGTGCCCTTCATTTAATTCAGGCTCTTCCACATGAATTGACAGTTCTTCACGATTCTGTTGAGGCACCTGCCTAGTCTCCTCCATTTGATGATCCAAAATCATTTGAATCATCAATTGTACACCAGCCATTGTTATCGGCTCAGGTGCTGTTGCTACGATAGGTATTTGCTCAATCACTGGTGGTTGATTTCTGTTTTCATCAGCATTTCCAACTCCACTTCTTATTCTCACCATTTTTTGATCTACACAACAAATAAGGTGAAATTAGATCCTCATTCACGATATATATTCAAATTGTCCTTATCACTCCGAAACGTTTATATGCTAGTCCTAATATTGTAGCCGTACACTTAGAATCCTAAACACATAAGGTCTCGTCGGCAACAGATCATAGATCAGAACAAATAATAGCATCATTATAGCTATCACACAAAACATTTAGCACATAAAATCATTTTAGGCATCATTCCTAAAATAAAGTAGTGCTTGTGTCAATTTAGGTGTACTACCTAACATATTTTAGACACGCTCCACACAATCATTACTTAGCATTCTAAGTTTAAGTCTAGAAATTTCCTACAATTTCCTAGTTCGCTTAAACTAATGCTCTGATACCAACTGTGACATCCCCATTTTCACGGACAGAAAAGACCAATTTGTTTATGCTTTGTTTTATAAAATCAGAGTAATCTTTTAAAGAAAACGGTTGCGGAATTTGTTCTCGAAACAAGATATGATAATAACTTATCAAAACATTTCTCAAAGAGAATGTATTTTCATTTAATAATAAAACATCGGGATGTCATGTTCCGATACAAACATATAAGCATAAACATAACTTACATTCAATTACACTAATGATTTATATCTCCTTTAAATCTCTCTGTGAAATATGTCTTCGTATCGATACCTGTGATACAAAGAAAACTGAGTGGGTCAGGCTTGGGAGCCTGGTGAGCATATAAGGTTTTCATCCCACAATGTTATATCATATATTTATAAATATAGAACATTCAAACTTGTACAATTTCAC
This sequence comes from Lactuca saligna, assembly GCF_052625555.1. Classification (NCBI taxonomy): domain Eukaryota; kingdom Viridiplantae; phylum Streptophyta; class Magnoliopsida; order Asterales; family Asteraceae; genus Lactuca; species Lactuca saligna. The sequence continues at coordinate 74,241,221 of NC_136425.1, forward strand.
CATATAAAGGCAACTCTTATCCCACCCCGTCGATCCTCACAACAACACGATCTAAACTCTCGTATCTAAAATTTTCATCTTTACCTGATCCCTACTAACGGATCTAAAACTATCCTCTTCACCGATCCATACTCACAGATCTAAAACTAACCTTTTTCACCTGATCCATACTCACGGATCTAAAACTACCTGATCTATACTCACGTATCTAAAACTGACCTCCTGATTTGATCCATACCCCCGGATCAATAATTGTACCCAATCCATACTGCCGGAATAAGGACAATTAACTATACCCTAATCCTGATCTAATCCAGACTCCCGGATCAATAACTGTGCCCAATCCATACTCCCGGACTAGGGACAATTAACATAGTCTTACTCCATACTCCCGGACTAATAACAAGTTTTATCTCTTTACATGGTCTATACTCTCGGATCTAAAACTAACCTCTTGGTCTAATCCATACTCCGCTGAATAACTAGATCAACAATAACAACATCGGGGACTCTCATCTGTTCATCACACATCAACTTTCTACCCATATTCTATCCAACATATTAGTAGATAAAAATATATATTTTTATACATAGTTTAAAACCTGTATAGCATTCTCATTCAGTACGTATTCCACATAATAGATGAGGCACACCCACATAACACGTATTTCATAGAGAATAAATCAGATCTATGAGATAGAAGAAAGTGAATATACATTCACAAACATAACAACAAATTTATACACATAACACGTATTTCATATAAAATACTTCATAATTATGCGTTAGAAGAAACTAACGACACACTCACTTGATTAGAAGATGATCGGACATCACTACCACTTGTAGAAGTAGTATTCTTCGGTAGATCTGGAAGATCTTCAAAAAAACCAGGCTCCTCGCGGGAAGAGCTTCGGCTCGGGAATCGCACTTCTCGGGATCTTCAGGGCCTCGGGACTTGCTTCGCAGCTCGGGAATGATAATGGGGCTTCAGGATTATTCTTGCACGAAAAACGATGCAAAAACGCGAGAGAAAGAAGAGAAATGAGCAAATGAATCGGTTGCACTCGACTTCCTTTTATAGGGGGCTGAAACCCACATTACGCTGGGCGTAATCTTAGGTTACGCTGGGTGTAACCTGGATAAGCCCGGTGACTCCCCCCGCCACCCCCCTGGATAATATTGAAAATTTATATTTAAATTAAATATCGAAAATATTTAATAAACTTCAAAAAGTCATATCTTCCTCATACGAACTCCGTTTTCGACATTTTTTATATCCCCACGTAGGTGAGACTACGCTCTACAACTTTCGTTTAGACTCCGTTGGCTAATTTTGAATTATTTTTATTATTTATTTTTAGTATGCCGGGACAAGAAAACTCCGATATAAAATCATAACTTCTTTATCCGACGTCCGTTTTCGCGTATCTTTTCATCGTTTCACTACAATTAACGAGATATTCTATTCTCGTTTAGATTGTTTCAGCTAAAAACCGCTCGATCTCAAATCGAGTATTCGGGCTGCATACCGCTAAGTCGAAACTTAGAAAAATCATAATTTCCTCACACGAAGTCATATTTAGACGTTATTTTTATGCACGCTCATGGTTTAACGAACTCTACGACTTTCATTTAGATTGATAAGTCTAAATATCACTCTAACGTAAATTCACTTTTTACGTCATTCTGCGTCGTGCCGGTTCTGTCGCGAAACTCCGACAAGTCATAACTTCTTCGTTATAACTCGGATTTCGGCGTTCTTTATATGCACGGAAACCTTGTAACATATACTATAACTTAGTTAAGATTATTCATTCTAAATAATCTTTTATTAAAAATTCATTTTTTTATGCCTATCGTCTCTAAATTGACTAGCCCAGATCTACGGGCGTTACAATAGATTTCATTACATCAGTTGAAAAGTAAAGTGTTACAAGTTTTCATAGATACATAAGTTTAAAAAAAAGAAAGACGTGACTTCCATTCGCTCCGTCTTCTGCAAAAGGACGCAGGGTACCTGTCTAAGTAGAACCTGAGAATACAAGCATTTTAAAAATTAGCATAAAGCTGATGAGTTCATAAGCAGTTTGTTTTTATGAAAATGTACAAGATTCCTTTTCGTTTATGAAAATGTTACGACCCAAGAAAATCCCATATTTTCTTAAAAGTAAAGTTTAGTTGTACTGTTATGTTACACTGTTTTGGTTATGAATTGTGATTACCCCAGGAAACTCCTATATTTTCCTAATGTGAAAGATGTGTACTGAAAACCTGATTAACCTTGTGAAGTGTGATTGTTTACCAACCCAAAATGTAATGTAAAAGATGTATACTGAAAACTTGATTATCATAGTAAACTAATTCTTATGGTTATTAATTTACTATATCCATTATTACTAAAAAGTAAATCTATGTTATCCAAATTGTGAGTTCTATAACCATACTAAAGAGTAGATATGACTCGAGACGAGGCCAATATCTTCTATGACTTTTGTCACCCTTGAACTTTTCGGTTCGGCTGTAGCTAGCAGCCAGGTGCGGGATAGTCAGTCCCGTATAGATCTATACACTCAAGTCAGGCTCCCTATCTAAGAGATTCTGGTTACAGGGGCGGTCCTCCACTCGCGTATCTTTATGGAGTGTTCTCCTAGGACGTGTCTCCAATTTATAGGAATAACAAATATACAAGTAATAATGCAGAAAGTCCTGTTTAAGTTCTACCTACAAAGACGATCCTCCACTCTCGTATCTCTATGGAGTGTTACTAAGGAAAAAATGATATATTAAGTTTCTTGTTCAAAGTTCAAAGATTATGTTTTTAACTATTTTAATGTGGAAAACCATTTGTGAAAAATATAAAGTGTAACAATTTATAACATTTTTCACAAATACTATGATAATGAAATCTGCAAGTTCAAACGGTTATCTGTTATGATTGTCAGTGTTAAAAACATATGTAATATGAAACATAATACTTATAAAAAAAGTTTTGAGTACAAGTATTACTTGTACTTTGCTTGTATTCCCCCCCCCCCCCCCCCAAAACAGTGAAAAACATTGAAAAGGGGTAGGGGTGTGAACTCACCGGACGAGAAATGTGTCGACGGGGATGCTAAACATCGAACTAAGGCTTGAAAATGTGTGAGGTTCCTATGTAATGTTAAATGATACACAAATGTATCTAATTAGACTTTAAAACACTAATCAGATACGATTATACACTCCAAGATGCGAAAACACTTCAAATTAAGTGTTTGGAGTGACCTGGGTGACGTTTATGGACATGAATGGCTTGGATATGGAGTTTACTCTTCAAGAGTAAACTCTAAGGAGTGTTTATGGCCCTAAACACCACATCCCCATGAGTTTACGGCCGTAAACTCATTGTGGGGTGTTCTTATGTGCTAAATGGCCTTAAATCAATAGAGGGGTGATACTAGGTTTGGTTCTAGGGCATTATAAAGGAATTAAATCAACCGTGTGGACTAATTGATGAGTTTAAGACAGAAAAACTAAGTGTTTACGGCCATAAACTCTCACCCACTCCAATCTTAAGTGCTTTGAAGGTCATAGATTAATCACAAGTGATTCTACTGAATTTTACAAGCCAAGGGTGAGTTTAGGGCATCAAACAACCCATTTATAGGAGTTTACGGCCCAGGAACCCATTCTTGGAGGGTTTACGGCTGTGAACTCCTTATGGAGTTGTTTTCATTAAGTTAATGGTCCCTAACTTGTTTGTGGTTACTTCTAGACTTTATTCCAGGGCTTATGAGGTGTGTAAGTTGCATTTTAACACCCAAAAAGGAGTTTACTACCCATGAAAGGGTGTTTACGGCCCAAGCTTGTTCTTGGGCAGTAAACTCATGTTTACTTCCCAAATGTTGAGTTTAAGGTGTCCTAAGTCCAATCCAATAAGTCCTTAAGCCATATCTAAGCTCCAATGGTGATTTGGAAGGGTTTTGAGGCTCAAAAACACCATTTATATGTGTTCATGGCCCAAGAGTGTTCTAGGGCTGTAAACACATGTTTGAGGTCCTAAATCATGATTTGAACTCGAAATTGAAGGCTAAGGATGATGTACAAGAAGCTAAGATAGTTACCTTGGTGTTTTGAAGCTTGAAATGGATGATTTTTGGATCAAATTCTTGAATTGAGGAGAGAGGTTAGAGAGAGAGTGAAAAGGCTCCAAATGAGTCTTAATTCACTTTAAATATGGTTTGAATTTGATACACGGTGGAATTCTACCCGATACTGATGTTAACCGAGGCTTTTGGTCGCACCCGATTAAGTTGTCGTCACCCGATATGGTCCAAACTAAATTTTTTCTAATTACTAGTTTGGGACGTTTTCACATGTTTCCAACATGTTTGGATACCTACAAAGGTCAAATAAAAATGTTAACTTAATTGACCTAATCCAAAAACGAAATCGGAATAATTCGATTAAAACTAGTTTTATGGACGAAACGGGTTGCGGTGATGGAATAACTTCGGGTTGTCACAGATAGCTTATTCAGAAGCGGTTGGATACATCTGTAGTGTTTCCCCTGGAAGTGGGTAGGTGAGAGTCGGTAGTTTTTGTAGGGAGTCTTTGATATGTTACAAGGCCACATCCATTTTTTTTTTCCACTTGAACTGTTTCTTGTCTATGAACCCTTTAAGTTTTTGGTATAAGGGAGTGCTTTTTCAACGGATTTGGTGATGAATCTTTTCAATGTCGTCAATCTACCATTGATCTACTGCATGCCCTTGAGGTTGTGAGGAGTTTTCGACTCGAGGAACTCCTATATTTTGGTGGGATTGGGTAGAATTCCTTCCTTGTATATCTGGTACCCAAGGAATTGCCCTTCCTCAATTCCAAAAGTGCACTTAGCTGGGTTGACCATCATCTTCGCTTTGACTATCGTCTGGAAAGTTTCATCCACATCACGGAGTAGTGCTTTTTCATTGCGGCTCTTAATTACCATGTCATTGACATAGAATTCGATGTTCCTACCGATTAGATCGGAAAATACTTTATCCATAAGCCTTTGGTAAGTAGCACCCACATTTTTTAGTCTAAATGACATTTTCTGGTAGCAGACGATCCCGTTTTCGGTGTGGAAGGTAGTTTTTGCTTCGTTATCTCGTTTCATTAGCCTTTAGTAAAAGCCTTTGAGCAATTGGACCTTCTGATCAATCTCCGGGAGAGGATAACAATCTTTTGGACAGGCGTTGTTAAGGTTCGTGAAATCGATGCACATTCTCCATGACCCATTGTATTTCTTTACCATGACATGATTTTCTATACATGTTAGGAACATTACCTCCGTGAGTATGACAGTGTCCACCAGATCGGCCACTTCTGCATTTATTGCCTTATTCTGTTTTACCGCTTGGCCTTTTTTTTTTATTTTTTTTATTTTTTTTATTTTTTTATGCTCTATAATCTGTCGATCAATGCATGTCAGATTTGTCAGTTTACAAGAGAAAGCGGTGGAGTATTTGTTTAGAAGTGCTACCAGCCGTGCCTTGGTCTCGTCTGATAGGTGAGCGCTGATTCGCGCAAGTTGTTCTGGATATTCAATGTTTATCTGGTGTTGTTTGGTGGAACATCCCTCCTTGGACTTTTTTGGTAAGCATACAAGCTTTGGGGTGGCTATGATCTGGTGGCAATGTTATACCCTGCCGTTTGAGGCGAGGGCAGTCACTGATCCCCGACGTGTGCTAAATTTAACGATGTCGTGGATCATCGATGGTATGAGGTGCAGTAAGGATATTGCGGATTGTCCGAATAGATTATTGTGTTCTGCTAGGTACTGGATCATAGAGAATTCGATTGTTCTTGTGATTCGGTCTTTCTCATCGTGACCGACCAATGTTAAGGCCAGTCGGATAGTGCCCAATGGCCAAAAGCTGTGCCTGGTGAATCCTACCAATGGTCCACCATTTGGGGGCTGTAGCCCCTCCTTCCAAGCATCTGGTAGTTTCCGGAAACAGTGATCATAGAGTATATCGGAGCAACTACCATTGTCGATGTATATTCGATGAACTTTCATGTTGCGAATGAATCTAGATATAAAGAGTGGATCTCGTGGATCCCAATTCAATGGTCTGGGATCTCTCCTCGAGAAACTAATATTGAATAGGTTTCTCGAGAGTGCCTCAATCTTGTCTTCTGCATAATGAGGTATGCTCCTCTTACGAGAGTTAGAGATGTCGAGTACGTGTTTTCCATTATATGGATTTTTCTACAATAGATTGAGATGCAATATCGCTATTAGAGGCAGTGGAACATCCAACGACAGTTGCCAGAAACTGCTCTAGAAGACTGGATTTTCTGTTTTTTCCATAATCGGCAGGATCTGTGCCATTAGGACTTGTATTGGAGCATGTGTTTAATAATCGTGATGATGGTCATTGTTTAGCATTGCCAGTATTTTGAACATATCTTCTACTACCATCCCCGATGTTGTTGGGTGTAGATCCCCTTTTTACAGAGAACCAGTGTCGTTTAATGGTTGTATCACTCTCAGGATACGTTCGGATAGCACCAATTGTTGTGACATGTTCAACAGGGGTTTGGATGCCAGATGAAGGATCTACCTTGAGAGTTTTCCAGATAACACAACACATAGAAGAATTATTAAAGGACGTCGCTACGACGATCAAGTTAGATTTCTAAGAGAGGTAATATTAGGCTAATATTCGTGAGAGAAAATATGGGTCCCTTCATTGAGGCAGAATAGATCCTTTTATACATGCTTCTAACGGATCGTGGGGACTTTGTCTGATGAGCGTGAGATGTGGAATCCTCTGACTGGGATGATCACACCCACGCTAACTAACTGCCTAGTAACGCCAGTTCTAGGCGTCACCTAAGCTTTATGCCATGTCTGATTGGTCGTGAGTGAATGAGAAAATCGTGGGGGATATTCGTGTTGGAATAGTGTCTAAGGCTGTAACTATATTCGGTTGTGCATGGTCCTTTTGGGTTGCCTTCACCATAGCAACTTGAAGGATGATTTGTTAAGAGAGAGTAAATATTATAAGGAATAATATATGGCTATTTGATTAATATAAGTCATAAATTAATTAGTATTAATTTGGTGACTTAAAGAGATTAATTGAATAAGAGGGTATAAACTGTCAATTGTTTGATAGTTAGACTTTAGACTGTAAATCCATTTGGATATACCTTGGACGGATTCTAAGAGCTTTAGGATAGCTCAAATCGTCCATAGGGTTATCTATGGAATGGATTTGGATAGCCTTAAGAGGAGATTATCCAATTAGGGTTTAGGTTGAAACCCTTAAGGAGTCTACAAGTATAAATAGACCCTAGGGGTGTGGGAATTCGACACACAACCTTAAGAAAGGAACCTCTGGCCGAATTCCTCCCCTCTCCTATCTCCTAAATCATCTTGCTTGCTATTGGTGTTTGTAAGCCATTAGAGGAGTGACATTTGTGACTCTAGAAGCTCCAAGACAAACAAGATCAACAAGGAACTCAAAGGTATGATTGTAGATCTGTTTCAATATTGTTATTTAACCTAATTAGCTATTAGAAGTCTTGGATTCAAAAGCATGTTTATTAGAAAGCCTAGATCCAAGCATTAGGGTTTTGAATGCGCACATAGGAAAGTTCTTATGGCTAAAACCCATCAGTGGTATCAGAGCCTAGCTTGGTTTTCTTTAAATTGTTGCTTGATTAACTGAAACAAACCTGCAAAATTCGATTTTTTGGGTTTTGAGCCACTGACTCGGCGAGTTCCAAGGTGGACTCGGCGAGTAGGCCTGACTCGGCGAGTCCCCTTGTGCACTCGGCGAGTCCAGGCGTCAGGAATGGCCAGATTTGGGATTTTTTCATAATTATCTTATGGAAACTTACCTTAATCATATTAGATCAATCTAAATCCGATTTTTTGATAAATATGACTATTATCTTGATCTAATTAAAGATATTTATCATCTAATAAAATATTTAATTTCCTTATATGATAATGATTAATTATTTTGGTAATTATCTTGAAAGAAATCTTAGATAAATCAAATAAAGATAATTAGGATATTAATTGTTAATTGGAATTATTTGTTATTTGATCCTCCATGTTTTAAATGTTTAAAACCTACCCTAAAGTTTTGAAATTTATATTTGTGATTAAAAGTTTTAATTTAGACAACTTAAATTTCAAACCCTAGATTTTGAAAAGTTTAAAATGCGACCCTATACTAATATGATATTACTAGAATAATATATATATGTATAACTAAATGCTAGTCTTACCGTTAGTAGGCCTCATTCACGAAGCCGATCTATAAGGTGGGTATAAGGTTGCGACCTATAAAATGGCGCTTAATGGGTGTACACTCACACCCACCGCTTGCTTGATTGGTGGAGGGTCGTTAGCCGAACGGGTAGGATAGGGCAACCTCATCCTCTCATTAAAAGTATAATAAGAAATACGAAGTAACTAAACGTTTTTTTTTTAAATTTCCCAATCTTAGTTACTTTAGGAAAAGTGAATTGATGGAATCCCATGAAATTACACTTTGCACCTTGCTAAGATGTTAGTGGAGCGTGTGTGGTTTACCGGCACACTAATTGATTCTAAGCGAAGGTGGCAAAGGGTGATTTATTGTTTGTCATAGTTCGATGGAGCGTGTGTGGTTTACCGGCACATCGAATAGGTGATCGTTACAATGAAGGCACCATGTGAATTTGCATGGTAATTCACACCCGCTTTGTGATCCTCGGCATCCCAGTCACAAACAAGAGGGGCATATCGAGATTTAAACATGCCATTGAATAGTTCAATGAATCTCATCCGAACCTAGGAATTCTCAAAAACACTTAGGACTAATAGTTTAAGTTTTGTAATGGAGAATTAGTGAATCATCATTCACTTACCTTCAATTTATTTGCATGTTAGATTACGGCATCCCTTTTCTAGTATGTAAATGTTATTGTTGGATCCTAGCCCTAATTTTTCTTATTGGGTGATAATTAGGGATTCTTATTCTAATCTATCTTTGTCCTTTCTATAGATGTCAAACGCAAACAACGCTGCTGCTAGTTCTTTCACGTTGATGAGCCTTTGCCAAAAGGTCACCTTCGATGGAACGAACTTTAGCGAATGGATAAGATACATTCGCACCATTGCTCGCTATGAGGATAAAGAGTATGTCCTCGATGAGAAGCTCGAGAAAATCAACCCCGAAGTTGCTACTCCCGCCGAAATCACCGCCTTTGAAACCCATGAGCGAGATGCAACGAAGGTACATTGCATCATGATCGCCACCATGAACTCCGAATTCCAAAAGTCCTACGAGGACATGTATCCATACGAGATGCATCAAGACTTATTGGAGAGGTACCACCAAAACGCGAGACAAGAGCGTTACGAGATTTTCACTAACATGATCTCCGCTAAGATGGGTCATGGAGAATCTCTTACCGTGCACCTACAAAAGATGCAAAGGTATGTCGACCGCCTTCGCAAGTTAAATGTTGACTTCGGCGAAGACTTGGCGATCGACATGGTGCTTCACTCTTTGCCTCCGATGTACAACCAATTTAGGATGACCTACCACATGAACAAAGAGGAGGTCACTCTAAGCAAACTCCAAGGTCTCTTGAGGGTTGCTGAGAGCAACTTCAAGGACAAGTCTGTTGCACCAACTCCCAATCCATCCGCTGCTCCTGTCTTGGCTATTGGTCAAGGGAAGGGAAAGAAGAGGAAAGCTTCTTCAAATAACTATCGAAAGGTGAAAGCCCGAGATGGTTCCTCTTCTAGTGGGACCAAAGTTGATCCCTCTAAGCCCTGCTCTAACCCGAAGGAGGCAGAGTGCCACCATTGCCACAAGATAGGACATTGGAAGAGAAGCTGCCCGGATTACCTGCAAGCCATCAAGGAAGGAAAGATCAAGCAATCTTTCGCTGGCATTCAACCCGAGGAGGAAACTCTGGTTGAACCGATTGACGAATCCTTACCTCTTAGACGTTCCGATAGAGTTAGAGTTCATCCCCAGTTTTATGGTTTTCATATTACTACCGAAGGGGACACGTATATTAGTGATGGTACACTAGTAAATCTTGATGAACCTAATAGCTATAAGGAAGCCATGGCAGGCCCGGAGTCTGCGAAATGGAAAGAGGCGATGGATAGCGAGATCCAATCCATGTACGATAACCAAGTTTGGAATTTGGTTGATTACGTGCCCGAACGTAAGACCGTAGGGTGCAAGTGGATCTTCAAGAAGAAGACCGACGTGGATGGGAACGTACACACATATAAAGCGCGATTGGTCGCGAAGGGCTTTACTCAAACTCCCGGAGTTGACTATGATGAGACCTTCTCACCAGTTGCGAAGATTAAATCTATTAGAGTGATGCTAGCAATTGCCGCATTTCATGATTATGAGATTTGGCAAATGGATGTCAAGACCGCTTTCCTTAACGGAAAGTTGGCTGAGGATGTTTACATGGCTCAGCCAGAGGGGTTTGTGGATCCGAAGCATCCGAATAGAGTGTGTAAGCTTGAGAAGTCCATTTATGGACTTAAGCAAGCGTCTCGCAGATGGAATCTTTGCTTCGATGAGAAAGTCAAAGAGTTTGGATTTGTACGAAGCGAAGACGAATCTTGTGTATATGTCAAAGCCAGTGGGAGTATAGTAAGCTTCCTCGTTCTATATGTCGATGACATATTACTCATAGGGAATGACATCCCGACTCTGCAGGAGGTTAAGTCTTGGCTCGGGAAGTGCTTCGCTATGAAGGACCTCGGAGAGGCTTCTTACATTTTGGGAATAAGGATAGTAAGAGAAAGAAGTAAGAGACTAATTGGACTTAGTCAGAATACTTACTTAGAGAAGGTACTAAAACGTTTTAGTATGGAAAACTCAAAGAAGGGAGAATTACCGATACAAGGAAATGCCAAGTTGAGTAAGACTCAAAGTCCGAGTACCGAATCTGAGATAGCAGAAATGAGCTGAGTACCATACGCTTCCGCAGTTGGCTCAATCATGTATGCTATGACTTGTACTCACCCTGATGTAGCCTTCGCTTTGAGCATGGTTAGCAGATATCAAGGGAACCCTAGCAAAGCACATTGGATTGCGGTGAAGAACATCCTTAAGTACCTTCGGAGGACGAAAGAATGGTTCTTAGTCCTTGGAGGGAGTGATAACTTGAAGGTGCGAGGGTATAGTGACGCCAGCTTTCAGACCGACAGGGACAACTACCGTTCGCAGTCAGGCTGGGTCTTTACCCTAAATGGAGGAGCAGTGACATGGAAAAGTTCCAAGCAGGAAACCATAGCTTCAACGTGCGAATCAGAGTACATCGCAGCGAGCGAAGCGTCGAAGGAGGAAATATGGCTAAAGAACTTCATCGGTGATCTTGGAGTTGTGCCGGCCATAAAGGAGCCCATGGAGATTTTCTGTGATAACGAAGGTGCGGTTGCCTTGACCAAGGAACCGAGGGATCATGGTAGATCTCGACATATCGACAGAAAATATCACTTCATTAGACATCGTGTAGAAGAAGGACAACTCGTAGTGAAGAGGATATCATCAAAAGATAACCCAGCAGATCCGCTTACGAAGGGACTGAGTAGGGTTAAGCACTTGCAGCATGCTAGGAGTATTGGGCTGAAGGATGATATTAGCATAGATTAGATAGTATTAGAAACGTATAATAGATAAATGTAATTAACATTTGATGATTAAATAAAGGAGTTTTATTTATGAGTAAAGTGACTGTCACATGTTAGTTGTTTAACTATTGTTTCACTTTGCATGTTTTGACTTCCAGAATAATTGAGTTTATTAGGAATAATCGAATTATTCAAATGGTCCACAATCGTTCATATGTTGGGAGTAGATATGAATGAAGATTGTCATGAATTGGTGTGTAGAATGTCTGAATGGTGTTAGACATAGCAAGGGTTGCTGCAACGTTCATGAGTGCTTATGAACTGGTTTTGAGCATTGGAATAAACCCGCGCTTGCTGGAATCACCTTATGGAATACGATATAAAAGGTGATCGCAAGACGATAATATCATATAGTCTTAAAACCTAGATATATGGTTTATTATTTGTTAATTGATTGTGCATTGATAATGCGAAAACGCATCAGTAACTTGATGTTATAAAACGCATTGTTGTGTATAGTTGGTTAATGAATAAGTAAATGCATATAAGTCGAAGTTTATCTGTAAATTTTATCCTAAGAGGGTAGAAGAGATATCTTGGCCACTCGATGATTTGATTTGACTTATGTGCCAGGCCCAGTCAGAACTGAATTGATGTGTTCGATTAAGTTCTATGTCGAATAAATCGGAGATCGAGAAATCTAAATGCTAGACTAACCATTCCATAGGATTGTCAGCATGATATCTAACAGAGGACTGTACGATCCCTTATCTAAAGGACAAGATTGATTAGATCAGAGTTGACAGCGTCTTTGAGAGCTACGATTGCAAACCGTATTGTACTTGTATAGTTACTAGACTTATCCAAGTGGGAGACTGTTGGAATAGTGTCTAAGGCTGTAACTATATTCGGTTGTGCATGGTCCTTTTGGGTTGCCTTCACCATAGCAACTTGAAGGATGATTTGTTAAGAGAGAGTAAATATTATAAGGAATAATATATGGCTATTTGATTAATATAAGTCATAAATTAATTAGTATTAATTTGGTGACTTAAAGAGATTAATTGAATAAGAGGGTATAAACTGTCAATTGTTTGATAGTTAGACTTTAGACTGTAAATCCATTTGGATATACCTTGGATGGATTTAAAGAGCTTTTGGATAGCTCAAATCGTCCATAGGGTTATCTATGGAATGGATTTGGATAGCCTTAAGAGAAGATTATCCAATTAGGGTTTAGGTTGAAACCCTTAAGGAGTCTACAAGTATAAATAGACCCTAGGGGTGAGGGAATTCGACACACAACCTTAAGCAAGGAACCTCTGGCCGAATACCTCCCCTCTCCTCTCTCCTAAATCATCTTGCTTGCTATTGGTGTTTGTAAGCCATTAGAGGAGTGACATTTGTGACTCTAGAAGCTCCAAGACAAACAAGATCAACAAGGAACTCAAAGGTATGATTCTAGATTTGTTTCAATATTGTTATTTAACCTAATTAGCCATTAGAAGTCTTGGATTCAAAAGCATGTTTATTAGAAAGCCTAGATCCAAGCATTAGGGTTTTGCATGCGCACATAGGAAAGTTCTTATGGCTAAAACCCATCAATTCATCCCTCGTAGGAGGAAACAAACTGCCACCCCGGTGCTAGACTGCCTTGGCTAAGACCGGGCCTTTGCCAAAGTCCTGACGATATAAAGTCTCGTTTATGATCTTTGTAATATTTAACGGGATCGTTCATGGCAACGTTAACAATACACGTCAATATATACATACATTTACATATATACACATTCATATACATACATACATACATACATACATACATATACATTCACACATACATATAGACATATAAGCAAAAATATATACAAATAATAATGTGTGTATGCATCTATGGGTATGTATGAATGTATGTGAATATGTAAATATATTTTTGTGTATGTATATGTGTGTATGTGTCTATCGGTATGTGTTAATATATGTGTATGTGCATGTGTATGTATGTATATGTGTGTGTGTATGTGTGAATGTACATCAAAGGAGTAACAGATCAAAAGCTGCATGCCACTAGGCACATCTAGATATTCGATATAAGTTGGGGAAAGTATAGATAATCATGTATAATAAAGGATCAAAAAGTGCTTGCAACTATACATGATTATCTATACATTCCCTAAATTATACTTAATATGTAGATGTGTATTGTAGCATGCACCTTTTGGTCCGTCACTCCTTTCACGCTTTAACATTATAATCACATTCACCAATATATATATATATATATATATATATATATATATATATATATATATATACACACATACATACATACATATATACATACATTCACATAAACATAGATTCACATACATTCAGACATACATACATACATATACCTTTACACACACATATTCACACATACATATACATTTGTATACACACTTATACATACATTCATATACACACATATGCATACATACACATACATTCACACATACACATACATTCACATATATACATACATACATACATATATACATACATCTACAATACATAATACATATACATTCACATATACAAATACATTAAAAATACTTATATAAACATAGATACATATATACGTACATCTACATACAAACATACACCTACACAAACAGACAGACAGACACATACATATACACACATAAATACATGTAATGATGGCATCTCTTATTAGATATTTAAATATGTGGCTTTTGACTATGGAAATAATAATAATAATAATAATAATAATAATAATAATAATAATGAAACTAACAACAACAACAACAACAACAACAACAATAATAATAATAATAATAATAATAATAATAATAATAATAATAATAATAATAATAATAATAATAATAATAATAATAAGAAAATTTGTATTGTAAGAAAAGTATTAAGTATCCTTTATAAGTGGATGTGACATGTTCGGCCTGATGGTAAAGTTATTGACATGTTCCATGATAGGTGCGAGTTTGATCCCACCCCTTACTTTTTTTCATTTTTCAAGTTCTAATGTTTAGCATGGATTTGCGATGGAAAATAAATAAACTAATATTTTTCTTAGATCCGTAGCTATTTCGTCAGTATTTACCAACAGATTTCCTACGGTTTCTATCTCCATCGGTATTGTGTAGGAATTCCTTCACAATGTCGTAGCTAATTTAGGGCATCGCTTTCTGTTAGTATTTGATTGGTATTTCTAACTAAACATTTATGTAGGTGATTTTTTGTAAATATTTTGAGATTTCTAGTAGTGTATGGGGGCTAAACCCAACTCGGTTTTATCTCCATTATCGATAAGGTGGGGTGAGGATTTTCATTAGAGGTGGAGGATTACATGGGTAGAAATGATACAATGAGATGAGGACATGGATGTTAAAGCAGAACAACGACAAGTTCAGGTAGAAAAGGGTTTGTTGGTGACCATCATCCAAGTTGTAGTGGTGGTGATGGGAGGATTGTGGTGTTAAGGGGTTGTTGATATAGAAGAGAGGATGAAGAAGGTGTCATGGATTTTGATTTTTGATATGAGTACATGGAGGAGGTGAAAGGTATAAATGGGAAAAGTGATGAAGATTTCCTCATATGCAATGCACATGGGTATGGCAGTAAACGAACTAAACGTTTGATAAACTGTTTGTGAACCGTTCAGTGGAAAGTTTGTTTATTTAATAAATGAACGAATATATAAACAAAAATTCTCATTTGTTTAACTAAATGAACGAACATGAACAATTGTCTAGTTTGTCCAATTATGTTCGTAAACGTTCGTTTATGTTGTTCGTTTACATTCGTTTATGTTCATTCATTTAAATTCATTTTATGTTCATATATGTTCAATTATATCTGATTACATTACTATTTTATATGTTTGTTTATGTTCATATATGTTCGTTTGTGTTTATTTATCTACGTTCGTTTATGTTTGTTCAGCATGCTCACAAACATAAACGAACGAACATGAACAATATATATTTTAAAACGAACGAACATGAACAAAAAACTCGTTCGTTTATTTGTTCTTGTTTGTTCGTTTGTGTTCGTTCATTCATTTGGCTAACTTAAACGAACGAACCTAAACAAGTCATTGTTTGTGTTCGTTCGGTTCATATACAACCCTACACATGGGGCATGTAATAAAAAGTATCATAACGACAATTTTAAAGAAAAAATAAAAACCATAATGATCATTTGTAAAATTTTGTCAAAAATATATCTTTAACTAAATACTAAATAACTGGATACTAAATAGAATTTGTTTCCTTTCTATCCATTTTACAATCACTACCATATGCCTTTTCACGCTTCTAAAAAATCTCAAAATACCTATGGCTTTTTTGCTTTTTTAAGTTGTAATGTTTAGCAAGGGATTGACAGATATTAAATAAATTAATCTTTTTCTTAGATCCATAGTTATTCCGAGGTTATTTACCGACAGATTTCCAACGGATTCTGATTTTGCAGGTATTGGGCAGAATTTGTCATAAATTTAGGTCATCAATTTCCATCGAAATTTCGTTGATATTCCGTCGCTAATTTTCTGATGGAATATTTCCGTAGGTATTTGAGATTTTCGAGTAGTGTTATATCTTTCTACTCTTTAGATATTTACATATCTAGCTAGGGTTTTTGCAAAAGTTGTGTAACTAGTATCGTCAGTCATATTGCCCTTAAACAAGTAACAGTTTAGTTGATATATACATTTATGCTTTTCATTAGGGATTGAAATAAACAATCGAAACAAATAACAAACGACCTCGCACTTTAAGAATGTAAGAGGTCCAGAGTGGCCTCTTTTAGGAATACGAGCTAAACCCAAGTCTATTAGATCTTTCACGAGCAGAGTTTTAACTTAAAAAAATAAGTCTTAAAACAAGTTGATGTCAGTGCTCCTGCCCTAAAAATTTAAATAATCTGATCTGCAGAGTTGTTAGGGTTTAGACCAGCTCTACTAGTTTACAAGCACTAGATGTATTAGAGTAAATGTTTTATTTTCTAAGAAATATATATATATATATATATATATATATATATATATATATATATATATATATATATATATATATATATATATATATATATATATATAAGTACAGCATTTTTATATTCTGTAAGAGGCAAAGCCTAGTAGTGAAGTAAGTAGTTGTTTTTATCTAGTGCATAATATATGTATCGCATAATTATTGATAGTGCTGCACACTTGAGAAATTTTCAACTTCCCCTGTAACTTTCAAAGCTTAAAAGGGAAATTGAAAAGCCAAATAACCTTTTAAACTAGTTAAACCTCTAAAACCGAGCTAGGAAGCCGAATTATAACTCACAAGGGCCTACCTGTATAGCAATTATAAGAACGAAAAAAAGATGAAATGATGAAAACAATGGCATATATAAAGATCTTAAACATATACTAGAAAGCGAAACACAGATACACTATTTCAACCCTTTTTACTTGATAGAGAGAACATCATAAAAAACGATAATACACACATCAATCGTGACAAACAATAGCTCATACTGTAGATAAGCTAAAGACGGCATGTTGCATTCATCCGAAAGCATTGACCGAAAATCCCCCATCAATAGCTATGGTTTGACCAGTGATGTAAGAAGCACCAGGCAGGCAAAGGAAGGCAACGAGAGAGGAAACTTCATTGGCTTCCGCAAGGCGTTTCAGAGGAGTTCTAGATGCCACAGCTTCCTCAAACTCCTTAGGACCAACAAGCTGCATATACTAAACAAAGGAACAACGGGATATTATTAGTCACTGAAGAAAAAAAGAACTGAAGATGAAGAAGTTAATTATAATATCACTAGATTACCTGTTCAACAAGGGAGGTTTTAGTGAACCATGGTGCTACACAATTTGTCCGAATCTTGTCTGTTGCCCATTCACATGCTAAATTCTTTGTAAGCTGATTTATTGCACCTGATGTAAAACACACGTTAAATCTCACCCTTTTTTCCTCAGATTCGCGACAAAACAACCATACCTTTGGTGGCACTGTAAATAGACCCAACAAAAGCGTGAACCAACCCTGCAACAGATGAAATGAATACAATATTTCCAACTCCAGAAGCCTTTAGAAGAGGGTGACAAAGTTGCGACATATGGTAACAAGATTCCAAATTGGTAGACATGAGAAAGGAATACTCTTCTGCGGTATAATCTAAAGTAGGTTTCACGATATTCGTCCCAACATTGTTTATCTACAGGAAAAAAGCTCGATGGAAACGTGAATAATCTGACAAATGCGCAAGTTCGTAAAATTCAGGAAGAAGAAGACAAGAGTTTTTAGGGTAAGAAATGGAAGAACTTACAAGGATGTTGAGTTTGCCACCAAAAAGTGAGGAAACTTTTTCGATAAATTGCTCCCGTTGGGGACGAGAAGATAAGTCGCAGACGGATCCAGTGACCTTAAAACCCTTGTCAGACCATTCTTGTAAGCGTTGGTTAAGTTCAGACTCGTTACGTGAGCAGGTGTGCACTTCTGCCCCTAACGCCGCCAGTTCCTCCACCACAGCGTAGCCGATTCCACGTGTACCCCCGGTGACCAAAGCAGTCATTCCGGCTAGTGACCATCTTGAATTTCCAATCACACCGGAAAAGTTTCTGGCGGCTGAGGAAGTCATGCTCCGAGTAGGTTGATGATTATATCTTCGATATCAATTTTCGTTCTTAAGCCGTAAAGCATTGGTCCTTTATATATCGCTCTTTCTCAAAAAAAAAAAAAAATTGCTTTTAATATCTTCTTTCTTCTAATAAGCATGCGACCTTATACAGAATGATATTGATTTATTCGTGGCGAACCTCAAAAAAAAAAAAAAAAAGAAAAGAAAGATAGAGACGCTTTTGCCAAAAATTTGTCATTCCCTAATGCAATTACATAAAATTTAAATAGTAGACGAAATATTGAAAATAACATTTAGCCATGATCCTAACTAAAGAAAAGACGCAAACGGTATTAAAGGATAGCGAGGAGTTAAAATCCATGCAAAGGCGACAAATGATCTAATAACCATCAAAACAATATTGCAAAATGTTTGTTGATTTACTGCATGGTATCTTCGATAGATACCGCAACGAAGGCGATCAGGTACATGACACGACTCGTTTAAACTGATCATTCGCCCGCCTTTAAATTAGAGTCCATCCTCGAGTATGTGGCTTGATCATTTAGTTTGGAGACTAATAAAAATGGATTTTTTTTTTGTCGAATGATGAGATAACTGGGAGCTTAGACAAAATTTATTTATAAGTATTTGTCGATGGTGGTACATAACTTTCCTTCCCATTTTAGTGTAATTTGTAATTAAAGAAAAGCAAACACAAAACCAAACTCATGTATTAATGAAAATATATTGGAGATTAAATTTTCACATTAGTATAATATACATGTTAAATACTCAAGAATCAAATGTCCTAGGGATTGAATCCTTCAATCCATTTGAGTAAGGTACTATACATATAAGTTAAACACAATATATAATATTTCATACTTGACACTTTTATAATTAGGTGTCCCTATCCATTCATGAGTGCATAAAAGCCTAGCCAAAACTTTCAGAAGCGGCGACACACACTCATATAGTTAGTCCTTCAATATTATACGCCTATTAATGCAAATTTTCAAAAGAGCTATTAAGAACTTAATCAACCTACTTTAACTCTACATGTTATAAGCACATACCATGGGATGTAGTGACCAAAATGTGCTTCAATCTTCATAACTAATCTTTCCACATTGAATTCAACTTCTACATTATATTAAAATGGAATTGGGTATCTCACCCATAGAGATATTAAGTAGGCCTTAAACCCATCCCTATAACAGACTTCATTACCGACTATATAGCCAACCCCTTTGTTAAATGATCAACTAAATTCTGTTGAGATCGAACAAACTATATAGAAATGATACTACGAGTAATGAGCTTAAGTATCGTATTGTGCCTGATACCCAAATGTCGTGGCTTTCCATTATAAACTTGATTGTATGCTTTTGTCAAGGTGGCAACACTATCACATTGAATTAAGATAGGTGATATAGGCTTTGGACACAAGGGATTTCAAAGATTAAATTCCTTAAACATTCTGCTTCTTTTCTAGTAGTTGCTAGGGCTATAAATTCGGATTACATAGTTGAATTTGTGACACATATTTTTTTCTTAGAATCCCATGAAGTGACACCTCCACCAAGAAGAAACATCCAATCACTTATAAAAGAGTGATCCTTAATATTTGTAATCTAAATGACATTTAAATATCCTTCAAGGACTAAAGGAAACCCTACATAATTCAAACCAAAGTCCATGGTCTTATTAACATACTTCAGCACCCTCCTTAATTCTTGCCAATGATGAGTACTTGGATTCCTAGTAAACATACTTAGCTTTCCAATAACAAATGCAATATCAAGCCTTATAGTGGTCATAACATACATTAAACACCCAATAACCATTGAATACTCAAGTTGTGAAAATGGTTCACTAGTATTTGGAATAAGTTTCAAACTTGGATCACAAGGGGTACTCATAGGAGAACAATCTGAACAGTTGAACTTATTAAGTACGTTCCAATGTAATGAGACTATAAAATTGAGATTCCTTAATCTTCATGCTTGATTATTATTCTAATAATCACTTATGCCTCCCCCATATATTTCATGTAGAACCAAGATGATAAAAACTATTTTGTCATGTCAACTTGCCTTTGATCATTACCAAAGATCAACATATCATCTACCCATAAGGATATGATCACTCCTTTACCAGACTCATAAAAATTACTACATACACACTTGTTTGAATGATTCAACTTGAAACCATGTGACAAGACTGTTGGATTAGGTGTCTTCGCCCATAACTATTTTGGTATGTACTTGACCCGATTGTGACCATGGTCCTTTTGGGTTTCCCTCACCATAGCAACTGATAGGATGAATTAAGGAGAAAGAAGATTAATTATGATTTATTAATATATTATATGAATAATATATTTAAAAGAGAAATCATATTGTTTAATTAATATTAGTCAAGAATTAATAAGAATTAACTTTATGGTTAAAAGAGATTCATTAAATAAAGGGGACTGATATTGTAATTATAAGATACTTGCATAAATAGGCTAATGGACTCCATAGAAGTTGGAGTGGATGAAATCTATGGGGAAACCCATTAGAATTCGTTCAAGGCCTCTAAGGAGGGAGTCCATGGGCTGCTTAAGGCCTAAGCAGTCAGATTAGAATTTCCTTGTTTGATAACCCTAATGGCCTAACTATATAAGGAACCACTAAGGCCCCAAAAACCTGTAGAGGTAATCCCCAAGGATTCTTAGACGTTTTTGGTGCTCCTCCTCGTTCTCCTAAGTCAGCTTGTTGCTCATGGTGTTTGTGATTCAATTAGAGGTGCAACATTTGAGGCATTAAGCTTTCAAAGGTCAAGATCAAGAGGAATTGAGTTTGTTATTGCTACATACCAATCAAGTTAATATCTAAACCCTTTTATTATGATACTATCGATTATTATATGCTAGATCTATGGTTTATGAGCATTGTATGATTATTAAATGTTCATTAGACAAAGTAGATCCAAAGCTTTAGGTTTGCATGTACACCATAGGATTGATGTGGTGCTCATAACCCATCAATGGTATCAGAGACTAGACTGTTTGTTTGATGTTTTTGATACTTGTTTAATCATTCATTGTCTGGAAGTTGAAGTTTTTGGTCCTCTGCCTAACTGACTCGGCGAATCAGCTGATGAACTCGGCGAGTTAGGCTGAATCGACGTGTCTAGTCCCTGACTTGGTGAGTCTAAGGGTCATACAGAGGAAACTTCAGGATTTTTTTGCTGATTTGGCTTGGAAAAGTTACCAAAAATGTTTTTAACACTTAAAATTCGATTTTTTTGTTTGGTATTGATTATCCTAACCCAAATAGAAGATAATTGTCATTTAATAAGATATTTATTGTCTAATATAATAAACCAAAACCATTTGTATTATTTAATGTGCATTATCTTGCCGTGAGATAGAATTAGGTCAAATTCAGATAATCACTAATTAATTGATTAATTAATGATATTTGTAATTTGATCTATATGGTTTTGAAAAGTTTTAAAACATTCCCTCAAGTTTTTGAATTTAAATTTTTTTATTAAAAGTTCTAATTTCTAAATGTTAAATTCTAAAACCCTAGTTTTTTGAAAAGTTCAAATTTCACCCTTATGGTTTTATTTAGTTAATTAAATGTATGATTAAAAGAGAATTAATAAATCCATAATGATATGGTTTATATTTAATTAAATTAAAATTATAATTTATTAAATTAAACCATCTAGTATTTTAAATGTGTAAAATATATCATTATACTATATAAAATTAAAACTCTAATATTATATATGTATGAGTAAAGAGCCAGTCTTACCGTTAGTATGTCTCATTCACGAAGTTGGTCTATAAGGGGGGTTTAAGGAAGCGGCCTGTAAAATGACCACCATTAGGTATCCACTCTTATCCGCCACACTCTTCACTAGTGGAGGGTCGTTTTCCGAACAGATAGGATAGGACACGACCTTCCATTATAAGTATAATGAATACAAAGTAACTAAAATGTTTTATAAATTCCCAAATCTTAGTTACTTTAGGAAAAATGTGGAGTTGGTGCTATTCCATAAAATTACACTTTGTACCCTTGCTAAAATGTTAGTGGAGCGCGTGTGGTTAACCGGCATACTAATTGGGCTCTAAGCAAAGATGTTTGTCATAGATCGATGGAGCATGTGTCGTTAACTGGCACATCGATTAGGTGACTGTCACATTGGGGGAACCATGTATATATGCATGGTTATCCACAATTTGTTTGTGATCCTCGACATCCCAGTTACAAACAAAGGGCACACTCGAGATTTAAACACCGCCATTGAAAAGTTCAATGAATCTCAAAAGATCTAGGAGTTTCAGTTCATTTAAAACTTAATTTTCAATTTTCAATTTTCATGGTGGAAATTGGTAAATCGTCATTTACCTACCTTCAAATGTTATGCAATTTGGATTACGGCATCCCTCTTCCATATTGTAGGATATTGTGTTGGGTCCTATCATTGATATTTAATTTGGGTGTTATATTAAGGATTCCAATCAACTAAATTGATTTTTCTCCTATTTTGTAGATGTCAAAATCTATCAACTATGGTCTTCCAAAATCCGTTGGAAAAAGTTTTCCACATGAAAATTGTGTTCCACGATTGGATTGTGGAAATGGAAATCACTCTTCATTTCCTCCACCTCCACCAATAATTCTCCATGACCCACGTGTTCGAGGACTTGAAAAGTTCAAGGTCACTCAAGCCCTATTGGAAAAAAGACACGAAGATGGAAAGTCGTTATGCGCTCATGTCTTGGATATGAAGTTGCATATTGATAGATTGGGAATGTTGGGGTCGATGTCTCGGTGAAGTTGGGTGTTGACTTGGTTCTTAACTCACTTCCCGATTCATATGGTAAGTTCGTTAGAGAGTACTATATGATGGAACACGACGTGACCGTCATTGATTTGACTTATTTGCTTATTGCTGCTGAATCAGAAATGATTTGGTGCACTAGTGGAACAAATTTGTCTAGTAAATCAATATCCCAACCTTCTATGGGCAATGGAGACATTGGAAGTACAGAAAAGTTTTCTCTACGCAAGAGAAAGGCTGAGTCTGAGATAGTCCTGTGTACCATTCCAGAAGAATCCATATGTTTCTACTGCCAAAAGAGGGGGTATTGGTTACAAAGCTGCCCTCACTACCTGAGAGATCTAAGATATGGGAGAGTCAAGATGTATGACTCTACTTCAGGTAAAATCCATTATCTAACTCTATTAAGTTCCTAATTGGAGATTCTAAATATATGATGTGATAAGATTCCATTTGGTCTTTGTAGGATTGAAGAAAAGAAAGGAAGCTTAAAGGAGGAAGCGTGCTGAGTCTGATCGCGAAGATATGGATTTCGATCGCATAATTCGATGATCGGATTTTTGAATTGCTGCTTACAGTTACGATAAATTGTTTAGGAATATGTAATAACATAGTTTTCATTTGAATTACATTGTAAGAACAAGTTTTTCCACACCTTTTAGTAATAAAATAAATTTTGGTTTTTTGTCTTATTTATATTTCCTTGCAATGGCATGTATGAAAATTGATGTTTATTTCTATTTTAGCAATGTTGAAATGGATGTGATTCTTAGTTATGTTATTTATGGTAATGTTGAGAATTTACCAAATAAGGAAAGATTATTGTCGCTCGAGTTTCAATTGGACAGAAACTTGGAATCATACAACTTGTATTGTATGATGAATGAGAACCTTCATATTTGGAAAATTAAGACTTATTCCTTGACAAAGAGTCAAGTGAAGGACTAGGAGAACAGGTACACAATGTTTTGCACTAGTCAAGTCCACCATAAAGAACAATAAGATTATTCGTCATGATTTACTAAAAGTCTAGTAAATGTGGTTATGCTTACAAGATTAAGTATAATTTTGAATCATTGAAAAGTTTCAATGAATGACAGAACAAATAAGAAGAATCAAATAGGCAGAATGATAAAGTTTCTTCAGTCTGAAAAGATGAGAATACTTTAGTAACATGTTTTATGATTGTCTTGTTGATTATGAAACCATATCACAATTGATCATCTAAAGACTCCTTAGTGCACTAGTATGGCTAAGAAGTGCAATCGGAAATTGTTGAAATGATTAAATTAAAAAAGGATGAGTCATAATTCGTTCCAAAATCAAGTCTTAGAGTCATAATCCAAGATTGTGATTTGAGTGACACATCTTAAGAAGTTTTAACACACTCATCAAATATAGAGTAGAAAATTGTTTTTCTTACTCTTGCACATTTGAAATTGGTAAGTTGTGATGTCTTGGAGAAGACAAAGACCAATTAAGACCAATTGTGTGTAGTGGTTTGTCTTAATAATAATCGGCAATAACTCCTGAATATTTTTTGTCAAGAAATGCTTATTGACAAGAAAATATTATATGTCAAGAGGTTAGTGGGAGTCTATATGATCTTGAAAAGGTTTCAAGAACAAATCCAGAATAAACCTAGTTAAACACTAGCACACAACTTCAGGTTTGTAACCTATCGTGTGACATATTCTTGTTTCTGTGCCATTCCAGTTTGGTCAACTATGCATGTGAGTTCTATGAGTTCTCAATGGGTTGCATTGGCACAAGGAACCTTGATCAATGGAAAGTAAATTGATAGGTAGGGGTGAGCTGCTAAATAACTTGGAAGCAATGGTGGGACCCTTGATGGCAAGAAATCAAGAATGGACAAGTTATGTCCATAAGAGATTGGATTTGTTGCAAACATTATCTTATGATTAGGGTTATGATAAATTCACATGGATAGGAACACATACACCATAAAATCTAAGTGTCATAAGGTTTCTCTCCTTCATGAAAATGATTGTGTGGTAACACTTTAACTAGGAAGATTTTAAGGAGTTAGTTGCTATGTAAATTTCATTCTGAAATTCGATTATGATTATGGCATCCCTCTTCATAGTTCGAATTATGATATTTGGCAATTAATTTAAACATTTAAGACTGATTACTATAAGTGTTGAAATTGTTTAGACACACATATAAGCCATCTAAGGAAAGGTGTATCAGGTTGAGAAGCTTAGATAAAGGCTTATCGAAGCATATCGTATTAGAAGTATGAACTTTGGAAGTTAATAATTATTGCTTTCTAGAAGACCAAATGTTTTTTTAATACGTGTCAAAGCTAGTGAGAGCATAAATGTTATGCTGGTATGGATATGATTATCATGTTAGTGGGAGCACAATTTTTATTTTAAGTATTGCAAGTTAGCAATATTAATTATAGAAAAAAAAAAGTTTCACTTTGCACAGTTGCAGGGGTTGAAAAGTTGTTTGGATATAATTAAAGGAGAGAATATTATACTTCGTTTCAAAATCTAAAAGCTTGGATCGAGAAATTTTAATCAAATTTAGTCAAAGGACATATATGGTTGTTATGTTGAACAGATTCAACTTAAAAGGATTATATACATGGCAATATTATAATTAAAAACTGGTAAAGTATCACGTGTTTTCATTATGAATCGTGTCCCATACGCTTCGGGTATATGATCGATTGCATATGTTGTAATTTTCGAATGTTCTAAAATTGTCCAAATGCCTAGGGCATTAAGAGGGAAAAGAGACTAGAACTGGATTGACTAAACTAATTGAACAACTATCAACGACAATCTAAGGTTCGCTAAGGATTGGTCGCTTATGAGCAGTTGGAAGTATAGTAATTAATGGACCATAATGACATTATAATGATTAGATATGATTATATTAATAATGAGTTGTTGTATGGAAAATATGGAAATGTTTCCATATTGGGAGTTGGACGTTAAGAATTTATGTCTAGATTAGAATCTTTTATGCAAAAGGGACGTTCAAAGGAATGTACTTTGAATATGAGACTTCACATCTATGGAATTGTCTTGTAAAAATCCACAATAGAGAACTTTGTAATTTCATTGGAAAAGTCTTGGTAACTTTTGTGCAATAAGATTACAAAAGGATCAATGCATAAAATGTTAGAATCTGACATATTCTAATAGTGGCGAGAATTTTGTGTTCTTACACTAACAATAAGGATTAGGAATTGTGGAATGAGCATCATTGGAAATGTTTTCAATTGATCTATTTCACAAAGTATGTACCATAGGTAAACAGAGTGTGCATGCTTGGTGTATGAGACAACTGTTGTTATAATTCAAGTAATAAGTTGAGTATCCGAAACATTATACAATGAATAATGTGTAATGAATATGGTGACTAAATAAAAAGAGTTTTATTTAAAGTTTGGGGCCATATTGGATTCGATTCTTATTGTGTTTCACTGTGCATGTTTAGCTTCCTGAATAATAAGATTATTCAAACCATCCAAAGCCGCTCATGTTTTGGAAGTAGGTATGAGAGAAGACTGTCATGAATTGGTTTGTAGATTGTCTAAAGAGTATTAGACATAGAAAAGGTTTGCTGTAACGTTCATGCGTGCTTATGAATATGATTTGAGCATTGGATTAGACCCATGCTCACTTGTATCGCTTCATGGATATTATCACAAGTGATTCGTGAAACGCTAATATATTATATTCTTGAAACTGAGACATGTGAGTTATATTCAACAGATAATATGTAAATGCACTAGTAACTTGGTGTTATAAAACATATTGTTGTGTGTGATTTGATGAGTAGGTACAAGCGATAATTGAGTCAAAGTTTATCCATTCCTTTTACCAAAATTAGGATAAAAGCGATATATGTGGGCTGCTTGTTGATTTAGTGATGACACCCTAAGCACTTGGCCAAGTTGGCACTAAGTTGATGTGTTAAATTTTAGTCTGTTTTCAGTCGTCATAAATCGGAAATTGGGAAACAACACATGAACAAAGATTATGATTAAAATCCAAGTCTCAATTCATACGATATCTAGAATGGAGGAATATATGATCCCTTATCTAAAGGTCATGCTTTTGATAAGATCAAAGTTCGACAATGGCTTTAGAAAGATACGATTGCTGATCAGGTTCCGAAGTCATATGCAATATAGTTATTAGACTTATCCAAATGCGAGATTGTTGGATTAGGTGTCTAAGCTCATAACTATTTTGGTATGTACTTGACCCGATTGTGAGCATGGTCCTTTTGGGTTGCCTTCACCATAGCAAATAATAGGATGAAATAAGGAGAAAGAAGATTAATTATGATTTATTAATATATTATATGAATAATATATTAACAGAGAAATCATGTTGTTCAATTAATATTAGTCAAGAATTAATAATAATTAATTTTGTGGCTAAAAAAGATTAATTAAATAAAGAGGACTAATATTGTAATTATAAGATAGTTGCATAAATGGGCTAATGGACTCCATAGAAGTTGGAGTGGACGAAATCTATGAGAAAACCCATTAGCATTCGTCTAAGGCCTCTAAGGAGGGATTCCATGTGTTGCTTAGGGTCTAAGCAGTCAGATTAGGGTTTCCTTGTTTGATATCCCTAATAGCCTAACTATATAAGGAACCCCTAAGGCCCCAAAAACGTGTGGAAGTAACCCCCAAGGATTCTTAGATGTTTTTGGTGCTCCTCCTCCTTCTCCTAAGTCATCTTGTTGCTCATGGTGTTTGTGATTCCATCAGAGGTGTATCATTTGAGGCACTAAACTTTCAAAGGTCAAGATCAAGAGGAATTGAGATTTTTATTACTACATAATAATCAAGGTAATATCTAAACCCTTTTATTTTGATAATATCGATTACTATATGCTAGATCTAGGGTTTATGAGCTTTGAATGATTATTTCATGTTCAATAGACAAACTAGATCCAAAGCTTTAGGGTTTGCATTTACACCATAGGATTGATGTAGTGCTCATAACCCATCAAAAACAACATCATAAAACTTTTGATGCCACTATTTAGGTGATTGCTTCAGCCTATATAACAATTTAACCAACTTGTACTCCTTATGCTCATTTCCAAGCATAATAAATCCCTTATGTTATTTGATATATACGTCTTCCTCCAAATCACCATTTAGGAATGATATTTTAACATCGATTTGGTGAATAACCAGATTATGAATTGATGCTAAGGCAATTAACAATCTAATGGTATATATAAGAGTAAATGGAGCATATGTATCAAAGTAGTCAATGCTAATTTTTGTCTAAGCCTTGAATAACCAACCAAGCTTTAAACTTGTCAATTGATCCATCAACTTTCATTTTCCTTTTGATTATCTACTTACAACCCATGGTATTGCATCCAGGAGGAAGGTCACACAATACACAAGTATTATTTACCATAATAGAATATATCTCATCATTTATTACTTCTTTACAAAAGTAATATCTTGAGATTTCAATGCATCGTCATATGTTTGATACTTCCAAAAGTTGAAAATCATTACCAAATGATTTTGTTTTTCTTTGTATGTTGCTTCTTTTAAGCTTAAGTGATTCAGTTGAATCTTATACAACTTCCTTGGTAATTCCACTAGAACTAGTCTCCATATCCATTGGTGTAGGTATGGATTAAAATTGATTTTCGTCAAATATTGTGAGTACTAGATTCAATGTGCATGGACAAGTTTTGAAAACTCAGACCTTGAGTTAATCTTTAAGATCAATGCTTGCTCTTAATTAGAGGTTCCAGTCGAGTCTGGTAATACTAGTCAAGACATGAACGAAATATTCAACAAAGTACACAATATTAAATGAAGTGAACTATGAGTATAATCAATGTAAGGACATTAAATGAACAAGAAGAATGTTGTGAAAGATCTTGACTTGAGAGAAAACTGAAAGTGAATTAAAGAGAGATTCTTGATATCTTCTGCGTAACAATGCATATATTTTCTTGTAATTCAAAACACTCCTTAAATAGACAAAGGAAGTAAATCATACAAACTGGAAAACATTCCTTGGACTGGTTAATAATCAACTACTGACAACTGATTATGTAAAAGATATAAAAAGATATGTCCAATGAAACATTATTGCATGAATAAGACAAGAAACAATTAATGCTCAAATAGAAAATCTAATCTCGAACCGATCTCTATCTCGGACTCCATCTTTATTTCAGTCTTCATGAATCTCAGAAACTGGTGAATTCGGATCTTTGTACTTGTGATTGCTAGAGGTTCACTTTTCATGTTTCAACAATCTCCCCTAAGTGAATTTAGCATTATGGTCAGCCTAGTCGGCTTCTTCTTGGATGAACACAAGAGCTCTATATAGCCAGTTCCAGACTTCAAGATACCATTGAAATTTATTGATGAACTTTTTCTTTACATGCTCTTGAGCTTCTGACTCTGCAGCATTAGAGATAAACTTTTGAAGAACTTTGGAGGGTACGAGATGCTTCTCTAGGACTCGTAAGAAGTCCTGTTTGTTTTTCTTCTTTTGCTAGTAGACGCATCCCAACACCGGTTTATCAACGGACCCTTCTGCCATGATTTTAACTCTAGGAAGTTTGTAGTCTATCTTCGCTAAGAAATTTTCAGTTCTAAACCAGTGATCCAATTCAAAGTCACATCTGCAAAACTCTACGACATAATCTATGAGGAATTTCATTGCAGCACTGTAGGCAGCAATGCTAATATGACTGCCTTGATAAGTTCATAAATGAGCTACAATAGTCAGGATGTCATTATGATTAATGGAAGGGAAGTCAGCATCCATGATGGTGAGTTCTGTTGACTTGTTCTGATAGATGTAGTAGCGATGCAACAGCCAGTCTAAGTCAAATTTTGTTAAAACCTTCCTTCCAAACCCTGATATCTTGGCGATTCTCTTCCGAGAGCAAACTTCTTTAGGGGAATTACATTTAAGGAGTATAAAGTCTTCACTCGTTCTATTTTGGTTCTAATGATCATTTGAGGATCATCTTCTCGGTGGAGATGAGCAAATTTGATGCAGAACTTTCCGTATGGAGAGATGAGGAGATCGAGCTGGTCCGAGTCCTGGGTTGGTAGATTATAATTCATGAATGGCAGTATATCCAAGTCATTGATTACTCCTTCACGGTAGAGTGGGGAAAGCCATAGCATTGGATTGGGTTTATCTTTGAGGATTTGGATCCGAATTCTTTCGTCAAGAACTTGATATATTTGAGTTTGGGACCAACCTTCGAAATTTTTGGTGGTCTTTTCATAGCTGTGAAATTCCGAGATAGGGTTTTTTACTTTGTCTTTTGTTTTGTTGAGAACAAAAATCACATGCTGCATGTTCTCATCAATGGTAAACTCTGGAGGTGGAGGAATCAGAGGCACTTCCAGAATATTGTCAGGTATCTGAATTGTAGAACCTACTTCGATTGGAGCTATTCTTGGTGAGGGAATTAGAGGCAACATCGACTGAGTTGCTCAGAAAGTTTCAATTGCAAGCTTGGTCTTTTCTTTAGCCATTTCACAACTTCTTTGTAGAACATCAGCTAAGGATGACGACCATGAGACAGTAGACCATATCCTTTGCTCTTCCTTGGAGAGAACTTTCGCTGGAAATTGTTTGGAGCTAGAATACCTAACACAACATTTGTGATGTACTCAACATCTTCATCATCATCATTAAATGGAGTACCTGTGGGAGTAATTTGAACAGGGTCGTCATCAGATTCATCTTGGAGTTTGAACTCCGAGGCAGGCTTCCAATAGATAGATTGATCTCTTTTTCTTGGGCCTTCTTCCCCTCTTGCATCAAATGGACCGACAACCGAGGCTAGTAAAACTAAGATATGAAATTCAGAGAGTCGATTAAACACCTTCTGAAAGCTTGTGTTCATCTGGAAGGTGAGGGCATTATAGGCTTCAGCAGCCGGAGCCTGAGCTTTGAGGTGGTCGAACAAAGTGGCATGGATCGGAAGCATTTCGTCGAACTTATTGTTTGGAGCATCAACTATATTCCAGCAGGCTCGGAGGAGTATGATAAGGACTTGCTGCATTATGAGATTCATCTCATCTTTCTTCTTGATCTCCTTCTCCATCCTTTGAATCTACTTTTCATGCTTGAAATGTGTTTGTTTGATCAACTCGTTGGTGGAACTGATCAAGTCATCGCGAAATTTCAACATGGTAGTGATGTTGTCGAGGTAGTGATGAAGACTCGAGTTGTACTTTTTCTCAATCTCCTCAGTGGTGTGCTTGAGTCGGAAGGAGGTGAGTTGATCCAACTATTGTTCTCTTTCTTCATTTGAGGGCCTTGGTTTCTTGACATCCGAGAGGGGGAGGAGAATTACATCTAGCTTAGTGTCGAGACCAAAAACTTTGGCATCAATTTTTGTGTCAATTTGGGCAACCGAATTGTCTAAATATTCAACCTTGGAGATTGTAGCAAACACATTGTCTCGAAGATCTGTAACGCCCGTAGATCCGGCTAGTCAATTTCGAGATAATAGGGGTCGAAAACAACTTTTCAACAAAATATTATTTAGAATAAATAATATTAACCAAGTTTTAGAATATGTCTCAAGGGTTCTATAAATATAAGGAATGCGGAAATCCGAGTTATAATGAAGAAGTTATGGCTTGTCAAAGTTTTACGGCAAAACCGGCATGGCACCCAGAGACGTAAATAGTGAATTTATGATAGAGGACTTTTTATCCTTACTGATCTAAATAAAAGTTGTAGTGTATGTTAAACCAAGAACATACAACAAAAAAAGAACGCCCAAATCTGACTTTGTATGAAAAAGTTATGAATTTTCTAAGATTTGGCATAGTATTGCACGACCCAAAACTCGAATTTTAGTTTGAGCAGTTTTTGGCCTACGCGACCTAAATGAGAGTTAAATATCTCATTAATAGGAACTCAATGATGAAAAGATAGGAAAAAACGGAGTCCGTATGTAGAAGTTATGAATTTTACATGGACATTTAACAGCCGAATCTCCTCCTACTGTTAAATTTAAGATTGGTCGAGAATTACCTAACAGAGTCAAAATGAAAGTTTTAGATCTTGTTTTTACCTACACGTGGATATAAATAACGTAAAACATGGAGCTCATATGCCAAAGTTACGGGGTTTAGAAGTCGGAAGGGTGCTGTTGCAAAAGGGGTGACATGGCACAATGGAGGCCACACACGTTTCGCCACCAGAAAGCTGATAAGTGACACCAAATCGGTGAGTCAGTGAACTGATTCGGTGAGTCCATCAGGAATTCAACCAATAAATAGAGATGACCGGTTCCTCCGTTTACCACACCTTCCCATCTCATCTCTCGCTACTTTCTCTCTCTAAGCCCCTAACCCCCTTAAAGTCTAGGTAAACCCCCTAGCACCCGAAGGAAGCCCTAAGGCTCCTAAATCCACGAGAAAAGAGCCTTTTGGCTCGGGAATGCTGCTCTAGCAAAACCCGATTATCGAGAAAACCCGCTGTAAGTGAGCTACGCCTACGCTATTTTTAATATAGCTTTTATTTAATCATAGTAATGTTATTAGGAACTTATAATAAGTACCAGAGCTATTATTATAGGTTATATAAGTATTGTTTAAAGTTTATATAATAGTAATAATAGCTAAACTATTAATTAGTCTTGGTGAGTATTAGACTAAACACTAGTGGTAATGATACTAGGTTTTGTCCGAGGAAAACTTTGTTGAGAGTAACGAAGTGCTGTTCGAGTGCCGAGTCACCACCTTCTCAAGTGAGTGCATAGTTCCTTTCATGAACATGACTTTAACACAAGTATTGATTGAAGTATTAATTATATGCTTATGTGCGAGTTAATTGATGTTGCCAGAAATATGTTTTAAAGAACATACCTGATTATATATGATGATTTAGGATAAAGAGTAAACATAAATTAATTATGAGGAATATTGGGTAGTATTTTCTTATGTGTAAAAGTGAGTTATACTTAGAGAATAGAACTTTAGTATATGTCATTGATCCGGGAGCATGAATTAGACACAATCATTGTCCCTAGTCTAAGAGTATGGATTGGACATAGTCAACTATCATTAATCTGGAAGTATGGATTAAGACATAGTCAGTTGTCCTTAGGCCAGGAGTATCGATTAAGACATAGTCAGTCGTCCTCAGTCCGGGCATATGGATAGGACATAGTTACTTGTCGTTAATCCGGGAGTATGGATTTACACATGGACACTTGTCCCTAATCCGAGAGTATGGAATGGGCAGAATTATTGATCCGAGAGCATGAATTAGATCCGAGAGTATAGGATAAAATATAAGGTCTGAGAGTATGGATAGTCTTGTTGTAAGGATTAACGGGGTAGGGAAAGAGTTGCTTACATATATATATATATATATATATATATATATATATATATATATATATATATATATATATATATATGGTGAAATTGTATCAGAGGTGTTGATATGAAGTCACATTACACTGCGAGATTAAGGAGATATAAATCACTAGTGATAATGAATGTAAGTTCTGTTTATGCTTATGTTTTTGTATTGACGATGACATCCCAAATGTTTTAAAACGATTAAAAATA
Organism: Lactuca saligna; assembly: GCF_052625555.1. Classification (NCBI taxonomy): domain Eukaryota; kingdom Viridiplantae; phylum Streptophyta; class Magnoliopsida; order Asterales; family Asteraceae; genus Lactuca; species Lactuca saligna. Next base: position 74,274,955 of record NC_136425.1, read on the forward strand.
CTTTTCTATGGAAATGCTTAGATAACGTATTTATTATGTTTTACTGGAACAAATTTCGTAACATTTTTATTAAAAGAGGTACTCCGATTTTTATAAAGCATAAACAATAATCGGTCTTTTCTAGCCCTAAAAATAGAGATGTCACAAGCTCCAACAAGGCGAAGGGATCAACATAATTTTAAGTTGATGATCTCGTGTCTGAGGTGGAACCTCAAACTTAGCTTTATCACTCTCTTGATTGATTGTAGGTTTCGAAGGGCTTGGATTGTTGGTAGTGGTTTTTTATTATCCTTGGGAGGATTGGCTTCTGTTTTACCATTGAGATTGTGTTGACCGTGGTCATCAGCTTGGATTTCTTCATCAACAGGCTCTGATGAAGACGATGAAAGGCCAAAGTCATAAATAGGCTTTGATGAAGATGGCTTCTGAGAAATGTGAAAAGTTGAGATGACCGGAGGAGCAACAATAGAGATAGAATCATTATCGCACATAAATTCTGATGAATGTTCCTCATCAAGATTTGGATGTAATGCATCATGGTGTGAGGACTTCGAAATTTTTTCTTGATGCGTCTCTCCTGATCAAAACTCTTGATCAGTGACGTCATATGATGGAGTAACAAAATGAATATTGTTTTTGATAGCTCGATTTGTCATAGAGATGAGAGTTGATTCCACTTGAGATCGAGTGATCCACGGATGCCTGGTGTGATCCCTGCTAATAAAGTTTAGCTAATCAGGATTGTCAGTACCTGGCCGTCCTTTACCTGAGCCAGGTATCAGACCAATTGATGTTGCCAAGGTTGGAGGGTCCACCCCAGCGCCGGAAACGTTTAGATCCAAGATGGGGGTCTCGAATTGTGCATGTGTAGAAGAAGAAGTAGCGATATCCGAGATGAATCGTGGGTATGTTCCAGGGGGTGCAAGGAAGTTTGTTTAACACCTGCATCACCTTGTTGGGAAGGTGAGGGTGGATTATGTGGAGACTCCTCATAAGTGTGTATATGTGATTTTAAAACTCCGAAGGTACATCAGAAGAGTGCTCAGATAGGGTGAGAGGATGAACAGAGTCAGTCGAAATGTCTTTGATAGTTTCCTTTTAAGATGAAGTATCGACTTTAGCTTTCTTTTTGGCTTTTGGTTTAGAGGGAGAGGTCTTTCTTTTGGCAGCCTTCTTTTTCTTTCCGCCAGTTGAGACTAGCTTGGCCACATCGGAGGTAGGTTAAATAAAGACAGGGGTAGACTGTGTAGGGCGGTACACAATGGAAGTATCTAAATGATGTTTCAAATGAAGGTACTAGGATTGTAGAGTGGCCAACATGTGTTCAGGCAGTCTACAAATGGGTTTGAACGATGGTCGGTTCAGAAGGCGATAAGTCTTAATTGTTTTGAAGGTCAAAAATACCTCTTTTGGAATGGTGTCAACTGGAATTGGTTCACGCCTCTCTCGATAGAGTTGTTGAATGGTAAGATCCCATAATCCCAAACTCGATATCTCCTGAGGCTTTCTCATTACAACAAATTTCTGAAAGTCTTTCCATAAGACTTCGGTTAAGCCGACAATGTTCGTCTTTCTGGAGTAGATATTGTAGACGATATAGAGCCAATCTTTGCTCATAGTGTCCCTTCCTCCATGTTTCCCAGAGAGACCTCGAAGGATAAGGTACATGAGAACTTTCCATAGTCTAGGAACAGTAGTTTTCTTGAATTGAACTATTCAACATACCCAATGTGGTTTAGAAACGTCTGAAACTATTCAGACGATGGTTCTTGATCTGTAAAAACCCTTAGGGTTTTTTGGAATCCTAATAGCCCTAAAGAATGTTTTCTTGGAGAATAGTACAATTCAATCTCGTGTAATCCTAATCTCTAGGTCTCCATCTTCGATCTTGATTCTGTTGAAGGTGGTGTGAAGGAGACGAAGTGGAACGAGCAGATAGGGAATTTTTGTGAGAGAAATAGAGATGAGATGACACAATATGAACTCGATCATAACCTTGATGGACTCATCATAGTCCATGGGATCCTAGGAGAATAGTTGAGTGGTGTCTCGAAGGAATGGTTCATTTGAAGACGAAGATGCAGAACCGTTGGAGGATTTCTTCTTTGGTAGCAGTTTTTGTGATTTTGGGGATTGTTTGAGAGGAACCCATTGTTGCAGGTTTTGAAAGCTCGAAGAAAAATTTGCCAAGAGAAAGTGATGAGTGCATAAAGTATCAAATGGGTTTTGGTGAGACTTTTATAGGTTGAATGAAAGTGGGTCGGGTTAAAAAGGTGTAATGATGAAACCCAAATATGGATACGAAGCGTATTTAATGTGTTGCCACATTTGGTATGAATTGACCTGCAAGGAAGAAAGAATAGTATGGAAAGTCGTACAAAATGGAAACTGTTGTTTGATTGAAAGGATGTTTACTTTATCAGGACGTGTGCAAAAGGTGTGATTTTTAAGGATTAAAGGATAATCATCATTAAAAAAATAACTGTTTTAGTTGTTAAGAAAAACGTTTTAGAAATAGCAATGAAAAAACCTTTTGACCTTCTTATAAATAAAGTGATCTCGGAGCAAGGAAGTTCCGAGATGATTTTTCAAAGTGATCTCGGAGCATGAAAGTTCCGAGATGGATTGTCATAAGTTAATTCCAAGATGAGAATGAAAATACTTGTACATGATATAGAGTTCGATATTGCATAGACTCGGACTGAATATCAGAGGTAAAAGGAGAGAAGATCTTAGAGGACATATATAATTTTTTTTAGATTCCTAGACATGAAGGAACAAATTTCGGACAAAGGTAAGAGGTGATCATAGATTACCATTTCGGACTTCAATTCCGAGATGAGTCTCATAACATACTATTTGAGATAGAGCTGAGATAAGATCAAACAAAATACCAATGTGACTATATTAGTCATGAGCTTCAAGAGATTAAGTAAACTGTACAACTTAAACTAGAAGAAGAAGTTAGATAAAAAAGACAAGTAAAGTGATCCTATTTATTTCGAGAGGAACGATTCTGAGATGAAAAACAATTTTGACTTCAGAATTGTTTCACTTCCTGATGATAATAGCAGAGAGTGCCAGCCTCTTGAAAGAATTGAGGATTAGGCAACATCATACCCATTTTGTTCAGAAAACCATTGAATTTGGTTTCGTCTAATGCCTTAGTAAAGACATCATCAATTTCATCGTCAGATAGAACAAAAATAAGTTCAATGTATCCTTTTAAGACATATTTAATGAAATGGTACCATATATCAATGTGCTTCATCATGGAGTGCTAAATTGGATTGTGTGAAATCGTAATGGAACTTGAAGAATCACAATAGATTGGATTTTTTGGAACCGGTAAATATAATCAAAGAGCTGTGATTTCATCCAAAGAAATTGAGAGGTGCAACTAGCAGCAACAATGTATTCAGCTTCGGCTATTGATAGTGCAGTTTTGTTACTTAGATGACCAACTAACCAATCTTCTACCCAAAAATTGATAGCCACCAGAGGTGCTTTTTCTGTCCAATTGACGACCGCCATAGTTCGAATTGGAATATGCTTGACGGAGGAAACTCGTATTTGTTGGGTACCAGATTCCGATACTCTTAGTACCTTTAAGGTATCGGAATATTTGCTTGACCGCCAAAATATGAGACATCTTTGGATTGAACTGAAATATGGCACATAAACATGTAGAAAACATGATATCCAGATGACTTGCTATTAGGTAAAGTAGCAATCCAATCATTCGTCTATACTTCTTTTTATCAACAGCAACACCCGATGGATCCGAAAATATCTTGTGTTTGAAACCCATAGGTACCTTTGTAGAGGCATAAGTGTCCATTGAGTATTTCATGAGGAGCTTAGAAATGTATTTCTCTTGGTAAATAAAGATGCCTATGTGGTTTGTTTTACTTGGAGATTGAGGAAGAAACTTAGTTCACGATTCATACTTATCTGGAATCGACTAACCATTATCTTGGCAAAACCAACAACAATTGATGGATCGGTGGATCCAAAAATAATATTGTCCACATAGATTCGAATCAGCATAAGATGCTTTCCATTTGATATTTGGAAAAGGGTAGTATCGAGAATCCCTTTTTGAAAACCAGAACACTTGAGAAAGTCAGTGAGAGTCTCGTACCAGGTGCGAGGAGCTTGCTTGAGGCAATAACCAACTTTTCAGAGGTTGTAGCACTAATTTGAATAAGAAGGATTGACAAATTTGGGATGTTTTTGGAGATACACTTCAGTATCTAGTTCACCATTAAGAAAAGCACTTCTGACGTCATTTTGGTGAACTTTAAAGCCTTTGTGACCTGCATAAGAAAGAAAGGCTCTAATGGCTTCAAGACGAGCAATAGGAGAAAAGGTCTCGTCATAATCAAGTCCTTCAATCTTTGTGAATCCTTTGGCCACCAATATTGCTTTGTTTCGAATGATAACTTTAGCATCTTTTAACTTGTTTCAGAACACCGATCATGTACCTACAATTGGGTGATCCTGAGGAGGAGGAATGAGAGTCCACACTTCATTTCGATCAAATCCTTCCAATTCTTCTTGCATGGCTGTAATCCACTCAACATGTTCAAGTGCTTCCTTGATGGATTTTGGTTCAACCATTAAGATAAATTCCGAAAAATGATATTCCTTTTTGAGGTTGGTGGTAAAATGAGTTGAAGTACCGGACTTCAGATTTCCAATAACTTGGTTTGGAGGATGACCCTTAGTCCAGATCTGTAGTCTTGGAAGGTCTTCTACATTGGATGATCTGACATCAACAATGGGGTTGTGTTGCTCCACCTGAATTTCTGAACCAGAGATATCAACGTCATTTTCGTCTGGAAAGTCAAAGAAGTTGGCATTGCCATTGTTGTTGTCAGGAATAGGATCAAATTAGGCAAAGTAATTCGCTGTATCTTGGAATCCTTAAATATTTAATTCAAGAGAGGGAAAAACATTATTCTCCCCCCTCAAGTTGAGAAGTTTGAATTGGTTCATAATTGAATGGAGGAAATGTATGTTTCAGACCTGAAACATTTTGTGACATTAGAGCTACGGTTGATGATGATTGGCTTGATCGAGATTCTGATTCAAGAGTTGTTTCAGATGGATCGAACAGGATTTCAAAATCTACTTCATGAATTATTTGAGGATTCGGAAATCCTGGCGATGGAGCATCGGACTCCATTATGTGGGTTGTGACATGGATTGGGTTAGAATTTCGAACATAGTTATCATAGAAGGTGACATCAAAACATTCTTCAAGAACAAGAGTTCGACGATTCATAACTCACTAAGCTTTTAATTATTTTGAGTATCCAAAAAAATCGGTTTATCGGAACACCCGTTTTAAGGTAGTTTTCATTTTTGACCCTTGGTGTATTATTGTTTTGCATATTTCATCCCAAGGGGGCAATTTAGCCATTTTTTGAAAATTTGGAGTAAGTTGGGTGTATGCACTCAGGGGAAAACCCTAAATTTATGGGTTTAGACCCTATTTAAACAACATATTGCCCCATGATACTCTCATTCCTCAACATCCATTGCCCTTTGAGTCCCATTTCAAAACCATATCCCCTCTTGAAGAGATTTGACCTAATTGTGTCTGTTTGTAGTGTGTATTGGTGAGATTTGAGGAAGAAGAGCTTGGAAGAAGGAGCCTTGATCAAAGGGGAACTTGTAGATCCAAATTTCACACATCATTTCCAGCTTCATTGAGGTCTAAGGCTTGGAACTAGCTACTTGTATGCTTAGATCTACTCGTTATGGATTTTCGGTCCTTTTTTGTGCCCTATGATGAGATCTATTGGGTTTCATCCACTCCATATGTTAGGAGTTGCTTATCTTGATGTTTGTGAGGTCTTTAGTCCATAAAGTTAGAATCTTGATAGTTATGGATCAACCATGCATGTGTTTAGGTCCACTTGGTGAAAGTAGAATGCTAAAAGTATGTTTTGGTTTCTTTTGAGCCATGCAAGGCTCCAAGTTCATGATTTTATGGATTAAGATGTTCCACAAGGCTTATATATGGATTTTGGATGTTTGGTTGCAAGTACTAAGCACATAATTGAAAAAGTGCTTAATGGTTGCGTACGGTGGGCTTATTTAAGAATATGTTGCACGTACGCTGGAGAGTCCCTTATCCAGCACCCGACCTAGCACATCAGGCGTACATTTGATATGTGTAGCGTACCAGGCCTGGTCTTTGGGCTTTTGAGGTTTGGATCATCATTGGACTATTAGGGTTTTGGGCCTTGTTGGACCACTAGTCTTTGTAACTTCAGGCCATCGTTAGGCCTTGGGCCTTCTTGGATTTGGGCCCATGGTGATCTTTGGGTGCCATTTAGGAATTTGGGAAATATTTGGGTTTTAGAACGATTGGGTTAGGCCTCAGTTATTGGGCCAAGTGAGGAAAGGGAAAAATGGTCTTTCACCCTAGTAGTTGGATAAATGATAAAGATTTATATTTATGGTATATGGACCAATTATTAATTGGGATTTTATTTAATTAAATAAGACAAAGACTTTCCGGATCAGTAGTCTGAGCATTTATCTGATTTTTAGCAGTTTGAGGTGAGTGTCCTCACTTTGCTTGTAGGGTCGAAGGCACCAATGACGACCCATGATTTATTATGATTAGCATGCTAGATGTTTTTGTTGCACTTTCATTTGTAGTATGTGATATGTATACCAGACGGGGTCTGATGCTAGGCGTGACCAAAAGCGTTTGTATGCTATTTATCATAGTGATTTTTACATTTGTTTATGTCTGTATGAATGTAGGGCGGGGATCAATTCTAGGCGGGGCCTGATGAATGTGTTGGGGCAGGGAAGATCTCATGTTCTGACAGATCTTTTCCGAGCGGGGTTCGATGACGGATGGGGCCTGATAGTTGTCGGGCATGGCCCAACATATGTTGATAGTTATGGTATTGGGTGTTTTGGGGAACTCATTATGTTTCGTGCTTATGGATTTTCGTTTATGTTTCTGGTACTTTTGAATCGAAGGGGAAGAGCCCAGGATGATCGCATCGCACACACCACAACTTCTGTTTATTTGACTCTAATGTATTGAGAAGATTGATTGATATACTTTGATTTTCTCTTTTAGTTTTATGAACACGTTTTGGATGATGGTTTTATTATTATTAAATTGAAATTTTTGGTATTAAATTTTGGCACGTTTCAAGTTGGTATCAAAGACATGGTTTAAGGGATTCAGGCATAGTCTCAGGTGTTTCTGAACTGAAACTGATGAATTGGTAGATTTTTCATAAAATAAATGTTTTACAAAAAGAGCTTTCCAACAAAATGAAGCGGCGTGGTGCATCCAATTGACCAAGCTCATGTAAGTTTTCCTAAAATACTCATACATGTTTTATGTTATGCTTTGAATTGTGAATCTATGAATCACATGTTAGATTAGGTCTAAGCATTTGCTCAGGATTTCATAATAGAATTCTAGAAGAGATTCCTTTGTATGACTGTTGTATGAGCTTGTAGACTTGCATACTAGGACTGATCTGACAATGATAGGATGGCCTGATTAGGTTATGCTTGATTTTGATTACTCGGTGTTTAAATGGTGCTTATTTTTTGCTTTTAGGAGTTCCCATTAACATCAGCTAAATAGTAAACGAATATGTTAAATTACGTATTATTGAGACTAGATAATTTTAAAATGTTAGGTTTTAACTCTGTTATGTAGCACTTATTTGAGTCCAACCGTTGTAGTGTGAGACCTTCCATTCGAAGAATTATTTGGTGTCGGTGATATGTAGTGGTATTCGTGAGCTAGCTAGGGAGTGTTAAGGGGCAGTTCCTTTTACACCTGATGGCAGAAAGTGGTGAGGTGGTTGCCCTAGGAAGACCTAGGAGGTGATTCAGTGCTGAAAGCCGTGTCATATTGAGAATTGTTGGTTTGATAAGGAAGTGACCTGGAAGACTCAAGGAGATCCTTAAGGGAAGTACAGATATATGTGGAAGCCGTGTCATATTGAGAATTGTTGGTTTGATAAGGAAGTGACCTGGAAGTAGAAGATCTGTACTCAAGTCAAGGAATGCTTCGATGATACCACGAAGCTTGCAGAGTATGGGAAACCTTGAAGTGCGTGTGTGTGTGTGTTCTGATGGTTTAAATCGTCTATTTTCAACATGGTGTTCACTCAAGGAGGATATGGTAGTGGTTCTATGCTGGTGAGGGTTCAGGTTCGGGCTTTGGGGCTAGACATTTGGATGATAAGATGCGGGAGTTTATTTTGTCAGACATTATACGCAACATTCTAGAGAAGACTCCTATGATCTTTGGTATGATCAATGAGGGTATCATGGAGATTCTGGATGAAAGCATGGGCGCTTTTTGTTCAAAGATGGTGACGATGATGGGGGATCACACTTTAACTTTCCGTGAGTTCCGAGAATGTGGAGCCTCAATGTTCTACAAGAAGAAAGGCCTAACTGTGAGTAGGAATTAGTCAGCAGACATCGGGAACACATTTTGATCTAGCATTCGTGTTGAGTAGTTGAAGGTCCGACTTTCATCTTGTATTTTGAAGGACAGAGCTCGACACTGGTAGGAGGAGGTTGAGCACACCTTAGGAGGTGAGGTGATTGATTCAATGACTTGGGAGGATTTTGTGACTAGATTTCAGGTTGAGTTCGCAATTGTGATTGAGGTCCAAAAGTTGGCAAGGCAGTTTCAGGACCTTTTCCAGACTACTGAGACGGTCGCAGGGATCACTGCTATGTTCCATGAGAGAGCGTTATTGGTTCACTAGTATGTGGTGGGCGAGGGGTTGAAGAATTTGAGGTACCACAAAATATCAAGGAGCAATATCTGGCAGTTTGTGAACCGATCCAGATGCAGGACACTGTAGGATATGATAACACGAGCCAAAGAGGGAGATTGACTTGGAGATGGAGAGGAAGAGAAATCCAGATCATGTTCAGAGTTTAGACGGTTCGTGAAAAAGGCCCAAGGATTTTTACTCGAGGTCGAAGGACCAGTAGGGTCGGGGCTACTGATGTAAGTGTGGTAAGACGCACGATGGGGCGTGTAGGGTGGGTGGTTCTTGATGCTCCAGTAGCGGCAAAACAGGTTATTTCAGATGGGATTGCACTACTAACACCACCACCCAAGTATCTAATCTGATTTTCTTTCATTGCAATCAGAGGGGCCATAAAAAGGCTAATTTCCCAAGTTTAGGATCAAGGGGACAGGTTGTAGTACTAGTCCGAACACCTTGCAGATTACAGATGCCTGATAGGGCATGGCAGAGGTGCCTGAGGAGCATGGATTTCCAACTGATAGCCGATGAGGCTCGTGCAACAATAGATGTAGTGACGGGTATGCATCTTCTACTTATCTATTTATTTCTGTTTATTTTATGCTTATATTTGTGTGTTCTGTTATTGGATTGTTCCTTGTGAATGGTATCTCTGCTTTGGTATTGTTTGATTTGGGGGCTACCCAATCCTTTGTATCTCTTGCCCTTAGCAAAAGGTTTGCCGATGCTCCAGGGGAGTTGGATTATCTATTAGAGGTTGAGATTGATGATGATCGTCCTGTGCAAGTGTCTACGGTTTATTAGGATTGTGCCTTGGAGTTGTTCAGCGAGTGGTATCCGATCGATTTGGCTCCTATTACCATATGTGGGAGCAAAGTCATTGCGGGGATGGATTAGTTGAGCCCCAATGGGGAAATGATAGATTGTGATCAGCAGTTGGTGCATATCCGAACCCCAAGTGAGGGAGAGTTGGTGATTTAGGAGAGAGTGTTCAAGGAGGTCCGGTTTTATGTTAGTAGCTAGGGCAAGGAGTTATCTTCATCATGGTTGTTCTGCATTTGTTGCCTTTGTGATGGATATCCAGGAAAAGCCTAAGGAAACTGTGGATGACGTACCGGTTATTTGTGAATACCCGAATGTGTTTACGGATGATTTTCTGGGAGTGCTGTCGGTGAGGCGGGTGGAGTTTCAGATTGAATTGGTTCATGGTGCAACTCCGATAGCTAAAGGACCTTACTAGTTAGCACCCCCAAGAGATGCAGGAATTGTCTACACAATTACAGGAACTATTAGACAAGGGATTTATTTGACCAAATAGTTCGTTATGGGGAGCGTCGATCTTATTTGTGATGAATAAGGATGGGTCACATCGTATGTGTATCGTTTACCTGGAGTTGAATAAGCTAACAGTAAAGAACCATTATCTACTCCCGATGATTGACAATTTATTTTACCAGCTTTAGGTGCATCTTGGTTTTCCAATATTGAACTGCATTCGAGTGATCATCAGATGAGGGTCAGAGAGGAGGATGCACAAAAGACGACCTTTTGGACTCATTATGGACATTACGATTTCGTTGTGATTCCCTCCGGGCTTACCAATGCTCCAATCATACTCATGGATCTCATGATTTGTGTATGTAGAGCCATGTTGGATCTGTCTGTGATTGTATTTATTGATGAAATCCTGCTCTATTCTAATACTAAGGAGATGCATGAGGAGCATCTAAGGGAGCTATTGGAGACCTTGAGGAGGGAGGGAATGTATGCGAAGTTCTCGAAGTGTGAGTTTTGGTTGCGCAAGGTGCAGTTTTTGGGGAACCATGTCAACTAAAACAATATTCTGGTCGATCCAGCCAAGGTTGAGGTGGTGATGAGATGGGAAGTTCTGAAGTCTCTATCTAAGATTTAGAGTTTCCTTGGTTTGGAAGGATAGTATTAGAGATTCATTCAGGATTTCTCCAAGATAGCGGTTCCTTTGACTCGGTTGGCGATGAAGACTTTCACATTTCGTTGGTGGCCTGAGTAGTAGGTAGCTTTTGCGATCTTGAGGCAGAGATTGCATGAGGCGTTGATTCTGACCTCGTCAGAGGGTGTTGAGGATTTTGTGATTTATTGTGATATCTCGATTATGGGTTTGGGTGCAGTTTTGATGCGGAGGGGTCATGGTATTAATTATGCTTCGAGGCAGTTGAAACCTCATGAGGCAAATTTTCCTATGCATAATTTGGAGTTGGGGGTTGTGGTGTTTGCCCTCAAGATTTGATGACACTAGTTTTATGGTTTTCGTTGTACTACCTATATGAATCACAAGAGCCTGAGGTATTTGTTGGATCATCTGAATCTAAACATGAGGGAGCATAGGTGGTTAGATGTGGTGAATATTTATGATTGTGAGATCGTATACCAACTGGGGAAGGCCAATGTGGTGGCCGATGCTCTCAGCCACAAGGCAGTCGTAGTTTCGATCAGAAATTTGTGTTTGAGGATGACACTGATTACTCCACTCTTGGAGCAGATTTAAGAGGCTCAGGTTGGGGCTATGAATGAAGAGAACCGGAAGAGAGAGCGCATAGTGGGTCAGGTGGCTTATTTAGATTATGATAGCCGGGGTTATTGACCTTTCATAGGAGGATGTGTGTTCTGTATTTTAGTGGTGCGTGTAAGGTTTTGATGGATGAGGTGCATAAGTTGAGGTTCTTTATTCATCAGGGAGCGACAAATATGTATAGAGATCTCCGAGTTGATCATTGGTGGTCATGTATGCAGCGAGATATAGTGTGGTATGTGGAGAGGTGCTTGACTTGCCGGAAATTCAAGGTCGAGCATCAGCGACGTCACGACAAGATGCAGCCGTTAGACATTCCTGTTTGGAAACAAGAAAAGATTACTATGGATATCATCACGAAATTGCCCCAAACGTTGCACGGAGTGGATTCTATATGTGTCATTATGGATCGATTGACCAAGAGCGCACACTTTATTCTGATTCACGATAGTATCTTTGCGGATATGTTGGCCGACATCTACATCAGGGAGGTTATGGCATGGCATGGGGTTTCCGTTTCAGTAGTCTCGGACAGGGATGTCGAGTTTACTTCGAGGTTTTGGAAGACGTTTCACGAGGAGCTGGGTACTCATCTTCATTTTAGTACGACTTTCCAACCACAAAATGACAGACAAAGTGAAAACACTATCTAGACCTTGGAGGATATGCTTCAGACATGTGTATTGGATTTTGGTGGGATTTAGGATACGTATCTCCCTATAGGATTTTTCTTATAACAATAGTTATCATTCCATCATTGATAGACCTCCTTTAGAGATGCTCTATGAAAGGAAGTGCATGACCTCAATATGTGGGGTGAAGTTGGTCAGAGGATCATGGGGAGTACTGAGGTGGTACTCAGGACTACTAAGTTGATTTAGCGGGTTTGACGTAGGCTTCAAACAACACAGATTCGACAGAAGAGTTATTCCGAGAAGCGCCGATCAGATCTAGAGTTCCAGGTTAGGGAAATGTTACTTCTAATGGTGTCACCTTGGAATGGTGCCATCGGATTCATGAAGAGTGGCAAGTTGGGTGCTAGGTTTATCGATCCTTTTAGGGTTTGGCACAGGTATGTCGGGTTGCTTATCGCTTGGATCTACCTGAGGAGCTTAGTCAGATTCATAGCACTGTTGGATTAAAAAGTGTTTTGTTAAATTTAATGTGTATGCAATTAGTCTTTATTATTAACAAATTGGGCCTATCCATCTGTCATTATGATGCTAGGGTCAGACTATATATAGTGCATGCATGTATTGTTCTAGGGTTAATCATTTTGCATTGCCTTACTTTGTCTTTACATAATAGTTCTCAATGAACTGTTTTAAGGCATTAATTATAAATCATTCGGCACACATTCCATCATTGATATTAATCTTTGATTCAATATCATGTTTAGAATCTATCGATCTTTATTTTATTGTTTCATCAATTGGTATCAGAGCAAGAGATTGTGTAACACATACATAAATCTATTCTCGAGTATTATTTGGGTTTACATTTTTGGTGGATCTGTTCTTATCGTCTTCACCGTTTTCATCGATTGTAGACGGTAGATCTGGGTCCTTGTTTTTCCCTAACCTCAATTATAGTTTTACACATCCGATTCTATATATGTTCTTGTGAATCAACATCATGCAACTCGAAGATCCTGATACTCTTTCTTTCCGTCTGTCCAGCATCATGGGATTAACTACCAGGATTCCAATCCTATTCGCTCAAGACTATGAGGTTAGGGCCTTACAGTTTAAAGACTATGTTCTAGGTCTTGAAGAACACGACTCAACCATATGTGGAGCTTTTATGCACCAGACTTTCTCTCACACGGCTACAAGAAAGATAGTCAAAACTCAAACCAACAACAACTCATTTCTGATCGATCATGAAGATACTCCTCAAGATGAAAAAGACAAGATTTTAAGCAATGTGAAGGCTATGAGAATAATCAGATTCGCTCTTCCTCTAGATAGGTTTCTTCTAGTGAGTTCATGAGATACGACTAAGGAAATATGGGATAGGCTAAAGGAACTCTACTTAAGCGATGCAAATCTGGAACATTCTATACAAACTTTGCTTTTATCAGAGTTTGGTGCCTTTTTTTAAAATCCAGAAGAGAAACTTGATCAAATATTTAATCTTTTTAATCATCTATTGAGCAGGATGTTAGAACACACGATAAAGCATGAAACAATTGAGTAAAAGGTCACCTTTATGAATGGTTTGAGAGTTGAATGGAAATCAACTGTATCCACTGTAAAAGCTAATGAACAGTTCAAGAGCTACACGTTAACAAAGCTCGTGGGAATTCTAAGATCCCATGAAGACGAAGTAACAAAGGATGTAGAGCTTGTGTCTGGAATGGGATCGTTGTTGGATTAGTTTCTAAGTCCATAACTATAATTGCTATTTACTTTACCCGATTGGCATCGTCCATTTGGGTTGCATGGCATCGGAACAATTTGGATAGACTTTTGTGAGAAAAGGATAATTATGATTTGTTAATATATTATAAGTTCTAATATATTAATATGAAATTGTATTATTTAATTAGTATTGATCAAGCATTAATTTGGAATAATTTTGTGATCAAAAGAAGACTAATTAAATATATGGGTATTGATTGTGTAAATCATTCATTCTTATATATGTGGGCTTATGATCCATAGTTCTTCATGTTGGGCTAAACCCATGGAGTAACCCATGGATATTCCATGGAGGTCTTAACCCATGATGCATGAAGAATATGGAAACACATGAGCTACATGTTGTAACCCTATTATCCACCATATATAAGGACCCCATGGCTCCAGAAATTGGCACTAGTGTGTGTAAACATGAGGGCTAGCCGATTTGAGCTTAACAACCTTTTCCCTCAAGTTATTCCAAGATGATAGTGATGTTGTATGAGCCATTTGAGGTGTCACACATGAGACACTAGAGAAAACATAGATTCAAGATATTTAGGGTTGCATGTACACCATAAGAGTGTTAGAATGCTCAAAACCCTTGAGAGGTATTAGAGCCTAGGCTTGTTTTCTTTTATACTTGATGCAATTTGTTGAAAAAAGCTGAAAAAATCAATTTTTTGTTGACTGCACAAGGGACACGATGAGTTCATTGAGGGACTCAACGAGTCCATGTGTAAAATCATCCAACTCATAGAGTTGGTTCATGCACTCGACGAGTTGGACCCACGGTCAACATATATTCGAGTTTTTGGTTGGAATTGGACTAGGAACATTACCCTAACCTGTTTTTGATCTTGTAAACCTGTTTTTGATGTGGTAATGTTCATGCTAATCCAATTTCATAGATAATTGTCAATAGATTCATGTTTTATATTTGTTTAATGGTTAGGCTAATTACATGAAAAGTGTTTGATTTGAATTATCTTATTCTTATGAGTTGATTTAAATTAATAGAAAAGTAATGTGATAATATGTTTTCAATCCAAATTAATCTAAAATTTGTTCATAATATGTGTTTCTGTAACTTGTTCTCAAGTTATATGAAAAGTCATATTTATGATTATTAAAACTCATAAGATTTCCATAAGTTATGTAAAATGGAGAGTCTTTTTTTTTTTTTTTATAAATGTTTTAAAGTCTTCCATTACTTGTCCTCAAGTTATGGAACTTGAAGTGTTTTTCCATTAAACCTACTTTAAACGCATAAGTTATGGAATTGAAAAGTTTTTGAATAGTTCAAAACTTGCCCTCAGTTTTGGAATTTCTAAAGTTTCCCCTCATGAATACTTTAATTCCAACTTAAGCCCTTAGAATTTTAAAAGTTAAAATTCAACCATATACTTTATAATATTATAAGTTAATATATATATATATATATATATATATATATATATATATATATATATATATAAAGTTAGTCTTACCATTAGTAGGCCTCATTCATGAAGCCCGTCTATAAGGGGGTATAAGGTTACTGCCTATAAAATGGCAGTTTAATGGGTGTCTACTCTCACCCACCGCTTCTTTCACTGGTGGAGGGTCGTTAACCGAACGGGTAGAACAAGGACTAGAATTCTCCATTCCTTAAAAGTATTAATGATAAATATGAGGTAACTAAACCTTTATCAATTCCCAATCTTAGTTACTTTAGGAAAATGTGAATTTGGAGCTTACCCATGAAATTACACTTTGCACATTGCTTAAGTCGGTTAGTGTAGCGCGTGTGGTTAACCGACACAGTAGCTTGATTTAACAAGATAGGCAAAGGGTAACTTAATGTTTATCATAATATCGGTGGAGCGCGTGTGGTTAACCGAGACATCAATTGAGGGGTAAATATCAATGGTACCAAGTATATTTGCATGGTTATTCACACCTTGTTTTGTGATCCTCTTCATCCCATTCACAAAACTTGAGAGGGCACAATCAAGATTGAAACATGACATTGAAACGTTCAATAAATCTCAAATGATCTAGGAGTTTCAAATCCAATTAAAACTTAATAAATTATTTTGTTTTTCATGGTTGAAATTGGTGAATCGTCATTCGCCTACCTTCAAATATTCTATAGATTGGATTACGGCATCCCTCTTCCAAGTTATAAAATATTGTGTTGGGTCCAAGCCTTAATATTTCATATTGGGTGTTATATTAAAGACTTTAAATCAAATATCTTGAATATCTCCCAAAAGATGTCTGGTTCAGACAATTATGATTTTCCTAAAACTCTTGGAACAAGCTTTCCTAATGAAGATGATGTCCTAAAACTCAATTTTGACTCCTTCCATCTCCTCCAATTATTCTCCCCAACCACAAGTTCTTGAATAGTTCAAGGTCACTCAAGCCATATTGGCATGCAAGGTCTATGTGTGCTCACATCTTGGAGATGAAGTCACATATTGACAGGCCGAGAGAGTTAGGTGTCAAAGTCTTGAGAAGGTTGGTTGTTTAATCAGTTTCTAAGTCACATAGTGAGTTTCCTTTGGGACTACTATGAAATAGACTATGACATGACCCTTAATGATCTTATCTATTTGCTTGGTGCTGCTGAATCACCAATGATTTGGAGCTCTGGTAAAGCAAATTTGATTAGTAGATCAAATTCCCAAACTACCATGGACATTGACAATGGTAACCTTAGATATCTAGAAATGCTTTTTCTTCCCAATGGAAAGGGATCGGCCATAGTCAACTTGGTTGACAAAATGGTAAAGAGAAAGGAAACTCTGAGATAGTCCAGTATACCATTCCCAAAGGGTCCATAAGGGTCTATTGGCAAAAGAAAGGGCATTGGTTGTGAAGCTGCCCTAACTAGCTGAAAGATCTGAGAGAAGGTCTTGTCAGAAAGCTTTACTTTGCTTCAGGTAATATCAAGCATTTTGATGTATGGCAGGATCAAGCAAAGGGAAGGAAACTTAATGAAGAGTATGATGTATCTGATCGCGGAGATGGATTTCAATCGCATGGTTTGAAGATCGGATTCTTGAGCTACTACTTGGGAGTTATGATAGATTGCTAGAAAATATGTAATAGCATAGTTTTCATTTAAAGTTGTATTGTAAGGAAAAAGTGTTTTCCGCATTTTATAAATAAATAATTTTTTTTATATTATTATATCTCAATGCAATGGATTTATGAAAAATTGATGTTTGTATGTTTTTAGCAATAATCAAAATGTGAATTTGATTCTTTCTTTTGTGGTAGCGTCTAAAATTTACCAAATAAGGAAAAATTCTCATCACCCAAGTTTCAATTGGACCGAAACTTGGAATCATGCAAGTTGTATAGTATGATGAATGAGAAATTTCAGGTTTTGAAAAAATTAAGACTAATTCCTTGTTCACATGTATATGTAAGTCAAGTGAAGGACAAAGGGATCGGGTACACTTGGTTGTGCGCTGGTTAGGTCCACCACAAGGATCGATAAGGCTATTCATCATAATTTACTAAAAGTTAGTAAATATGGTTACACTTACAAGTTTAAGTGTAATTCTGATACATTGGAAAAAATTTAGTGTATGGCAGGACGGATGAGAAGAATCAAACTAGGCAGAAAGATAAAAGTTTCTCAAAAATGAAAAGATGGGAGAGTACATTAGTATCATGTTTTTTGATCATCTTAATGATTTATAAATCATGTCACAATTAGTCCTCTAATGAAACCTTAGTGCATTCTTATGAATAAGAAGAGGAATCCTGAATTATTGAAACGCTTAAATCAAGAAGATGAGTCATACATCATTCCAAAACAATTCTTAGAGTCATACTCCAGGATTGTAACTTGAGTGATATATCTTAAAGAAAGGTTTATAGCACTTGTCAAATGTAAGAGTAAAATGTGACCTACTCTTGTACATTTGAAATTGGTAAGTTGTGATGTTTTGGTTAAAACAAAGACAACCTAAGGCCAATTGTGTGAAGTGTTTGTCTTGATAATGAATCTGCACTATCTCTTGAATATTTTCCAAGAGAGTCTTATATGTCAAGAGGGCAGTGGGAGTCTAAAAGATTCTGAAACATTTTCAAGATCTAATCAAGGATAAAACTTGTAGTTTATCACTAGCACACAATGTGAGGTTTATAACCTATCGTGTTGACATATTCCTATTTATGTGCCCATTCGAGTTAAGTTGGCTTTGCATATGAGTTCTGAGAGTTCTCAATTGGTTGCATAACAAATTGGAAGCAATGGCAGGCCCTTGTTTTGCCAGGTGGCAAAAAGTTAAGAATGCACAAGTTCAATCCATATGAGTTTGGATTTGTCACCAACATTGTCTTAAGATTATGGTTTTGACAAATTCACATGGATAGGAACACGTACAACATAAAATCAAAGCGTCATAAGGTTTCTCTCCGAATGATGAAAATGATGGTGATGAAACACTTTCACTAAGTAAATTTTAAGTAAACTACAATTATGATATTTGCATTCTCAAAGTCATTAGTGGAGCATTGTGAGGAATGACAAAGGTCTAAACAATTAAGACTATGATTACGGCATCCCTTTACATAGTTCTGAAACTGTTTAGATACACATGTGTGCTATCTAAGGAAAGGTGTATGATTTCAATAAGAAAGTGAATAAAGTATTGATTTCTAGAAGTCTAGCTGATT
Source organism: Lactuca saligna (assembly GCF_052625555.1). Lineage (NCBI taxonomy): Eukaryota > Viridiplantae > Streptophyta > Magnoliopsida > Asterales > Asteraceae > Lactuca > Lactuca saligna. The sequence goes on from NC_136425.1 coordinate 74,293,374, forward strand.
TCTGAGTACATATGAAAGCTAGTGGGAGCATAAGTGTTATGCTAATAATCATCATGTTAGTGGTAGCGTGATAATTATAATAATTGTTGCAAGTTAGCAATGTTAATTATAGAAAAGATAAGTTTCAATTGGGATAAAGTTGTTTTGCTATAATTAAGGGAGAGGAAATTATACTTTATTTCAATTCTAAAAGCTTAGATTGAGGTTTTAATCATCTTTAGTTAACGATATATATATATATATATATATATATATATATATATATATATATATATATATATATATATATATATATATATATATATATATATATATATGAATTTTATGTTGGAATGGCTCAACATAAGGAAATTCTATATATGGGTCCATTATTTGCGTTCTAAAATTCGATTATGACTATGGCATCCATTTTCATAATCTGAATTATGAGAATTTGGCAAATAGAAATAGAAATAGTATATCAAAAAGATTGATCTAGGATCATGTCTTTATGTGAGACATCATTAATCGTGTCCCATATGCTTCGGATATAGGATCAATTGCATGTGCTATAATATTCATCATTTCTAAATTTTCCAAATGCTCAGGGCACTAAGATGGGAAAAGTCTAGAAATGGATATGACTAATTTGAATAAGCAATTGTCGAGGACAATCTAAGGTTTACCAAAGATTGGTTGCTCAGGGACAGTTGGAAGTATTGTGTAAATTTTTTGAAAGGACCATATTGACATATTCTGTAAAGAGGCAACTCTTGTTCAGAAGTGATAATCAAAATGAGAATATGGAAATATTCTGATAGGTGGAAGTTATTCATTAAATCTCTGTAAGATTAGGAAACTTAATGCAAGAAGGATGTTTGAAGCAATGTACTTCGAATTTGAGACTTCGTTTCCATGGAATGATCTCCATTGGAATACTCTGTAATGTATGGTGACAAGTCTATGTGACTTTGTGCATAATCATTACAAGAGGATCAATGCATATAAGTTTAGAATCTAACAAATCTAGGTAAATGGAAGGAATTTGGAATTCTTGCATTTGCGGTAAGGATTTGGGATTGTGAAATGAGAATCATTGGAATTATTTTCAATTGATCTATTTAACAAAGTAAAGATCATAGACAAAGTTAGTGTGCATACTTGGTGTATGGCATAACTAATGTTTGGAAAAACCTAGTGTGCTTACTTGGTGTATGGCATAACTAGTGTTTAGAAAAACATAGTGTACATGCATGGAGCATGGGACAACTATTTTTTTTAATTCAAGTATAAAGTTGATAGTTTGAAACAATAAGTAATGAATAATGTGTAATCAATATGGTGATAAATAAAAGGTATCCTATTTATATTCAAAAGTTCTGAGACCATATTGGATTCGATTATTCTTGTGTTTCACTTTGCATGTTTTGACATCTAGAATAACTAGGTCGTTCTTCCTGAATGACTAAGTTATTCAAACCATCCACAGTCGGTCATATGTTGGAAGTAGATATGAATCAAGACTATCATGAAGTTGGTTTGTAGATGGCCAAGGTAGTGGACATTGCAAGAGTTGCTGCAACATTCATGAGTGCTCATATGTTCTGAGTATTGGATTAAACCCACACTCATTTGACTCACTTCATGGATATTATCACGAGTGATCATGAGACGATAATATCTTATATTCTTCAAACCTAGAGATATGAGTTGTTTCCTATGAGTTGGTTATACAATGATTGTACAAAAACGCAATGGTAACTCGATGTTATAAATTGTGCCTTTGTGTATGATTCAACAAGTAGTAGAACAAGCATATGAGTCGAAGTTTATCCATTCCTTTTACCCTTGAAGGGATAAAAGCAATATTTGTAGGGCCGTCGATTATTTAGTGATGACACCCCAAACTACTTTGCCAAGATAGGACTGATTTAATTTGTTCAATTAGTCGATTGTCATAAATCGGAAATCTGGAAACAATAAATGGAAAGATATCTCAGTCCATATGATATCAAGAACGGAGGAATATATTACCACTTATCTAATGGATGCGTAATTGATTTGTCCAGAGTTCGACAAAAACTTTTAAGAGCTACGATTGCTAGCCGTGTTTTGAATTCATACGCAATAATAGTTTGACTTATCCAAGTGGGAGACTGTTGGATTAGTGTCTAAGTCCATAACTATAATTGGTATGTACTTGACCCGATTGGGATGGTCCATTTGGGTTGCATGACATTAGAACAATTTGGATAGACTTTTGTGAGAAAAGGATAATTATGATTTGTTAATATATTATAAGTTCTAATATATTAATATGAAATCATATTATTTAATTAGTACTAATCTAGATTTGGAATTAATTTCGTGATCAAAAGGAGACTAATTAAATATATGGGGATTGATTGTGTAAATCATTCATTCTTATAAATGTGGGCTTATGATCCATAGTTCCTCATGTTGGGCTAAACCCATGGATACTCTATGGAGGTTTTAACCAATGGAGCATGAAGAATATGGAAAGACGTGAGTTACATGGTATAACCCTAATAGCCATCATATATAAAGACCCCATGGCTCAAGAAATTGGCACTAGTGTGTGTACACATGAGGGCTAGCCGATTTGATCATGGGAACTGTTTCTCTCAAGTTATTCCAAGATGTTGGTGATCTTGTGTGAACCATTTGAGGTGTCACACTTGAGGTACTAGGATCTTAAGCTCCATGGAATCAAGCTACATGAAAAGGTATGTCTTCTAACTTGTTTATATTACCCAATTATCAATGATTGTATGCTAGTTAGGGTAATACCTTAGAAAGTTCAAGTTTGCATGTATAATAGAGAAAACATAGATCCAAAGTATTTAGGGCTGCATGTACACCATAGGATTGTTATAATGCTCAAAACCCTTCAATTTTTAGCCCAAGTTGCGAAGGGTAAACAAGTTGCTGAAGAAAACACTGAATCGTACCTCTCGGATTGTGATCTTACGAAAGAGGAATATGCTTTGTGTTGGGTTTTGAGCAATATAACACTCCTAAGTGTACATGCAACTCTAAATACCATTGATCTATGTTTTCTCTATTATACATGCAAATATCAAATTTCCAAGGTATTTCTCTATTCTAGCATACAAAACTTTGAATAACACAAGTTAGAATAACATACCTTTTGTTGGTGCTTTTCTTCATGAAGCTTGAGTGCCTAGTGACCCAAGTGTGACACCTCAACTGGTTCACGCAACACCATAAGCACTTGGAATAGCTTAGAGATAAATTAGAACACTTCAAGAATCGGCTTTCCCTCCATGCATCTAGTGGCCAATTTCTCACATCAATAAGATGCTTATATAGTTGTTACAATTAGGGTAAGCCCTAATTGTCATGGCTTTCCATTTCCTTAGATCCATGAGTTCAAATACACCATGGAGCATTCATGGAGCATCCAATGGGTTTGAGCCCAACTTGATAATCCATGGAGCATTAGCCCACCATATAAGTATGGAAGATTTACACAATCAACCCATATATTTAATTAGTCTTCTTTTGATCACATAATAATTCTAAATCAATTATTGATCAATACTAATTAAATAATCTTATTAATATATTAAAACATATAATATATTAATAAACCTTAAGTGTTATTTCTCTCATTTTAGTATATCCAAGTGCATGATTCCATGCAACCCAAATGGACCATGCCGGGTCGGGTCAAGTCTTACCAATTATAGTTATGGACTTAGAGATTAATCCAACAGTCTCTCACTTGAATAATTCTAAAACTATTATTGCAAGTTTGACTTCAGAACCTGACTAGCAATCATAGCTCTCAAAAGCTTCTGTCGATCTCTGACCTTGTCGATGAACTCTGACCTCTGTCAATGACTTGTCGATGAACTCTGACCTCTGTCAATGACTTGTCCATTAGATAAGTGATCATATATTCCTCCATTCTAGATATCATATGGACTGAGACATGGATTACAAATATTCTCTCTGTCCATTTGTTGTTTCCCAATTTCTGATTTATGACGACTGACTAATTGAACAAATCAAATCAGTCTAAGCCTGGCCGAGCACTTACTTTTGTCATCACTAAATCATCGAGGGGCCCACAGATATCGCTTTTATCCCGAAGGTAAAAGGAATGGATAAACTTCGACTCATATGCTTGTACTAACTATTTGTTGAATCATACACAAATGCACGTTTTATAACATCGAGTTACCAATGCGTTTACGTGCAATCAATGTATAACCAACTGATAGTCAATAACTCATATCTCTAGGTTTGAAGAATATAAGATATTATTGTCTCATGATTCACTCGTGATAAAGTCCATGAAGTGAATCCAAATGAGCGTGGGTTGAATCCAATACTCAGCCCTTATGATTACTGATGAATGTTGTAGCAACTATTGCATTGTCTAAAGAACTTTAGACAAATCATACAAGCCAAATTCACGACAGTTTTGATTCATATCTACTTCCAACATATGACCGACTATGGATGGTTTGAATAACCTGGTCATTCGGGAGAATGACCTAGTTATTCTAGAAGTCAAAACATGCAAAGTGAAACACAAAATAATACTAGTCCTATATGGCTTCAACACTTTGAGCGTAAATAAAACACCTTTTATCTAAGCACCATATTGATCACTCATTATTCATGTTTCGATTAATCAACTTAATACTTGAATTTAAACAGTAGTGATGCCATGCTCCAAGCATGCATACTATGTTTCTCTAAACAATAGCTACGCAATACGCTAAGTATGCACACTATGTTTACATATGGTCATCTCTTTGTGAAATGTATATCAATTGAACATGACTTCAATGATTCTCATTTCACAATCCCAATCCTTATTGTAAATGTAAGAATACCAAGTTCTTGTCATTTACCATAATCTATGCAATGATCATCTTGTAATGATATTCACACAAGTCACAAAGACTTGGCAACAAACATTACAAAGTATTCCAATGGAAAACAATTCCATGTATATGAAGTCTCAAATTCAAAGTACATTCCTTTGAACATCCTTCTTTGCATTAAGTTCTTTAATCTTATACAGATTCAGAGAATAACCTCCACCTATGGAAACAATTCCATATTCCCATCTTGACCATCACTTTTGAACAAGAGTTGCATCTTTCCAAAATATGTCAATACGATCCTTACTCTATACTTCCAATTGTCTATGAGTAACCAAACATTGAAAAACCCCAAATTATTCTCAATAATTGCTTAATCGACTTAGTCATATCCAGTTCTAATCCCTTTTCCCTTCTTAACGCCCTATGCATTAGGAAAATTTAGAATGGATGAATATTATAACACATACAATCGATCCTATATCCGAAGCATATGGGATACGATTCATGCTATAATTTTTTTTTGCCATGTTCTCATAATTCAAACTATGAAGAGGGATGTCGTAATCATAATCAAATTTAGAGAAAGCAACATATATAGAAATTCCTTATGTTGAACCATTCCAACATAACATTCATATATATTCTTGACTAAAGTTGATTAAAATCTCAATCTAAGCTTGTAGAATTGGAATGAAGTATAAATTTCTCTCCCTTAAGTATAGTAAAACAACTTTTCAAAACGAGTTGAAACTTTTGTTTTCTATAATTAAAATTGCTAACTTGCAACATAATCATCATGTTCCCACTAGCATAATGATAATTACCTAACTAGCATAACACTTTATGCTCCCACTAGCTTGGACATGTACCTAGAAATCAGTCAGATTTCAGATACTAGATTGCCTTGATAAGACTTTATCAAATCATACACCTGGAGTCTAACCCTTTCCTTAGATAGCTCACGTGTGAGTCAAAACCTTTGCCATTCTCATTAGTTAGTGTGCCGGTTAACCACACACGCTCCACTAACGACATGAGAATGCAAACTTCACACTTGTTATCCACTTAAATCTACTTAGTGAAAGAGTTTCCTCACTATCATTTTCATGAATCGGAGAGAAACCTTATGACACTTAGATTTTGATGGTGTATGTGTTCCTATCCATGTAAATTTAACATAACCATAATCACACAGCAAGGTTAATGACAAATCCAAATTCATATGGACTGAACTTGTGCAGTCTTAATTTCTTGGCACTTGGTAGCACAAGGGCCTGCCATTGCTTCCAAGTTGTTATGCAACCAGTTGAGAAATCTCAGAACTCCAATGCAAAATAAACTTTAACTGGAATGGGCACAAAATATGTCAAGACGATAGGTTACAAATCTCAAGTCGTGGTCTAGTGATTAACAAAACTCTTGATTAGTTCTTGAATCTATCTTAAGATCCTTTTAAGACTCCCACTGACCTCTTGACATATAAGATTCTTTTTTTCAAGAACCATTCCTTGACAAAAACGAATATTCAAGAGTTAGTGCAGATTCTTATCTAGTTAAACACTTCTCACAACTGGTCTTAGTTGGTCTTTGTTTTATCCAAAACATCACAACTTACCAATTTCAAATGTACAAGAGTAATAACACATTTACTCTACATTTAAAAAGTGTTTTAAACATTTCTTAAGACTATGTCACTCAAGGCTTAATCTTGGAGTATGACTCTGAGATTTAATTTTGGAACGAAGTATAATTTATCTTTTGATCTAACCATTTCAACAATTCATGATTCCTCTCCATAGTCAAACAAAATGAACTAAGGTGTCCTCAGAGGATCAATTGTGACATGGTTTCATAATCACTAAGATAATCATAAAACAAGATACTCAAGTACTCTCCCATCTCTTCAGATTAGAGAAACTTTTATCTTTCTACCTTATTCGATTCTTCTTACTCATTATGTCTATCATTGAAACTTCTCCAACAATCCAGAACTATACTTAAACTTGTAAGTATAACCACATTTACTAAACTTTAGTAAATCATAATGAATAATCTTATCAACTTTGTGGTGGACCTGATCAGCACACACCCAAGTGTATCAGATCCCTTTGTCCTTCACTTGATTCACATATACATGTGAACAAGGAATTACACTTAATTTTCCCAAATATATAAAAAATCTCATGATCATACAATACAAGTTGCATGATTCCAAGTTTCTATCCAACTCAAACTTGGGCGATGAGAATCTTTCCTTATTTGGTAAATTATGACACTTCCACTAATGGAAAAATCAAATCCATTTACCCATATTGCTTATCAATGGAAACATCTAATCAACAATTTTTTTCACAAATGCCATTGTAAGGATACTAAAAATAAATAAAATCAAAACCATTTTTCTTTTATTTTAAAACTTTGCGGAAAAATTTATCCTTACAATCCATATGGAAAACTTGTTGTTATCTATTCCTAAGCAATATATCATAACTCTTAAGTAACAACTCAAAATTCTGATCACCGAACCATGCGATCGAAATCCATCTTCGCGATCAGAATCAACATATACTTCTTTTAAGTTTCTTCACCTTTTCTTTGATTCTTAAAACATCAACATATGACCTCGTCACATTATGCAATAAGAATCTTAGAATGGAAACTTAATAGAGTTAGACAATGGACTTTACCTGAAGTAGAGTCAAACCTATTGACTTTACCATCCTTAAGATATTTCAGGTAAATTTAGCAGCTTCGCAACCAATGTCTTTCCTTTGGCAACAGAATCATATGGACTCTTTGGAAACGCTACATGGGACTATCACAGACTTAACCTTTCTCTTTACCATTTGGTCAACCGAGTTGACTATGGCCGATCCCTTTCCATTGGGAAGAGAATGTTTTTCCTGGACCTCCAATCTTACCATTTTCAATGTCCAAATAGGTTTGGAAAGTAGATCTTTCAATCTAATTTTCTTTACTAATGCTCCAAATCATTGTTGATTTAGCATCATCAAGCAAATAGGTAAGATCATTAAGGGTCTTGTCGCGACCTTTCATCAGGGAGTGACTAAAGAACCAAGTCAGCAACCCGCTACCTCGAGACTTCGACACCCGACTCTCCCGACTTGTCAATATGTGGCTTAATCCCCAAGATCTAAGCACATATGGACTTTTCTTGCCAATAGTGATTGAGTGACTTAGAACTTATCAGGTCTTAAAACTTGTGGGATAGGGAGATTTATTGGAGGAGGTGGATGAAGTGAAGTATGATTTCTAATCCCACAAACGCCCAAAAAAGGGATTGATCTTTCACCTTGATTGCCATTTGGGATATCATCTTCATTAGGAAGCTTGTTCCTAAAGATTTGGGAAGACCATAGCTGTCTAAAAATAGACATCTATAATGGGAGAATTTCAAGTTAGTTGATTTAAAGTCCTTAATATAACACCCAATATGAAATATTAAGGCTAAGACCCAACAATCTATTTATAACTGGAAGAGGGATGTCGTAATCCAAATTATAAAATAGTTGAAGGTAAGTAAATGACGATTTACCAATTTCCACCATGAAAACGAAATATTTTATTATTAGGTTTTATTGGTTTTGAAACTCCTAGATCTTTTGAGATACATTGAACTTTCGATGGCATGTTTGAATCTCGATTGTGCCCTCTCAAGTTTGTGACTGGGATGCCGAGGATCACAAACAAGGTGTGAATAACCATACAAATTGACTTGGTACCCTCAACAATATTACCTAATCGATGTGTCGGTTAACCACACACGCTCCACCACTCTATAATAAAGTCAAGTTACCCTTTGCCACTCTTACTAGTCCATGTTAGTGTGCTGGTTAACCACACACGCTCCACTAACGAGTTGGTAAGGTACAAAGTGTAATTTTATGGGCTAGCACCTTTTCACATTTTCCTAAATAACTAAGATTGGGAATTTATAAGTGTTTAGTTACTTAGTATTTTTCATTATACTTTTAATGTAGGGAGAATTATAGTCCATTCCTACCCGTTCGACTAACGACCCTCCACCAGTGAAGGAAGCGGTGGGTGAGAGTGGACACCCATTAAACTGTCATTTTATAGGCAGTAACCTTATACCCCCATATAGACCGGATTCATGAATGAGGCCTACTAACGGTAAGATTGACTTCCTCTTATACATATCTATATAATTAAAATTATAATAATAGTATAAGGGCTGAATTTTAAACTTTTTAAAATTTCAATGTTCATATGGAATTAAAGTATACATGAGGAGTAAATTTTCAAATTACAAAACTTGAGGACAAGTTTTGAAACTATTTCAAGACTCTTTAAATCATAACTTATGAGTTTAATGGTTCATTAAAATGAAGACTCTTCATTTTAATGTAATCCCTTATTCTTTAAAAACACTTTAAAGAAGTGTCTCTTCAAGATCTATAACTTGAGGACAAGTTATGGAGTCATTAAACTATTTAATGAAAAAAAACTCTTACATTTTATGTAACCTACAAAACTTTTATGAGTTTTTAAGATTCATAAATATGACTTTTCACATAACTTGAAGACAAGTTACAATAACATATTTTATGAACTTCTTTTAGACTAATATGGATTGAAAACAACTAAAACATAATTTTTCATTATCAATCTAAACTAACTCATAAATCAAGGAAACATAAAATTCTTGAAAATTCATAACTTTAGGACAAGTTATGAACTCCATACAATTTTCAACAAGATCACGAATTATATCACCAAACAATTTGCACACAATTCCTATGATCTAGCAAAACTCGTAAGCATGATTATTCATAATCAAAAATTTTCAAGAATAACATGAACACATATAAACTTAAAACTTTTATTATAGCATTGAAATTGGTTTAACATAATCATTACCACATTCAAAACAAGTTTTATTAGCCCAAAACAGTCAAAGGTAATGATACTAGACCAATTCCAGCACCAAAACTCGAAAATATGCTGGCTGGGGGTCCAACTCGTCGAGTGCATGAACAAACTCGGCGAGTCGGATGCATTTTGCCTTGGACTCGTCGAGTCCCTTCATGGACTCGGCGAGTCTGCTGGGCAGACAACACCAAAAGTCGATCTTTAAGCAGTCTAAGCAAGTACAACAAGAAAACAAGCCTAGGCTCTGATACCACTGTTGGGTTTGGAGCAATCTAACACTCCTAAGTGTACATGTAACCCTAAATACCTTGGATCTATGTTTTCTCTATTATACATGCAAATATCAACTTTCCAAGGTATTGTTCCATTCTAGCATACAAAACTTTGAATAACACAAGTTAGAATAACATACCTTTTGTTTGTGCTTGTCTTCATGAAGGTTGAGTGCCTAGTGCCCCAAGTGTGACACCTCAAATGGTTCACACAACAGCATAAGCACTTGGAATAAGTTAGAGAGAAATTAGAACACTTCAAGAATCGGCTTGCCCTCCATGCATCTAGTGGTCGATTTCTCACATCAATAAGATGCTTATATAGTTGTTACAATTAGGGTAAACCCTAATTGTCATGGCTTTCCATTTCCTTGGATTCATGGGTTCAAATACACCATGGAGCATCCAATGGGTTTTAGCCCAACTTGATAATCCATGGAGCATTAGCCCACCATATAAGTACGGATGATTTACACAATCAACCCATATATTTAATTAGTCTTCTTTTGATCACATATTTAATTCTAAATCAATTATTGATCAATACTAATTAAATAATCTTATTAATATATTAGAACTTATAATGTAACATCCCCATCTAGCACGTATCACAATATTGTCCGATTTGGGCCACTCGGCACGAGTACTTCCCAGGGGGTCACCCATCCTGGTACTACTCCCGCCCGAGCACGCTTAACTGCAGAGTTCTTATGGGATCTGCTGCCCTCACGGCTTTAAAACGCGTTGTGATAGAGAAGGGATCCACACCCCTTATAAGGAATGCTTAGTTCTCCTTCCAAGCCGATGTGGGATCAGATCTAACCCACTTTCACCCCCCATTATAGGGTTCGACGTCCTTGTCGAACACATCGACCCGTGCCCTAGCTCTGATACCAACTTGTAACACCGTAAATTTCAAGACAAAATTTTCATTTAAAATAATCATTTTATTCTTAGAAACACTTGTTTAAAGTCTCATTCATAGTCGATTTACAAAACATGATTCCATTTTCACTTGCATAGAAAACCAGGATCCTCCAAAATATGACTCTTTCTCTGGTGTGTACAATCAAGCCGGTGTCGTCCCGTGATACTGAAAGAAACCTAAAAAAAACATCACACAAAGCACTGTAAGCACGAAGCTTAGTGAGTTCCCCAAAATACCACACATAACACATATTAGCCACTCGAGGCTATAACTCTATGGGTCCGTGAACCCAAACTCTGTGAACCCTCAGGTTCTAGCTCTGATAAACATGCACTACATAAATCACATAGAAATAATGCAGTGCAACATATCACATACAAATAGCATACAAATACTCTGATCACATGACTCTGGTTACCTACTCAAGGTAAAGTATAGTGAGAAGACTCACCTGGCAAGCAGAAAGCAGATATCCCCACACTTGAATCTTGAACTCGCCACCGCCTAACACGTAAGGCAAATACTCTCATGAATATAACTCTCGAGGCTAGAATAAATCCTCTCATAACACCCTCTTATGGGTAAAAGACTATTTTACCTCTCTCTTGGCCCAAAGGCCACATCGCTGTCCAAACCCTAAAAGTCAACGGCCAACCCTTGGTCGAAATCAAAGTCCTCAGTCTAGGTCAACCCCTGACTGACTCTACTCGCCGAGTCAACCCTGTGACTCGTCGAGTTCCCATAATCAGAACTTCCCCAATCCGCAACTCAACTCACCAAGTCATCCCTTGACTCATCGATTCTCGACTCAACCAGGAAATATTTGGGACTCTTCGACAAGACTCGTCGAGTCCAAGAACAGACTCGCCGAGTCTACGGCTATCTTCAACCTACTCGTCGAGTTGTTCATACAACTCGCCGAGTTCCAGGCCATCTTCATCCAACTCGTCGAGTCCACCCATGTGACTCGCCGAGTACCGCCGGTCTGAATACATTCCGAAGCATTCCAGGCCATGCAACTGCTCCAAGACATAGATCTAGCCTCCTACTACTCATCCATCACGTAAAGTGGCAAACTTTACGTGAATCCAAAGAGATCTAAGCCGTTTGCACATTGGGGCTAGGGTTTGGGACATGCAAGCTTCACTAAACACTCCAACACAGGGACTTTCATGCTCTCTGATTCTTCTCCCTTCCAGATCTGAGGTAGCAACCTCAGATCTAACCTCTAGACTTCCCATTTCATCCATAGACAATTTCTCACAAACCCCAAAATGAAGAAACAACATAACAACAGGTCAAAAACGAGATATTACCTCTAAGTGATGCCCCAATTGCAATGCAATTCGAATCCAAGCAAAGCCCCTTGCTCCAAGCCTTCAATCTTCCCAAAATTCCTTCAACCAATACTTCTCCAAGCTCCAATCCACTCAACAATGGTGCTTCTCCGTGATTTAGGGTTTTCTGGGGCTCAAGGGGTAATAAAGAGGCTGGGAGGAAGACATAATGATCATTATATAAGGCTCAACCCCGAGAATTAGGGTTTTCTCCACTCAGCGCCTACTCGCCGAGTCCAATACACTGACTCGCCGAGTCGGCCACTTAACACGCGACCAAGTTGCGACTCTACTCACCGAGTCCACACATGGACTCGCCGAGTCGCTGTTTCCCAATTTAATATTTTAGCCCTTCAACTCTACTCTTGATATTTCGGGATGTTAGTGGGTTAGATCTGATCCCACATCGGCTTGGAAGGAGAACTAAGCATTCCTTATAAGGGGTGTGGATACCTTCTCTATCACAACGCGTTTTAAAGCCGTGAGGGCAACAGATCCCATAAGAACTCTGCAGTTAAGCGTGCTCGGGCGGGAGTAGTACCAGGATGGGTGACCCCCTGGGAAGTCCTCGTGCCGAGTGGCCCAAAGCGGACAATATTGTGATACGTGCTAGATGGGGATGTTACAAGTTGGTATCAGAGCCTTGGTTTGAGGGATTCGGATGCGCCTTCGGGTAAATCTGGACTCAAACTGAGGAAGTAAGAAAAGTTTTTAAAGAAATAATTTTCTAAAAGTGAATAAGAGTTCAAAGAGAAAGCAAGAAGGAGCAGTGTGTACAATCAGCGAGAGCTCGAAAGGTGATTTCCCAAAATACCCTTATTTTTGTGTTATGAGATATGTATGATGCACTTTATGAGATATTATTGCATGCTAGAGACAGGCTAGGTATTTCATATGTTAGGACTAGAGTGGCCTGATTTGTGATGCCTTAGCCTAGGACTCGTTGTTATATGTGTTATGCTTTTGAGTATGTGATGAGTGAGAGTATCCAGTTAGAACCCGTGAGGGGTAGAGTTACAGAGTTCGGTGGTACTTTCAAGGATGAGCTGAGAAGGTGGAGTTATCACAGAAAGGGAGTCCTATGTATTCTTCGATGCTCGAATGCTGCTTGCTTTGTGCTTTGTGGAACTCTCGATGATGGGAGTCAGCTACCAAGTGAATATGACGATACTCAGGAGGTAGATGGCTGGCATCATTAGGAGCTCTTCAGCAGCTGATAGCAAAGAAGTAGGAGGACGAAGGAATAGCCTAGGGAATAACCCTATCCAGATGAGTGCGCTTGTAGAATAGAGAATTTCGCTGGGGAGCGAGCACACGCGATGGGATTGGTGAAAGAGCAGGTCGAGCAACTATTTAGAAGCTCTGGGATGGTCCGTGTGGAAAGTATGGGTAGATGTGGCAGGTAGTATGGGCCCGTACTACTGAAAGCAGAGGACCCATACTTGATACAGGGAGTATTCTGAAGGTTCTAAGGAGCAGATTGTGGAGTGATGTTATGGTTTGAGTACCATACATCGGAGCGGATCAAGGAGTGATGTTATGGTTTGGGTACCATACATCAGGGCAGATTGAGGAGTGATGTTATGGTTCGGGTACCATACATCAGAGCAGATTGAGGAGTGATGTTATGGTTTGAGTACCATACATCAGAGCGGATCGAGGAGTGATGTTATGGTTCGGGTACCATACATCAGGGCAGATCGAGGAGTGATGTTATGGTTTGGGTACCATACATCAGGGCAGATTGAGGAGTGATGTTATGGTTCGGGTACCATACATCAGAGCAGATTGAGGAGCGATGTTATGGTTTGCGTACCATACATCGGAGCGGATCGAGGAGTGATGTTATGGTTCGGGTACCATACATCAGGGCAGATTGAGGAGTGATGTTATGGTTCGGGTACCATACATCAGAGCAGATTGAGGAGTGATGTTATAGTCCGGGTACCATACATCGGAGCGGATTGGGGAGTGATGTCATGGTTAGGGTACCATACACCGGGGCATATTGAGAAGAGATGTCGTGGAAGGAGTACCATGGTTCGTAGTGAATGATTTTGTGGTTCTCCGGTTATTCAATCACGAGTAAGTTCGAAGAGGCGTCCCTTGAGAGGGAGATCGAGAGTCCCTCAGAGTATTCTAGTAAGGAGTCAGTGGAAGGGAGAATTTCGATCTGAGTTGAGCGATCAGTCGATAAAGGAGATGTCACCTCCTATGATCGGGGAGGTACTGATTATGTAAGTGTGAGAATATGAGAAGCATGATGTTTTGGTTTTGGGTTTAGGGTTAAACCCTGCATGTCGTCATTGATGATGATTTCCCAGCAGAGTATCAGGTAGTATGTGTGCCGCGAGGCAGTGATTTATCATGAGCAGATAGTCAGTTTGGACTGAGATAGTCGAGGGCCATGCTACACCTAATTGAGTATAGTCGGGTGTATGGTAGTGGTATCAGTGGGGAGTTCAGTTGATTTTAGCGGTGCAGAGAGTTTTCTATCCATGGGGTGTTGAATATGGGAGTGGGTCCTTGTTCTTGGGATGATCCCGGTGTTGGAGCGTTGGTTGATGAGTTGAGGTGAGGGGTACGGTGATTTTATGGTTCAGTCTATGAGCCAGGGATGTTATTGAGCAGTTGAGTTGTTTGGTACTAGATTGGTACGAGATTTGGAACGACTAGAGGCAGACGTGACGAGAAGTTTTTGAGGAGTTCATCAGAGGTTCAGAGTATATGAGGTCGATTCATTTCCGTAAGGGGGATTATCAGGCGTTGTGTAGCACTTTCCGGGGGCAGGTGCGATTTTGCTGGAGAATATAGTTATGGAATAGTTGTGTGCTATTTGGTGACGGTTCGAACCCTAAGTGGGGGAGAACCGGGTGTCGTATGTAAGAAAGCATAGATTTGTCAGGAGCAGTTATAAGTGGAGTATAGAGATATGCGGTAAGAAATCATGAGACCAGAGATGTTGGTGATCGAGGAAAGGGGTCAGAGTGAGTTAATGCGGGAAGTACTTGTTTGAGAAGGATGAATGTCTCCACGGCAGGTGTTTACTAGTCAGGAATCTAGTATTGGTCAGTGTTGGGGCAAGTAGATAAAGAATGATTGGGCAGCCAACTCCCGGGTCGGTATGCATATCCTTGTTTGGGTTTTGAGCGGTGGGAAAAAGGGTTTTGGAGAATTATCAGCGTATTTCATAGCGTTAGCGTTTCTTCGTATTGCAGTTGGGAAATTGAATACACCGAAGTTGCAACTTGGGAAAAATGAAGATCTAGTTATGGGGTTCAGAGGGAATGTATTATTGCATCTATATGGTGCTTGGGGCAGGAACCTGTGGTTGTGGCAGGATCTTGTGATGTTCGGTGGGGGTGTTCCGAGGTATCCGGGTATTGATATCTTTATTTCGAAGTTATTCGTGAATCTTGAGTTGAGACGACTTGTGGTATATCAAGTATCTATGGATCTATTGAGAGCCCTTCGAGTATGGGCATCGAGGGAGATTACTTGGGAGAGTGGATCTTCGCAAGGGTGGGCATCTGTTATGACGATTGCCTCCAGAGTCTGTGATGAATATTCGAGACGAGTATGGGTAGCCGCTTATGATATTCTGAGGAGCACGAGCTAGTGTAGTCAGAGGGTGTTGTGATACTGCGGGCAGCCATAGTACTCACTAGTCAGAGGGTGTTGTGATACTGCGGGGAGCCGTAGTACTCACTAGTCAGATGGTGTTGTGATACTGCGGGGAGCCGTAGTACTCACTAGTCAGAGGGTGTTGTGACACTGCGGGGCGCCGTAGTACTCACTAGTCAGAGGGTGTTGTGATACTGCGGGGAGCCGTAGTACTCACTAGTTAGAGGGTGTTGTGATACCGCGGGGAGCCGTAGTGCTCACTAGATGGCAAGAGAGTGTGATGATGGAATGATCTCCGATCAGTGTATGATGTGGAAGAGTTTTGGGCTTGAGTAGTCCTAGTATTGAGTCTTTGGAGCCTGGATGTTGGACGAGGGGCGAGACTGGGGTCCCCGTCTCTGTCGGGGAATGTGGTGAGATGCGCAAGGGATATGTGCAGCAGAAACCAGAGATCAGAGTGGAAACGATCCTCGGTTGGATTGTACTTTGTTGCATAAGGAAAAGAGAATTTCGTGACTTGCGTGTCACGGGGTCGGGATAGTGGTCACGGGGAGGAAGTTAGTGGGATGTTTGGATCATGATTTGGGTGACCTTTGGAGGCTCAGCTGTGGAGTCAAAAGCTGACCTAGTGCCCAGTCTCGAAGAGGGATATGAGATGAGCTAGAGCTTATCATGATGATGTCTGAGGACACCTCAGAGGGAGTGAACGATTCAGACGCTCAAAGACATGCTTCGGGCATATGTATTAGATTTCGGAGGGTGTTGCGGCACGTATTTATCCTTGGTTGAGTTATCCCATTCAACAGCCATCATTAGTGCATTGGTATGCCACCCTTTGTGCTGTTGTATGGGAGGAAGTGTTGGACCCCTTTTGCTGGGGAAAGTGTTGATTCGCGGAAGTGAAAGTTGTAGTGAGAATGGATGATTTGGAGTATGGTGGTCGAACACTGTGTCTGTGACAGTGGTATGGAATGACATCATGATGGGATGTCTGCTGAGGACGCAGAAGGATTCCGCGGGTGTAGAGCCAAGAGTCTCAGGATGGATGCAGGGATGGAGTCTGGGACTCCCAACTTGATTCTGATCCAGGGCTGTGTGCGTAGTGGTGGTTTCTCCTGGGGATGTTAGAGACGTCATCAGTGTGACGGGTTTTCCTAACCCGAGAGTGCGAAGGTTGGTGCGGCATGGGTGTGTGATTGCAAGAAGAGGACTCATGGGAGTTACTCTGGGATTTAAGAGTGGGTCTTTCCGTCATCACGGATTGGATAGAGAGGGATTCGAATCGGGGATCCGATGGTTCATGTCTTCTAACCCTTATGGGTCGAGTGATTGTTGAGATTTGGGGCAGTGATACTTCATGGGTAATTCTCGGATCATTGTGTGTGGTCATCAGAAGGTGCATCCGGTGCCCGGTTCGAGACAATCCGTAAGGAAAGGGAAAGTGTGTTCGAGTTTCGATGGGTATGCCTTGTGAGATCTGGTCCGATTAAGGCCAGGTGGCACGTTGTGGGAGTAATTATGGAGTTGAGTTGCTGTAGGCTTCGAGGGCGAAGCCTAATTTAAGTGGGGGAGAATTGTAACATCCCGAAATATCAAGAGTAGAGTTGAAGGGCTAAAAGAGTAAATTGGGAAAGAGCGACTCGGTGAGTCCATGTGTGGACTCGGTGAGTAGAGTCGCGACTTGGTCGCGTGTTAAGTGGCCGACTCGGCGAGTCAGTGTATTGGACTCGGCGAGTAGGCGCTGAGTGGAGAAAACCCTAATTCTCGGGGTTGATCCTTATATAATGATCATTATGTCTTCCTCCTAGCCTCTTTATCACCCCTTGAGCCCCAGAAAACCCTAAATTGCGGAGAAGCACCATTGTTGAGTGGATTGGAGCTTGGAGAAGTATTGGTTGAAGGAATTTTGGGAAGATTGAAGGCTTGGAGCAAGGGGCTTTGCTTGGATTCGAATTGCATTGCAGTTGGGGCATCACTTAGAGGTAATATCTCATTTTTGACCTGTTGTTATGTTGTTTCTTCATTTTGGGGTTTGTGAGAAATTGTCTATGGATGAAATGGGAAGTCTAGAGGTTAGATCTGAGGTTGCTACCTCAGATCTGGAAGGGAGAAGAATCAGAGAGCATGAAAGTCCCTGTGTTGGAGTGTTTAGTGAAGCTTGCATGTCCCAAACCCTAGCCCCAATGTGCAAACGACTTAGATCTCTTTGGATTCACGTAAAGTTTGGCACTTTACGTGATGGATGAGTGGTAGGAGGCTAGATCTATGTCTTGGAGCAGTTGCATGGCCTGGAATGCTTCGGAATGTATTCAGACCGGCGGTACTCGGCGAGTCACATGGGTGGACTCGACGAGTTGGATGAAGATGGCCTGGAACTCGGCGAGTTGTATGAACAACTCGACGAGTAGGTTGAAGATAGCCGTAGACTCGGCGAGTCTGTTCTTGGACTCGACGAGTCTTGTCGAAGAGTCCCAAATATTTCCTGGTTGAGTCGAGAATCGGTGAGTCAAGGGATGACTCGGTGAGCTGAGTCGCGGATTGGGGAAGTTCTGATTATGGGAACTCGACGAGTCACAGGGTTGACTCGGCGAGTAGAGTCAGTCAGGGGTTGACCTAGACTGAGGACTTTGATTTCGACCAAGGTTTGGCTGTTGACTTTTAGGGTTTGGACAGCGATGTGGCCTTTGGGCCAAGAGAGAGGTAAAATAGTCTTTTACCCATAAGAGGGTGTTATGAGAGGATTTATTCTAGCCTCGAGAGTTATATTCATGAGAGTATTTGCCTTACGTGTTAGGCGGTGGCGAGTTCGAGATTCTAGTGTGGGGATATCTGCTTTCTGCTTGCCAGGTGAGTCTTCTCACTATACTTTACCTTGAGTAGGTAACCAGAGTCATGTGATCAGAGTATTTGTATGCTATTTGTATGTGATGTGTTGCACTGCATTATTTTTATGTGATTTATGTAGTGCATGTTTATCAGAGCTAGAACCTGAGGGTTCACAAAGTTTGGGTGCACGGACCCATAGAGTTATAGCCTCGAGTGGCTAATATGTGTTATGTGTGGTATTTTGGGGAACTCACTAAACTCCGTGCTTACAGTGTTTTGTGTGATGTTTTTTTTAGGTTTCTTTCAGTATCACGGGACGGCACCGGCTTGATTGTACACACCAGAGAAAGAGTCATATTTTGGAGGATCCTGGTTTTCTATGCAAATGAAAATGGAATCATGTTTTGTAAATCGACTATGAATGAGATTTTAAACAAGTGTTTCTAAGAATAAAAAGATTATTTTAAATGAAAATTTTGTCTTGAAATTTACGGTGTTACATATAATATATTAATAAACCTTAAGTGTTATTTCTCTCATTTTAGTCTATCCGAGTGCATGATGCCATGTAACCCAAATGGACCATGCCGGGTCGGGTCAAGTCTAACCATTTATAGTTATGGACTTAGACATTAATCCAACACTTTGTTGGTTTCTAATCCCAAGCAGTTTGCTTAAAAGAATTTTGGATGTTTCAAGAATGGGAACAGGCTAGGAAACTACAACTTAGACAAGCAAAATAATGAAAGCTTTAAAAACTCTCAGAAGGATGAAGAAAAACAAAAGAAGAAGCTATCGGGAGATTTTGTCTATGATTGCAACTACTGCAATGGAAAGAATCATTTTTCCAAAGAGTTTATGTTAAGAAGGTTAAATGAGAAGAAGGAGGATGAGAAAGATGAAACCTACTATCCTCGGAAGATAGCGGATTTGAAGAAAAAGAATGTTGGGAATGCGAAACCTGCTTTGATCGTACAGGAAGGTGGTGATGAATTTGGCAGTGTTGAGGTTTGGTCCATTGATTCCGAAGATGATGACGTTCGGAAGCCCACTCATGGTAGATGTTTTGTAGCAAAGGGTCGAGTGCTTGAGTATGAATATAGAAGTATGATGGTTCAAAGCGGAGTCTTAGAACAAAACTGATGGCGCAGAGCCCTCTGATAATTGTTTTTTTATGAGGCCTTTTTCTAAATAGGTGAGTGAATGCAAAAAGGTCATCAATAAGTTACACTCCATACTTTAATCTCGCAATATTCATGTTACTCGTTACGAGTCTGAATTAGATGATTTAAATTATACTTTCACTAATTTTAGCGACAGTTTAAAGAGAACCCGTCTAAGTATTTCTAACGTAAGTGATCAAATTAGTAGGGTAGAGAATAAAAGTGAAGAAAGAAGGATGTGGATAGAGAAGTTGGTGTTAAAGATAACTAGTTCAAAAGATGATGTCATTTACTTTAACAAAGAAAATTTGGCACTTTTTAAATAAAGAACATTTTATGTTCAATTGCAAAATGTTTATATTTTAACATCACTCAACTACATCTTGATTGTGAAATAGGTAAAAAAGTACACAAAATGATTGTTCCCTTTCTCAAATTGAAAGAGGATGAAATCGATGAAGAGTGATATAAGTGCGAATCCGTAGTGTCCTTGGATGATCTTTCTAAATGCTAGAAAATTGTACTTGACAAAATTGAAGCTTATATTTAGTCCAAGGAACATAAGAATATGTTAAAGAAAATGTTGGATGATAAGGACAAAGAACATATTAAATTAGATATAGTGCAAAATTTTGACTCATTATGCACAAAATTGTGTTCGAAAAACACTTTTGATGCTCAAAATGTTTCTGAATTTGACGAAAGTCACATGAGTGAGATTTTTGTAGACGATGAGTTCGATTGTTCAACATTTGTACAAAATGAATCTGAACCAAAAAAAAAGTTGATTTCTGAAAATTCAGGTAAATATCTTCATGTTTTTGAAAATAGGGGTTCGGATGTTTTAAAACCAAAAGCCACAATAGTTCCAAAAGTACAAACCGTGCCTAATCAAGTTTTCATAAAAAAACATACTGAAAAAAAGAAACGACACGTCATAACTAACTTCCATTGTTAATTATTATAATGCTTATGAATGCGATGAATTTTTCTGGTCTAGACCAATAGAGAATTCATACGAAACAAAAGGTCTCTCTGAAATGACCTCTTGGAAAACGAAAGGAAAATATTTTTTGGAACCTCTGAATCGTGTTGACTCTCGTTATGATCAGGCAGGACCTAGTGGCACTAAGGATATTGAAACTTCTTCTGAACAAACATTTACACCCTTTAGAAAACAGAAACCTAGAGCTAACATCCATAAGTCAATTGAGGAAGATATTACTATGAAAAGGCACCTAAATGCTAGATATCAGAAAAACTTAAAAGAGAGAAAGCGTTTTTGGAAATTTAAAAATTTCAATCATGTTAACCCAGAAAGATCTACAAATCAAAATGAAAAATCCTCTTCAAATCTGAAAACTAAATCATTTTCAAAGCCACGGTCCTTAACTCCACAAGTTTCAAAACAAAAATTCTTTCCTAAACCAATATTTTCAAAACAAACGAAACCTTTGGAAAAGACAAAACCCAAATTTTCTCCAAAAACAAATATTTCAAAATCTATCAACACATCAAAGGATGTTAAGGGAAAAAAGAAAGTAGTTTCGGAACCTGAGATTTCACTCGACGAATTCGAAGCGAACTTGAAAAAGGAGAAAATAGATTTTGAAAAGAAGATGGCTGAAAAACACAAGAATTTTATTCAAAGAAAGACAAATCTTGTTGAGGTTAATCTTTGTGATAACGAAATGAAGGTTTTTAAAATATTCAGAGGGGAGAATAGTATTTTTCTCAAAAGAACCTACTGGGTTGATACAAACAAAACTTTTCCAATTTATAAGAAAACCTCGGAAGGAACCAAGAAAGTTTGGGATCCTAAATCTCTCTGATTTTTGTAGATAATGTGTGACGAACACTACAACTCTTAATTGTATATTGACAATGGTTGTTTGCGTCACATGACTCGAAGGAGAGAATAGCTTAAGGAATTCCGATCATTGAAGGACCGTGGAAAAGTGAAGTTTAGAACTAATGCAACAGGAGAGATTAAAGGCTTCGACATGACTACAAATGGAAAATTTTCCATTCGGAAGGTCGCTTCTGTGGAAGGCCTACAACATAACCTGATAAGTGTTTCTCCATTGGTTGTAGGTACAAGGCTGAAAATGTCATTCAAGGATGAGGGATCTGAGATCATAGAGAAGAAAGCAAAGGCAGTGCTTCTGAAATCCTAAAGAAAGGGAGAGATGTTTCCTTTGAATATAAAACCGATTACCGAATAGCTTTCAATTTGTCTACTTACAAAAGCATCTTTGGATGACAGTTGGCTATGGCACCAAAGGCTATCACATCTGAATTTCAAGGACATCGACAAACTTATACTTGGCAATCTAGTACGAGGACTTCCTCTTCTAAAGTTCGAGAAGGAACATTTGTGTTTAGCATGTGAACTAGGAATGCAAATTCGTAAAAGTCATTCGACTATTGTAAACACCAAAGTAATCGAACCACTAGAACTTTTACACATTGATCTCTATGGTCCATCTACCATTGAGAGCATTGGTGGTAATAAGTATATTTTAGTGATAGTTGATGATTTTTCTAGATTTACTTGGATTTATTTTCTTAGACAGAAATCAGATGCAACTTCGAAGCTAAAAGGACTTCATCAAGCAGATCGAGCTAAAATTATGATAGCCTGTACGGAACGTACGTAGTGATAACAGTTTGGAATTCAAAAACCAAGTGTTTGAAGAGCTCTTGACTGAAAGAGGAGTCTCTCACAACTTCTCTACTCCTTACACTCTTAAGCAGAATGGTGTCATTGAAAGCCAAAACCGATCTCTCTATGAAGCTACAAGGACTATGTTATCTTTTGCGAACCTTCTACTATATTTCTTGGCTGATGCTATCAGACCTGCCTGTTTCACTCTGAGTCTCTCTCTAACCAATACTAGATTTCTTATCACTCTTTATGAGATTCTGAATAAGCATAAACCTAACGTTAAGTTCTTTCATGTTTTTGGTTCCAAGTGCTTCGTATTTAATTCAAAAGATTAACAGAACAAATTCAATGTAAAGGATGACGATGGAATCTTTCTAGGGTACTCTCTTACTTTTAAGGAATATAGGGTTCTGAACAAGAAATCCAAAAGGATAGAAGAAACCCATTATGTCACATTTGATGATAACTATCTCAAGAAGTATTAGAAGACTGATTGTCAAGCTGAGGAAATCTTCTCTTCAACAAATCCAATCACGATTCCTCTTATAAATCTTTATGAGGAATTCATGAATTTTTTGATGAGCCTGAAAAGGCCATTTTCTTCATAATGAAATTCCCCATATAATAATGAAGATGAATTGAATAAAATCATCGACAATGCGGCCAAAGATCTTGGAAATGAGCCACCTACTTCGAAGGGTTCTGATATTCTGAAGAACTTTGAAATTCCAACTCCACCACAAGCTACTAATGCACCTATTCAGGGGGGGGGGGTCTACTTCAACCTCCACATCCGATTCACCTATCCAGGGGGAATTCAAATCTCGAAGTCACTAATAACATTCCGATCTAGGATGAAAATCTGATTCTGAACATAGGGTCACATGCAAATTTCCAGGGGGAGAATAAGAATGAAAATAATGACTCAGACGTTCAATCGAAATTTGAAGACTTGAATGCATAATTAGTTCCAACCTATGATCCAAACTACCCTCCATTGGCGAAATGGACTAAGTATCATCCTAAATCTCAAGTTATCAAAGCAGCAACTTTAGGAGTTTTCACAAGAGCTCAACAAAAATCGAATCAAATTGCATTATTTCCAAAATTGGAATTTTGCATGTTTAATTCGTTCATCTCCAAAATTGAGCCAAAAACTATAAATATTGCTCTTGATCATTCCAATTGGGTGCAAGCAATGTAGGAAGAGCTTAATGAGTTTGAGTGCAACAAGGCATGGAGATTGATTCCAACTCCGAAGGATGCATTTGTGGTCGGATTAAGATGGGTTTTTGAGAATAAGCTTGATAAGTAAGGAAGACTTATTTGGAACAAAGCAAAGTTGGTTGTGAAAGGATATTTCCAAGAGGAAGGTATAGACTATGAAGAAACACTCGCACCGGTTGCAAGGATGGAGTTTGTTTGGATATTCCTTGCCTATGCAACGCACAATAATTTTAAAGTCTATCAAATGGATGTAAAATGTGTGTTTGTAAATGGTGAATTAGAAAAGAAACTCTACGTGGAACAACCACCAAGTTTCGTGATTAGAAATATCCAAATCATTACTACATCTTGGATAAGGAAGTGTATGGCTTAAAACAAGCACGACATGCATGGTATGAAACCCTTACTCGTTTCTTGAAGCAATCTTGGTTTAACCAAGGCTCAGTCGACCCAACCTTATTTCACAAGAAAGATGGAAACCATCTGATTATTTTCCAAATCTATGTTGATGAAATCATTTTCGAATCCTATAAACCTAAATTAATAGTTGAATTCCGAAAATTGATGGAAACTAAATTTGAGATGAGCTCAATGGGTCCAATTAACTTTTTCATTGGTTTAAATATTAGACAGAGTTCGATCATCATATTCAACAATCAGGAAGCCTACACGAAGTCCTTTCTTGCAACATTTGGAATGGTGGGAGATTCAAAGAAAAAGGTTCATATGTCGTTCGAAACGAAGCTTACACCATCTTTGCACAAACCAGTATTGGATATGACTATTGATCAACAAATGATAAGGTCTTTAATGTACCTAATAGCTAGTCATCCAGATTTAATGTTTTCTGATTGCTATTTTGCCAGGTTTTAGGCAAATCCACATGAATGATACATGACTACATTAAAGAACATCTTCCAATACCTAAAACGAACATCCTCTCTCGAAACTAATACCCTTCCAACTCAGGATTATTTGTGGAAGCATCCTCTGATGTTGATCTTGGCGGATGCGGTCTTGATCGAAATAGTACAACTGGAGGATGTCAGTTTCTAGATGGCAAACTAGTCAGTTGGCAATCCAAGAAACAAACATGCATCTCCTTATCTACTGCCGAAGCTGAGTATATAACAACTGCATCCTGTGCTTCACAGATTGTTTGGATTCAAAGTCAGCTTCGAGATTATGGCTTAAATATGAAGAGGATTCCTTTATATTGTTATTCTGAAAGTGCAATTTAAATTGGCCATAACCCAATACAACACTCAAAAACTAAGCACATTGCACTGAGATATCACTTCATCAAGGATCACTTTGAAAATGAAAACGTTGAAGTGCATTTCGTTCGATCCTCAGATCAATTGGTTGATACCATCACAAAGATCATACCTGCAACAACTTTCAATCGTATTTTGCAAGGTATCAAAATGATAGAAGCTGAATCGGTTCCGAAATCCAATTTGTAATCGGAAGTTACTGTTCATGCTCCGATCTTCAAAACGGTTCAGATTTCACTATTCATCATGGTTTTTGAGAACGTTTGTATATTTTGTATATTAGTTGTCTTCCGACTGGTTTCGACCTTCGGAACGCTTCGGAAGCCACTGTTCACTTGAGTTTCAGAATTTATTTTATTTTTTATTTTTTATTTTCTTTTTCAGAAAACCAAAATCTACAATAATATTTTCTTAATTTAGGTATAAAATCACAAAAATATTTTTCCTTATTTCAGTTTTTATTTCTTTTTCAAAAAAATTTCAAAACTTCAAAAATATTTTTCTTTATTTATTTAAGTATTTGTTGGGAAGAAGTTTCTAATTTAGGTACAATTTCTTATTGGTGCAATTCAGAACGATGGGGAAAGTATGAAATTTCAAATCATTGTACTAGCTAAGTGTCCCTAGAATCATAATGTTGCATGTTAACCCAAGCCTCTGAGACTCTATGTTTGATGCCTTAATGAATTGATAACATCAATTGATTCTTCCCAAATAGGCTATAATTCACATACATCATTGAGCTACCTTATTCTTCTCACAATGAGTTAAGATTTGACTGCTTAGTCATTTGTTTCTAGTATAGGTACACCTTCTTCGGAACCATCTTACTACTTCTCCATCACATTCACTTTCACAATTGTAACCCTCGAGACTCTCAGAAATTACCATTGAGGTTTATGGTTACACAACTTCTGTGTTTATGATCTTAAAATCCATATCACCATTATTTTAGTAAAACCTAAAATCCGAAACCAGTTTCTGAATTAACGGTAAACAATTAAACCGTTCTAGATTTTCACCATGGAATTAACGATAATAGCCTTTTGGTTGGTACCTAATAAGGAATAAAATCTCATTTTTATTTTTACATGGTCTTTATGAAAATCTCTCGACCCAAGACCATTCTTCCCAAAAGATCTAGTTTTTCTTTGTTTTTGAGATTTTCAAAATTTATCTTGTTACCCTAAATATATCCAAAACATATTTGTTATTATGGATACACCGGTCAAACAAGTACTTCATTTGTATTTTTGAACTTATGTTGATTTTTGGAATTTAGATGAAGCTAAATCCACCCTTTAAAGCCTAATGAAAAGAAGCCTTTCATTATTTCTTAACAAATAGAAGATCGTAATGGGATACCAAACAGACACTTCTAAATCTCTCTTGATTCTGAAGGAAGAGATTGTTTCCCGGGATCCAACTGTTTTTACTTTAATTTATAACTGACATCACAAATTTCCATATAAAATTTGCTTTCTTTCATTACATTTCGCATACTCTTGCACGAAAATCCTTGTGATTTTTCAAATGGCTGGTTTCACACTTCCGAATGATTGTTGATTATTCCGAGAATAGGTTATAGTAAAGGTTGATTAATTCCGAAGAAAGTAACCGAAATGGCGGTTCTATATGGATAGAATTTCAAAAGGCACGTTATCTTTTCGAATTCCTGACATCACACGTGGTCAGTTGTAACGCTGCCTGACACCTACATCTGTCAAGTCCATCAAGGCTACATTAGCGGGATACAGAAATGTTAAGTGAGATTTTCTCTCACCTATCATGACGTATAAAAAGGAATTTTTATATGGTTTGCTTTCTCTCACCACTATCAAAGAATTCAAATGTTTCACTCACAGCAAAACCTTTTATCTCTCGACCGTTCTTCATCGTCTTCATCAGTTTCCTTGTCCGCTTCAACAGACACCACTTCCTTTGCTGGTCAATCTACTTCAGTGATTATGTTGAACATCAAAGTTAGTCAGAACTTCATTCTCAATCTTGACGCCTCACGGTACAATGATGTTTTCAAACCCATGATCGAGTTTCTGAGGTACTGTCCACTATTTCAAGCCCTAAGAATGGAGGACAATGTTCCTTTGGTACATCTCTCTAGAGCCTACTCGTCTACAACTTACATTCAACAGGAGGGGTTATTCACTTTGAGGTAGTTTCTTACAATACCTCTGTTTCTAAGTTATGTTTTCGTCAGATTTTGGGGCCTCAAACCACAGCTGGGCTCGTGGACCAAGAGTCGATTTCCATCACTGCTCTTATGGAAATTTTCTACCTAAAGGGTTACAATAGTGATTTATGTTGGTTATTGAGCATTCTAACACTTCTAAGGTGTACATGCAACCCTAAATACCTTAGATATATGTTTTCTCTATTATAAATGAAAGCTTGAACATTCCAAGGTAATACCCTAAATTAGCATACAAAACATTGATACTTGAGTAATAAAACAAGTTAGAAGACATACCTTTTCTTGTAGTTTTTTGTTTGGAGCTTTAATAGCTTAGTGCCCCAAGTTTTTCACCTCAAATGGAAACACACAACACCACCAACAATTGGAATAATTTGAGAGAATAACACTTGCACTTCATGAAATCAGCTAGCCCTTCTTACCAAGACTCTTGGTCACATTTGATGAGCTGTGAGGCTTCTTATATAGTGTGCACATATAGGGTTACACCATGTAACTCATGACTTTCCATATTCCTCATGATCCATGGGTTTTAACCTCCATGGAGTATCCATGGGTCACCACATGGGTTTAGCCGAACATGAAAAACTATAGATCATAAGCCTAATTTATAAGAATGAATGATTTACCAAATCAATTCTTATTTATTTAATTAGTCTCTTTTGATCACAAAATTAATTCCAAACTAATTCTTGATCAATACTAATTAAATAATATGATTTAATATTAATATGTTAGAACTTATAATATATTAATAAATCATAAAATTCCTCTTCTCAAAAAAGTTTATCCAAATTGTTCTGATACCATGCAACCCAAATGGACCATGCTACTATCGGGTCAAGTACATACCGATAACAGTTATGGGCTTAGACACCTAATCCAACAGTCTCCCACTTGGATAAGTCTAATAACTATTATTATAATCATAACTCTAACCCGACTAGCAATCGTAGCTCTTAAAAGCTGCTGGCGAACTCTGACCTAGTCAATGACATGTCTATTAGATAAGGGATCATATGTTCCTCCATTCTAGATATCATATGGACTAAGACATGGATTATAATCATTCTCTCTATCCATTTGTTGTTTCCCGATTTGCGATTAATGAAAACTAACTAATTGAACAAATCAAATCAGTCCAGGCCTGATATCATCACTAAATCATCGAGGGGCCCACATATATCGCTTTTATCCATATGCTGTAAAAGGAACAAACAAACTTTGACCCAAATGCTTGCTTGTACTTACTCATCAAATTACACACAATGATATGTTTTCTAACATCCAAGTTAGTGTTGTGTTTACATATGTCAATGTGCAACCGACTTGCAACTACAACTCACATGTTTTCGTTTCAAGAATATAAGATATTATTGTCCCACAATCACTTGTGATAAAAACCATGAAATGATTCAGATGAGCATACGTTGAATCCAATACTCAAATCTTATTCTGGGAGCACTCATGAACACTGTAGCCACCTTGTCCTAGACAAACTATAGACCTATTCATGACAGTCTTGCCTCAATACCTACCTCTAAAGTATGATCGATTGTGGATGGCTTGAATAACCTAGTTATTCAGGAAGTCAAAACATGAAAAGTGAAACACAAGAATAATACTAATCCTATTTGGCCCCAAAACTTTTGAGCCATCTTGATTACTCATCATTCATTGTATAATGTTTCGAATACTCAACTTAATACTTGAATTAAAACAATAGTTATTCCATGCTCCAAGCATACACACTATGTTTATCTATGGTCCTTATTTTTTGAAATAGATCAATTGAAAAACATTTCAATTATGCTCATTTCAACATTCCAAATCCTATCCCAAGTGTAAGAATTCCAAATTCTTGTCACTTTTAGGAAGTGTTAGATTCTAAACTATCATGCAATGATTCTTTTGTAATGTGTAGGTGCCAAAAGTCATAGAGACTTGACCAATGATATTACAAAATATCCTTTGGAGATTGTTACAAGACAATTCAATGGAAATGAAGTCTCAAATTAAAATTAGATTTCTTTGAACATCCTTCTTGCATAAAATTTTCTAACTTTCGCATCTATTCTTCAACTCCCAATATGGAAACATTCCGTATTTTCCATACAACAACTCATATTTAATAGACTCAGGTCTATTCATAATAACATTAATATGATCCATCCATTAGTATACTTCCAACGGTCCTTAAGAGACCAATCTTTGGCGAACCTTAGATTGTCCTTAATAGTTGCTTAACCACTTTAGTCATATCTGGTTCTATCCCTTTTCCCCTCTTAATTCCCTAGGAATTTGGAAAATTAGAGTACAAGAGTATTATAGCATATGCAATCGATCCTATACCCGAAGCATATGGGACACGATTCATAATTTCAAACGTAAAGACATGCTACTTGATTAGTCTTTTACTATAATATTTCTATTTTTCATGTTCTCAAAATTTTGATTATGAAGAGGGATGGCGTAATCATAATCAAATTTTGAGAACTCGGTTAACATTTTCTTATATATGATTTCCTTATGTTGAACCATTCCACCATAACATTCATATATATATATATATATATATATATATATATATATATATATATATATATATATATATGACTAAATGTGATTACAATCTCAATCTAAGCTTTTAGAATTGATATGAGGTATAATTTTGTCTCCCTTAATTATAGCAAAACAACTTTTCAAACTCTGCAACTTGCAAGTTGAAACTTTTGTTTTATATAATCAACATTGCTAACATTCAACATTCACCATATTTGATTATGCTCCCACTAGCATAATAATTACATCCTTATTAGCATAACACTTGTGCTCGCACTAGCTTTGACATGTAGTCAGAAAACAGCTAGACTTCTAGAAATCAACACCTTTGTTGACTTTTTTACCAATGTTCATATTTTTTGATATGAAATGTTTTGATAAGACTTTATCTAGGTGTCTCAACTTATACACCTTTCCTTAGATAGCTCACGTGTGTGTCTAAACAATTTTAGAACTTATAATAATAAGTCTCAAATGTTTAGACCCTTTGCCTTTTCTCACAATTCGAATTATGAAAAGGAATGTCGTTATCATAATCAAATCTGAGAATGTAAATATCACAATTCCTATCTTCTTTAATATACTTAGTGAAAGCGTTTCCTCACCATCATTTTCATGAATCGGAGAGAAACCTTATGAAACTTAGATTTTATGCTATATATGTTCCTATCCATATGAATTTGTCATAACGATAATCACAAGACAAGGTTAGTAACAAATCCAAAATCATATGGACTGAACTTGTTCAATCTTAATTTCTTGCCACCTGGCTACACAATAGCCTGCCATTGCTTCCAAGTAGTTATGCAACAACTGAGAACTCATAAAACCACATGCATAGTCAACTTTAACTGGAATGGGCACAAAAATAACAGTATGTCAACAAATAGGTTACAAACCTCAAGTCGTGCGCTAGTGATAAACAATACGTTTATTCTTGATTAGTTCTTGAAACTTGTCACAATCTTTAAGACTCCCACTTCCCTCTTGGCATATAAGATTCTCTTTTCATGAATCATTCCTTGATAAATTGAATATTCAAGAGTTAGTGTAGATTCTTATCAAGACATACACTTCACAAAATTGGCCTTAGTTGGTCTTTGTTTTATCCAAAACATCACAACTAACCAATTTCAAATGTACAAGAGTAGAAAAACGTTTACTCTACATTTGATAAGTGTTTTAAACCTTTCATAAGATTATGTCACTCAAGGTTACAATCTTGGAGTATTACTCTAAGACTTGTTTTGGGTACGAAGTATGACTCATCTTCTTGATTTAAACAATTTCAACAATTCAACATTCCTCTTCTTAGCTATACAAATGCACTAAGATGTCTTTAGAGGATCAATTGTCATATGGATTTTTTATTAAGATGATCATAAAAGACAATACTAAAGTACTCTGCTATCTTTTTAGATTGGAGAAAATTTTATCTTTCTGCCTAATTTGATTCTTCTTATTCGTCCTGCCATACATTGAACCTTTTTCCAATGTTTCAGAATTATACTTGAACTTGTAATCATAACTATATTTACTAAACTTTAGTAAATCATGACGAATTGTCTTATTGTTCTTTGTGGTGGACTTAACCAGCGCACGCCGAGTGTACCCGATCCCCTAGTCCTTCAATTGACTTACATATACATGTGAACAAGGAATTAGTCTTAATTTACCAAAGATGAAAATTCTCATTCATCATACAAGACAACTTGCATGATTCCATGTTTCTATCCAATTCAAAACTTGGGTGATGAGAATCTTTCCTGATTTGGCAAATATTGACGCTACCACAAAAAAAAAAAAAAAGAATCAAATTCATATTGATAACATGGAAACATACAAACATCAATTTTTCATAAATGACCTTGTAAGGAGATATAAAAAAATAAAACAAAATTTTTTTATTTATAAAACACGGAATAAACTTTTCCTTAAAATGTATTTACAAATGAAATCTATGTTACTACATATTTCCTAGCAATCTATCATAACTCCTAAGCAGCAGCTCAAAAATCCGATCTTCGAACCATGCGATTGATATCCATCTTCGCGATCAGATTCAATATACTCTTCCTTTAAGCTTCCTTCCCTTTGCATGATCCTACAAAACATAAAATTGCAACCTTGTCACATCATGTATCAAGAATTAACAATTAGGAACTTAATAGAGTTTGATAGTAGACTTACCTGAAGCAGAGTCAAACTTTTCAATTCTATCTTTTCTGAGATCTTTCAGGTAGTCAGGGCAGCTTCGCAACCAATGCCCTTCCTTTAGCAACATAAACATGTGGACTCTTTGGCAATGGTACACGGTACAGTCTCAGACTTAGCCTTTCTCTTTCGCTTGAAAAGAGAAATCTTTTATGGACTTCCAATGTTTCCATTGTCAATGTCCATGGAAGCTTAGGGAGTAGATTTTCCCTTCAAATTTGCTTTTCCAGTGTGCCACTTCATTATTTATTCAGTAGCAACAAGCAAATAGCTCAGATCAATAAGGGTCATGTCATGGTCTGTCACATAGTAGTCCTTAATGAACTTACTATATGTCTCAAGAAGTGATTGACTAACCTAGTCAATAGCCAACTTCCATGAGACTTCGACACCCAATACTCTTAGTCTATCAATATGTGACTTCATCTCCAAAACGTGATTACACACAGGCCTTCCATCTTGATGTTTCATTGTAAGTAGGGCTAGAGTGACCTTGAATTTTTCAAGTCTTTGAATTTGTTGGTTAGGGAGAATTATTGGAGGAGGTGGAGGAAGTGAAGTATGACTCCTACAATCCAACCGTGAGACATCATATTCAAGAGGAAAGCTTGTTCCAAAGCATTTGGGAAGTCCATAGTTGTCTGAACTAGACATCTACAATAGGAGAAATTCATGTTATTTGATTTAAGTCCTTAATATAACACCCAAATGAAATATTAAGGCTAGGAACTGATATGTGCATATTTAGTGTGTATTAAGTGTAGTTTATTATTCATATATTAGCTAAATTGTTGCATATTATGGACAAAAGGTACTTAAAAGTGTTAAATTATGTTTTTCAATCCAAAGATGAAGCTCGGAAGCGAAAGGAAGCAAGAGAAGCGGTTAGGAGCTCAAGAGTGAAAAGAAGAAAGAAAACACCCATAAAAGGCTTCTACTCGTCGAGTTGCCCCTTGACTCGACGAGTCCGGTCGCGGAATCAGGAAGATAAGCATTCGGAAGTCAAGATAGTTATCGGATTACGACTATTGTGAGAGGGACTCGACGAGTCACCATATGACTCGACGAGTCGGAACGCATATATAAAGATAACTCTACAATTCGAGAAGGAGGGAATTCTGGGAAGTTTCAGAAGTGCTTAACTGCGAATAAGAAGCCAGAAGAACCCTAGAAGTCGACCAAAGAAGCTAGAATCCAATCCCGGGAGTAATTAAGGCGTAAT
The DNA here is from genome assembly GCF_052625555.1 of Lactuca saligna. Classification (NCBI taxonomy): domain Eukaryota; kingdom Viridiplantae; phylum Streptophyta; class Magnoliopsida; order Asterales; family Asteraceae; genus Lactuca; species Lactuca saligna. Next base: position 74,326,685 of record NC_136425.1, read on the forward strand.
TTCACCATTCTACTTAATTCTTTTGTTTTGCCAACATGATTAAGCAACTTGAACTTATTTGTTTGCTATTATTTACCTTAGTTATGAACTAATTTCTTTAGACTTCTGTTTGGGAATACAAAATTGACAATATGGTTTGATTGATTGGTAGGATTAATTCCAAGTTGGTGATTAATTGTTATTTTAGCTTGCTAAAGAACCTTGTGTATGAATGATAAATAATTTTCTGTTAATAGGAAGACAATTGATTAGCATGAACATCTATTGATTATCAACCTCATATGATATGTGACCACTATACCATATGTCTAGGATTAATGAATATGAAACTAGGATTAATAAGGAAATTGAGTAAACTCATGTGCAAGCTTGTAAGATGACCATCAAACAAGAGGTTAATTAAGAATAACAAATTAATTAGCTATTGCAAGTCTAACTTAACCCGAATAATTAATCTAGTAAATATAATTAAGTTAAGCAATTGGCCACTGTTTGAATTAGTTAATTTGCTAAGGATTAGGGTAGTGAACACAAACTTAATCACTTGAATCGGTAACCAACGAAAGAATTAATCCATTGCACTATTACCTTAAAATCAACCATAAAGTTAACCGAGTTGAACTAAACAGAAGTTTCTTTCCCATTATTGAATCTAGTTAATTTGTTCTTTTCTAGTCTTGCATTAGTTTTAGTTAGTAAGTTTCTAGTCTTGTAAAACTAGAGAAAACCCCCTTTCTATTACTTGTTTTATTTAGATAATATTAGCATCTATTTTAATTGTTTACCGTTCCCTGTGTTCGATACCCTACTTGCTTGAACTATATTACTAATCGATAGGTACACTGCCTTTCGTGTGTTTATTTTGTGTCTAAGTTAGTAGGATTAAAACTAGTTTGTTTCACACACATCAAGTTTTTGGCGCCGTTGCCGGGGAACGGTTCTAAATAGTTAATATTATTTGCTAATTGTTATTATTATTTTTTATTGATTTTTTTTAGTTTATTTAGTTTATTTTTATTTTTATTTATTATGTATTTTCCAAATCTCGATGCTTTTGATGCTTTTCTTGAGGAACTAGTACAGGAAATTGAGCTAGAAGATGAGGAGTGTGGATGGGATGAAGATTTGAAGAAGTTTGATAGATGGTTACATGACATCTTGCCCAACACACAAGAACAATCTGAGTCACAAGAGCTAAATTTACTAGATGAAGAATTTAATCCAGAAAGAGATTTGGAGGAGCTGGAAAGGTTGCTGGCAGAAGGGTCAGATGAAGAACAAGAACAAGCTGAATTGCAGGAACCAACTCATGGTTTGACCATTACCACAACATGGTCCCCTGTTCTTCCGGTTTGTGTTTCGAAGCATGGGGTGACGATTCCAACTTTGGAGAAAGTTCTAAATCACGATCCATTTATGATTAGTATCCGACCGGTTCCAACCCTTGTCAATATTCTTGGGTTTTATGAATTCAAGCTTGTTTGGCCAATTTTTGAAGCAAAGAGTCGAATTTTACAAATTGGTCCAAAGAAAATATTTAATGCAATGGATGGATGGGCATCAAATTTATTAGATGTTTATTAAGTTGGGAGTCCAGCTAAAGACTCGCACAAAAAGAAGCGCTTGTGGGAGGCAACCCGTCATTAGAATTTTCTTTTCTTTTTCTTTCTAAACTTCTAATTTATTAGGGTAATTTAGGATTTTAATTTTGATGTTTGTTTTCCTTTTTCTATTACTTGTGTGCTTCAACTCAGCAAGTCTACATACTTACTCGACGAGTCGCTCATTCTTCATACTTTTGAGCTGAAGATTTAATGACATTTGATATGGGCATTGGTTCTATTCTTTGAAGATCATTTTCCTAGCATTTCCAAGAGTCTTTCTCTTATATTTTGGAGCTATCAATCACACGATACGCATGACACCCAAGGCATGGATGAGCTGTTCCCATGTCTAAAGTCAGCTGAAGATGGAGCTTTAAACGAAAAAGTTCAACCTTGCAACAACTATCCCAGGGGAGTTTGTTCCAATTCCCTTTTTATTTTATTGTTCTTTATCATGCATAATATGCAATGGGGACATTGCATAAATTAAGTGTGGGGTAGGGGGTTGGTTATTTTAGTTAAAATTTTAGTTTATTTTTGATAAATTTTGAAATGTTTGCATTAAAATTGCTAGGATTAATTTAGAAAATTTTGGTAAAGCAATTAGGGATCATGCTAGTATTATATTTGATGATTGCATGAAAACCCAAATGTTTAGTTGAGCCTATATACGTTCTAGTGCATTTGTGGCTTCCTTATTTCAGTGAAATCATGAGACAAAAACACGACCTTGCTCAGCCTGAGGGATGTAATATGTTTAGCAGCCTAAACTTGAAATGTATCCAGGAAGATTTTTATCATTAGCCAATAAAGGTTGAGATTGAGCGCCCCTGCTTAAGCATGTAGGGATTTGAGTGAAAACAAAGTGAGGTATACATGTGAAAAAAAGAGAGAATTACAAGAAAAGTTTGAAGAATTTTTGGAGCATCAAAGTCAAATATCAAATATGAAGATCGAAAATTCCGAAGAAATTCAAAAAGTTGAAGATACCAAAAATCAAACAAAAAGGTGGTGAATTCAAAGATATCCGAGATCAAATTATCAAGCAAGTGAAGAATTCCAAAGAGCTCCATAGTGGTATCGAAAAGTTGTAATTCTAGATTATGTATGCTTGGGTTGCTCAATTAAAAATACCTTGAGGGTAAAGAGGTTTTCTGAGGATGGATTCGGAGGGTTGCATAAAATGAGCATAGTTCGGGGTGAGTGGGCGAATGTTTATGAGGATTGTGAGTATTTGAAGTATGGGGGGTTTTTAGGAATTTTAGACACAAATGCATGCGTTGAGGTCTTGGCATAATGGCTGGGTTGGATTGGAGTTATTAATGTGATTCTAATGTGTTAAAATTTAGTTTTGCTTGAAGGCAAAGAAAAAGACAAGTGTGGGGTATTTTGATATGTGCATATTTAGTGTGTATTAAGTGTAGTTTATTATTTATATATTAGCTAAATTGTTGCATATTATGGACAAAAGGTACTTAAAAGTGTTAAATTATGTTTTTCAGTCCAAAGATGAAGCTTGGAAGCGAAAGGAAGCAAGAGAAGCGGTTAGGAGCTCAAGAGTGGAAAGAAGAAAGAAAACACCCATAAAAGGCTTCTACTCGTCGAGTTGCCCCTTGACTCGACGAGTCCGGTCGCGGAATCAGGAAGATAAGCATTCGGAAGTCAAGATAGTTATCGGATTACGACTATTGTGAGAGGGACTCGACGAGTCGGAACGCATATATAAAGATAACTCTACAATTCGAGAAGGAGGGAATTCTGGGAAGTTTCAGAAGTGCTTAGCTGTGAATAAGAAGCCAGAAGAACCCTAGAAGTCGACCAAAGAAGCTAGAATCCAATCCCGGGAGTAATTAAGGCGTAATTTCACCATTCTACTTAATTCTTTTGTTTTGTTAACATGATTAAGCAACTTGAACTTATTTGTTTGCTGTTATTTACCTTAGTTATGAACTAATTTCTTTAGACTTCTTTTTGGGAATACAAAGTTGACAATATGGTTTGATTGATTGGTAGGATTAATTCCAAGTTGGTGATTAATTGTTATTTTAGCTTGCTAAAGAACCTTGTGTATGAATGATAATTAATTTTCTGTTAATAGGAAGATAATTGATTAGCATGAACATCTATTGATTATCAACCTCATATGATATGTGACTACTATACCATATGTCTAGGATTAATGAATATGAAACTAGGATTAATAAGGAAATTGAGTAAACTCATGTGCAAGCTTGTAAGATGACCATCAAACAAGAGGTTAATTAAGAATAACAAATTAATTAGCTATTGCAAGTCTAACTTAACCCGAATAATTAATCTAGTAAATATAATTAAGTTAAGCAATTGGCCACTGTTTGAATTAGTTAATTTGCTAAGGATTAGGGTAGTGAACACAAACTTAATCACTTGAATCGGTAACCAACGAAAGAATTAATCCATTGCACTATTACCTTAAAATCAACCATAAAGTTAACCGAGTTGAACTAAACAGAAGTTTCTTTCCCATTATTGAATCTAGTTAATTTGTTCTTTTCTAGTCTTGCATTAGTTTTAGTTAGTAAGTTTCTAGTCTTGTAAAACTAGAGAAAACCCCCTTTCTATTACTTGTTTTATTTAGATAATATTAGCATCTATTTTAATTGTTTACCGTTCCCTGTGTTCGATACCCTACTTGCTTGAACTATATTACTAATCGATAGGTACACTGCCTTTCGTGTGTTTATTTTGTGTCTAAGTTAGTAGGATTAAAACTAGTTTGTTTCACACACATCAGGAACCAACACAATATTTTACAATTTCGAATAGCGGTGCCGTAATCCAAACTGCAAAATATTTGAAGGTAGGTAAATGACGATTTACCAATTTCCGCCACAAAAAACAGAAAAGAATTTTAGGTTTTATGTGAGTTTAAATTCCTAGATCCTTTGAGATTCCTTGAACAATTCAATGGCATATTTAAATCTCGATTGTGGCCTTCAATTTTGTGAATGTGATGTCGAGGATCACAAACAAGGTATGAATAACCATGCAAATTAGCTTGGTACACCCAATGTTACAACCACCTAATCAATGTGTCGGTTAACCACATACACTCCATTGATTTATGATTAAAATCAAGCTACCCTTTGCCATGCACTGTCAGTCCCGATTAGTGTGTCGGTTAACCACACACACTCCACTAACAGCTTAACAAGGTGCAAAGTGCAATTTCACAGGTTAGCTCCATATTCACATTTTCCAAAGCAACAAAGATTGAGGATTTATAATGTTTAGTTACTTTATATTTATCATTATACTTTTAATGAAAGGAGAATTAGAGTCATATCCTACCCGTTCGGTTAATGACCCTCCACCAGTCAAGGAAGCGGTGGGTGAGAGCGGACACCCATTAAACTATCATTTTGTAGGTAGTAACCTTATACCCCCCCCCCCCTTAAATCGGCTTCATGAATGAGGCCTACTAAAGGTAAGACTGACTTTGTTCTTTTACATATATATATATATATATATACACACACACACACACACATATATATATATATATATATATATATATTTATATATATATATATATATATATATATATATATATATATATATATATATATATATTAAACCTATAATATTATAATAGTATAAGGGTAGAATTTTAAACTTTAAAATTCTAGGGTTTGGAATTAAATGTTTCGAAAGTTAGACTTTTACATTTACAAATTACAAAACTTGAGGGCAAGTTTTGTGACTTTCAAAACCTTTTGGAGTCCATAACTTATGAGTTTAATAAATATTGTAAGAAAAGATTCTTGACATTTCGTAACTTGAGGACAAGTTATGGTGTTCATAAAAAACTATTTATGAGAAGAAGACTCTTCAAGTTCATAACCTATGACTTTAATGATTTCTTTAAAGGAAAATTTTTCTTTTTTCATAACTTGAGGAAAAGTAAAGGAATTCATCAAAATCGTTTATATCAAAAATTCAAACAAGAAAATAAAACAATTCGTTTATGATCTAAATTAAACTCATAAGAACAAGACAATTCACATCAAAAAAATTTCATGTAATTAGCCTAACCATATGATCTAATACAAAACATGAAACTTTGCAATTATCTTATAAATTTGATAAGCATTATCATTACCACATCAAAAATAGGTTTATAAGTTCAAAAACAGGTTAGAGTAATGATCCTAGTCCAATTCTAGCCAAAAAAAAACTGCAATATAGGGCACCAACTCGTCGAGTGTATGAACAAACTCGATGAGTTGGATGAATTTGTAATTGGACTGTGCAACTCCCCCAGTGGAATTGGCAACCCACTATCCAGAACAGTATAAAATCGATTTTTAAAGCATTTCCAAGCAAGTAACATCAAGTATAATTGAAAACAAACCTGACTCTGATAGCACTGTTGGGTTTTGAGCATTCTAACACCTCTAAGGTGTACATGCAACCCTAAATACCTTGGATCTATGTTTTCTCTATAATACATGCAAGCTTGAACATTCCAAGGTATTACCCTAAACTAGCATACAAAACATTGATACTTGGGTAATAAAACAAGTTAGAAGAGATACATTTTCTTGTAGCTTGTTGCTTTAAGCTTTAAGAGCTTAGTGCCCCAAGTGTTGCACCTCAAATAGAATCACACAACACCACCAACAATTGGAATAACTTGAGAGAAGCACACTTGCACTTCATGAAATCGGCTAGCCCTCCTTGCCAAGACTCTAGGTCACATTTCATGAGCTATGGTGCTTCTTATCTAGTGTGCACATTTAGGGTTACACCATGTAACTCATGACTTTCCATTTTCCCCATGATCCATCGGTTTTAATCTCCATGGAGTATCCATGGGTCACCACATAGGTTTAGCCCAACATGAAGAACTATGGATCATAAGCCCACTTTATTAGAATGAATGATTTATCAAATCAATCCCCATTTATTTAATTATTCTCTTTTGATCATAAAATTAATTCCAAAATAATTCTTGATCAATAATAATTAAATAATATGATTTCATATTAATATATTAGAACTTATAATATATTAATAAATCATAAAATTCCTCTTCTCAAAAAAGTTTATCCAAATTGTTCTGATGCCATGCAACCCAAATGGACCATGCTACTCTCGGGTCAAGTACATAACAATAATATTTATGGTCTTAAACACCTAATCCAACAAGTTATCTGTCTTGTCAAAGATTCAAAAGACCTTTATTCCTTCCATCTGGAATCGCTTGTTTACTTTTCTATTCAAGGGATTTCTAAAAGGCTTACTGCATCCGATAGTGCAAGTCGCTTATTTTACACATTAATTTACGGACTCTACCACAACATCAATCTTGATTTTGGTTTAATTTGTTGGAAGTAATTAATTCAGAGTATAGTTTCTTCTACAAGGCATAATGAAACTTCTTGTGCTCGCTTTTGGTCCGTTATTGCCAAACGGGTTCTTGATCACGACAAGTTCCTTTGGTGAAGGACTCTATTATGGATACCATTCTAATCTTGCAGACTTATTCGTTCATGATGTCCAATCCACTCAAATTCAGCTATGATGGATCTATTACAGAAGTTATGCTCGATAAAGTTCCTCTGTACAATGTGATAGTAAGTGAATATCGCAATAAACCTTCTTCAGGTGCTCGTCCAACGACCGAGGAATTCTAAAAGATTCTTGAGGAACTCAACAACCCCAAAGCAAGGTGGTAAAAGAAAAACAAAAGCCAGTTCTTCCGATGTCGTCAAGATTCTCAAGAAGAAGGTCAAGAAAGTTGCCCGAAAACTGAGATCACCATCTCCAGTTCTGGAGGAGTCTGAATCCCAAACTCAATCGGATGTTCGAGGGAATGAGAAAATTCAAAAGGAAGTCGATGGTATTGCTACGACTTTAAAACCATCAGTCTCCGAATCAACTCTTACTGACTCAATTTCGAAGGTATCTTCTCCTCCTCCTACTTCAACATCGCTTTCAATTCCTTTTAGCTGCATTCTCCTCCACCATCTTCGACCACCACATCATCTCCAATTACAAATACCACACCAATCAATAGTGCTCATTTCTCAAATGTGTCTGTTGGTGTGTTTCAACCGCATATTTTAGTAGCCCAAACCACTCCACTCTATACAGATTCTAGTGCAATAATAACAACCGCCACCATGAGTTCACCTTCAGTGATTGTCAATGTACCTGATATGGGGGCAAGTACTTTTGGTGTTACAATTGGTCCTAAAGCCTCCCCAGTTACACCATCAAGGGAAGATGACCTGGATGTTATCTATAAGGAAGATCAAGACGATCTTCAAAGTTTTGTCTCTAGCCCCTTCACTGTTCATCAGTCTAGTGACGATGACGAAGCCCCCATGACGAAAGGGCAGCTCAAGGTTCTTAATGAAAATTCCGATACTCTGCTCGAGTCTTTCAAATCTTCGTCCAACAACGAGTATTCTCTTGAGTCTTATAGATCCCTAATCGAGAATTTAACGAATGAGCATGCCAAGAATCTTTCTAAATCCAAAAAATCTGTTGAAAACTCTGAGAAAACTATTTGGGAAACGACCGAAAAAGTCGAAAAACTACTTTCTAATGTTACACAGTTCATGGCAGACTTTCGGACCTCTTCGGAGCAAAATACTGAAGCTGCAAACAAAGCTATCGCAGGTCTCCGAGCATCCCTTCAACTTGAAAAAGATACTCTATCTAAGGTTCGTTCTGAACTCAGATTTGATAATGTTGAGATACACAAAACAATAAACACACACAAATCTCAACTAACTCTCTCTCTCTCTCTCTTTCTCTCTCTCTAGAATAGGTTAGGGTTTTGAAATGGGACCCAAAAGTCACTAAAGAAGATGGAAAGAGGAAAACCTTGGGCATAAGGTTCCTTAAATAGGGTCCAAACCCTAAAATTAGGATTTGTCTCATGATTACGTATGCCCCGCGTACAAGAGGTATGTCCAACGTTTGTTCCTTTTTCCAAAATTACAATAATGCCCTGAGGACCAAATATGCAAACGAATTACTTACCAAGGGTCAAAACGAAAAATACTTTGAACTGGGTGTTATAATTATCTCCTTGATTTAGACTTCTTCCTCGAAGTCTGTCACCTCAAATAACTCTGAGCAATGCTACTTCATCTCATCTTTAAGCTCCCATGTCAATTCAGAACCCTTCCGATGCTGCCAATGCACCTACACGTAATCTACCACCTTGTTTAGTAGAGTCTTCTTCCTCCTGTCAATAATCACCACTGATCTCTTGATATAATTCAGCCGATCATCTACATGAAGATCCTCCAACAGAATCAGTGCATAATCATCAACCAGACATTTCTATAGCTGAGAGACAAGAAAAGTGTTATGGATCTGACTGAGCTCCTCTGACAGATCCAAATGATAGGCTACCCTGCCCACCTCGGCTAACACCCTGAGAGGACCAATATACCTGGGACCTAGCTTACCTTGATTCTAAAATTAGATGACATCTTTACAAAGTGACACCTTCAGGAGTACCATATTCTCAACCTGAAACTCCAAGTCTAATCGGCGAATATCTATGTCACTCTTCTAACGGCTCTGTGTTGTCTGAAGCCTGTCATGAACCTACTAAAACAATTTTGTCATTTTAACTACAACCTCCGTACTCCCCATGCCCTACTGACTGACCTCACCCCAACATATCGGGGTCCTAATGTTTTGCCCATAGAGCATCTCGAAAGGAGGTGGATCTATGTTGGCATGATAACTTTTGTTATACAAAAATTCCACCAATTAAAGATACATATTCCTAATACTTCCGAAATCCGATACACATGCCCACAACATGGCCTCTAATTTTTGGATAGTCTGTTCACTCTGACCATCAGTCTGTGGGTAGAAAGTTGTGCTAAAGTGCATCCGAGTACCCAACTCCTCATGGAATGTCTTCCAAAACCTGGATTAAGCTGAACATTCCTATTAGAGACCAAAAAAAACTAACATCCCATGCCTTTCCACCACCTCCCAAATGTAGATATCGGCCATCTTCTCCGTCGAAATACTCTCCTGGATAGGAATAAAATGTGTTCTCTAGGTTAATCAATCCACGATGACCTATATCAAATCCACTTCGTTCGTCGTTCGTAGTAACTTCATGATAAAATCTATCATAATATCTTCCTATTTCCAAACGGGAACTCTCAATGACTCTATTTTATCATGAGGTCACTGACACTAAGCCTTGACTTTCTTACAAGTCAAGCACCTCTTCACATACCAGGCCACATCTCGCTTCATGCATGGCCACTAGTAATCAAATACGGAGATCTCTATGAATCCTTGTCACTCTTGGAGGAATAAAGAATCTTGACTTGTGCGCTTCCTCCATCAAAACCTGGCGTGCACCACCCAAAATGTTGGATTAGGTGTCTAAGCCCATAACTATAATTGATATGTACTTGACCCGATAGTAGCATGGTCCATTTCGAGTTGCCTTCACCAGAGCAATTTGATAGATGGATATTTGGGAAAGAGGTTATTTGTGATTTATTAATATATTTTAAGTGTAATACATTAATTAAGAAATCATATATTTAATTGGTATTGATCAAGAATTAATTCGGAATTAACTTAGTGATCAAAAGAGACTGATTAAATTAATAGGTACCGATTATGTAAATCAGTGATACATATGCTTTGGGCTAATGATTCATGAATGATTGGTGATGGGCTTAGCTTATGAGTTAGTCCATTCAGCCTTAATCCAAATCATTTGTTGGGTCATAAGCGTAAGTGTAAGAATTAGGGTTAAACATATTACTCTTGGAATTCTACACTATAAATGTGTACCCTAAGCTCTAAAATCGGTTACCACTTAAGTTCCAAGAGAGCATATCCAATTTTATGTCTCCTAAACCTCTCTTATATTCATCTAATTGCTTATTGTTGTTTGTGACTTGTTTGAGGCATCACACTTGGGGTGCTAAGCTCTTTTAAGGCCTAGATTCTACAAGCTACAACATAAGGTAATCTTCTAACTAGTTTTTATGATACTTATATCAAAGTTGCGTGCTACTTAGGCTTCATGCTTTGGAAAAGGAATGTTGCATGTATAATTAGAGAAAACTTAGATCTAAAGCATTAGGTTATATGTGCACCATAGGGATGTTACAGTACATAAAACCCAACACAAACATGGAACCCATACCCTCCGATGAAGAATCAATAACCCTTGACTATCATAATCAAAGGAAGCCACCTGACCCACTATGCACTCACTCTTCTGGTGTTCTTCCTTTATAGCCTAAACCTCAACCTCTCGAATCTGCTCCAAAAGTAGGATAATCACTCTCATTCTCTAACACACATCCATGATCAGGGTAGCAACCACCTTACGGATAAGAGCATTGGCCACCACGTTGGCCTTTCCCAGGTTATAGAGGATCTCACAATCATAATCCTTAACAACATCTAACCATATGCGTTGCCTCATGTTCAGATCCGGATGATCCATTAGATACTTCAGACTCTTGTGATCCATGTAGATAGTACAACGAATAGCCATATAGGTAATGTGGTTAAATCTTAAGGGCGAACACCATAGCCTGCAACTCCAAATCATGTGGAGGATAATTCACCTCTTGAGTCTTCAGCTGCCTCGAAGCATTAGCGATCATATAACCCCGTTGTATGAGCACTGCTCCTAAACCCGTGATCGATGCATCACAATACACCATAAAAGGCTCACACAATCTCCCCTCAGAGTCTTAAGAGTTTCCTGCTGCTTAGGCCTCCAATGAAATGTGATACTGTTCGTCATCATCCTGGTCAAAGGGACCGCTATCTTGGAGAAATCTTTAATGAATCTCCGATAGTAACCTGCCAATCGAAGGATACTCCACATCTCATATGGAGACCTCAAAAATTCTCACCTCATCACCACCTCAACCCTGGCCAAATCTACTAGAATATCCTTTTGGTCGACAAGGTACCCCAGAAACTGCACCTCACACAACTAGAACTCACACTTAGAGAACTTAGCATACAGCCTCTCCCACCTCATAGAATCCAACTCCTCTCTCAAATGCACCTCACGTTGCTCCTAGGTCATGAAATATACCAGGATGTCATCGATAAACACAATCACAGATCGGTCCAACATAGGCTTACATATGCAATTGATGAGAACTGTGAATGTGGCTGGAGCATTGGTGAGACTAAAGGGCATCACCACGAACTCATAATGACCATAACGAGTTCAGAAGGTCGTCTTCTGCGTATCCTCCTCTCTGATCCTCATTTGATGATAAACTGAATGCAGACCAATCTTGGAAAACCAAAATGCACCCTGTAGCTGGTCTAATAAATTCAATCCTTGTGAGTGGATAATGGTTCGTCATTGTTAGCTTATTGGGCTCTCGGTAGTATATAGAAATCCGATGCAATCCATCCTTCTTCTTCACATACAAGACAGACACTCTCTATGATGAACTACTTGGCTGAATAAGTCCATTGTCTAGTAGATCGTTTAGTTTTGTAGACAACTCCTGCATCTCTAGTAGTGCTAACTGATAAGGTACTCCATTTGCCTCTCCGGAGGCACTCCAACAAAATCCTCCGGGAACAAATTCGGGTAGTCCTGAACAATCGGTACATCACCCACATTCGTCTTACCCTTCTCTCATCTATCCATCACATAAGCCACAAATCCAGAGCAACCCTATTGAAGATAGCGTTTTGCCGTAGCTACTGAATAGAGAACTGGCCCATGCCGAACATGTCCCCTGAATCACTAATTGTCACACCCCAAAAACCGAAGGTGGAAACATTTTCGGGGCGGACTCCACGTTGAGTATCAAATCCAGTTCACATAGTAAGTAAAGTAAACAACCATTACATTACATATAGAAATTTACATTTTTTCCAAAAGTAAATTTTTACAATTGTGATACATAGTATATATGAACAAAAGTAAGACGAGTCTTCACGCACTCCGTCTTCGCCAAAATGGATCATCGGGTACCTGCCTAACGTGGACCTGAGAATACAAGCAGTTTGAAAATCAGCATAAAGCTGGTGAGTTCATAAGCGGTTTTGTTTTGTGAAAATGTACGAGTTTCCTTTCTGGTTTCTGAAAATGTTACGACCCAATAAAATCCCATATTTTCTTAAAAGTAATGTTTGGTTAACTGTTAGGTTACACTATTCTGGTTATGTTCAACTGTGATCCCAGGAAAATCCCATATTTTCCTAATGTGAAAGATGTATACTGAAAACCTTGTTATCCTTGTAAAGTGTGTGTTAGTTCACCAATCCCAAATGTAATGTAAAAGATGTACTCTGAGAATGTATTAGTTTTAACATGTTTATAAAATTAACATATACCTAGTAAACTAGTTACTAAACCCATTATTACTATTATGTAAATCTCTGTTATCCAAATTGCGAGTTCCATAATCATACTAAAGACTAATTATGGCAATAACTAGTCCCTTTCACTCTATGACTTTCGTCACCCTTGAACCTTTCGGTTCGGCTGTAGCTAGCAGCCAGGCGTGGGGTAGTCAGCCCCGTATAGATCTATACACTCAAGTCACGCTCCCTATATAAGAGATTCTGGTTACAGGGGCGGTCCTTCACTCGCATATCTCTGTGGAGTGTTCACAGAGGACGTGTCTCCAATTATAGGATTAAAAAATTTACTAGTAATAATACTGAAAGACCAAATGACTATCCTCCACTTGCGTATCTCTGTGAAGTGTTATCGAGGACAAAACCATGTTCAAATGTTTAAATGTTATGCTTTTAACTGATATGATGTGGGAAAACATTTGTGAAAATATAAATACAACAATTTATAATGTATTTCACAAATAACATGATAATGTGTTATGTAGGTTCAAACTGTTGTTTGTTACGACTGTCAGTGTTAAAAGCATATATAATATGAAACACAATGTATGTAAAACAAGTTTTGAGTACAAGTATCACTTGTACTTTGCTTGTATTCCCCCTGAAAACAGTGAAAACATTGAAAATGGGTAGGGGTATGAACTCACCAGACGAGAAAAACGCGACGGTGTGGATGCTAAGCATTTGTTTGGGGCTTGATTACACACGAGGTTCCTATGTAATACTAAATGGTATCCAAAGGTATCTAATTAGACTTTAAAACAATAATTAGATATGATAATACACTCCAATGAGCGAAAACACTTCAAATCAAGTGTTTAGAGTGACCCGGGTGACATCTACGGACGTATACAGATTGCATATTGATTTGGGACTTCAAGAGTAAACTCCCTATGGAGTTTTCAGCCCTAAGACCATAACCACATGAGTTAACGGTCGTGAACTCGTGATTGGGGGTTTTATGGTGTTAAATGTCATGCTAACACTTGGGAAATTTAGCTAGGTTTAATTTTAGGGCCTTGGAATGGTTTAAACTCACTTAAGGAACATTTATTGGAGTTTACGGCAGTAAACATGGAGTTTATGGTCGTAAACTCCCTCATGCTCAAACCTTAATTCATTGGGTGATGCTAAACAATCTTATGTGATTCAAACTATTTTTCCAAGCCTTAGGATGAATTTTGGGCACCATTTGACTCATGAAAAGGAGTTTACGGCCCTGGAACTTGTTCTTGGGGATTTATGGTTGTAAACACCCAAATGGGAGGATTTCATCATGTTTAAGGCCCTTAAATTCATTTTGGTTGATTCTAGGATTCATTCCAAGGCTAATGGTGTGTTTAAATGGCTTTTAAATACTTGGTTTTGAGTTTACTCTCCATGAATGAGGAGTTTACGGCCCAAGCTTGTTCTTGGGAAGTAAACTCATGTTTACTCCTTAAAACCCTTGATTAAGGTGTTCTAAGTCTGAATTTGTAAGCAATATAATCATATCTATGTCCCAAAGTTGGTTTGGAGGGGTTTAAAGGCATAAAAACCCTCTTATTAAGTGTTTACAGCCCAAGCATGCTCCTTGGCCGTAAAATCATGTTTTAGGTCCAAAATAAAAGTTTAAATTTGGAATTGAAGGCTAAGGAGGTTGAACAACAAGTTATGGAAGTTACCTCAAGGATTTGGAGCCTTAATTCTATGTTTTTGGACCTTAAATCTTGGTTTGAGGAGAGAGGTTAGAGAGAGAGTAGTGAGAGAGAGAAAAAGCTTCAAATAGAAGCTTAGATCACTATAAATAGTGTCTAAGTTTTGGACACAGTGGAATTCTACATGATACCGGCGTTATACGGTGCTTTTGGTCGCACCCGATTGATTTACCTTAACCCGATATGGTCGCTTCTAAAATGTTTCCGATTACTAATATGAAGTGTTAATGTGAGTTCTAAACATGTTTAGACACTCATTAAGTCATAATAGAAGTCCCACAATTATGACCTAATTGAATTACGTAACGAAAATGAATCGAAAACGACGAATATATTAACGAAAAGGCTTACAATTGATGAAATGAACTTCGGGTTGTCACATTATCCCTCCGTTAGAGGGAATTTCGTCCCGAAATTCAGAATTAAGAGACAAATCATGGATCAGGAAAGAGGTGTGGATACTTCTATTTCATTGAGTCTTCACGCTCCCAAGTGAACTCCGGTCCCCGCTTGGTATTCCAGCTAACCTTCACTATCGGGATGCGACTTTGTTTCGTGCGTTAGACCTCTCGATCAATGATTTTGATTGGTTCCTCCATGAAGTTCAAGTTTTCATTGATCTCGATCTCGTCTACCGGAGTCACTAGGTTTTCATCGGATAGGCACTTCTTGAGATTTGAGACATGGAAGACAGGATGGATGTTAGTGAGTTTGTGAGGTAATCGAAGTTTATAGGCTACCGGACCGATCCTGGCGAGGATCTCGAAGGGTATAATGTACCTCGGGTTAAGTTTCCCATGATTTCCAAAGCATACCATGCCTTTCTAGGGCGAGACCTTCAACAGGACACGGTCTCCAACCTGGAATTCCAGATGTTTTCGGCGATTATCTGCGTAACTCTTTTGGCGATCTCGTCAAGCTTTCAATCTTTCCCGGATTTGGATGATCTTTTCGGTGGTTTCACGGATGATTTTCGGACCAGTGAGAGCACTGTCGGGGAATCCAATCTTGGCTAGCTGCGTGTCCCCTACCTCAGCCTGGCACAGAGGGGATCTGCACTTGCGACCGTAGAGGGCCTCGAACAGAGCAGCCTTGATGCTGGTATGGTAACTATTGTTGTATGAGAATTCGATTAATGGAAAATGTGTGTCCCATGACTTTCCGAAATCGATGAAACATGCCCTCAGCATGTCTTCCATGGTTTGGATAGTTCTCTCACTCTGTCCATCGGTCTGAGGGTGATATGTCATGCTCATGTCTTGCTTAGTTCCAAGAGACTTCTAAAGAGACTGTCAAAACCTTGAGGTAAACCTGCTATCTCGGTCAGAGATAATGGACGCAGGTACACCGTGCAGTCGAACTACCTCTTGGATGTAGATCTGTGCGAGTCTTTCCATCTTAAACGATTCTTTAATCGGGATGAAGTGAGCGGATTTGGTCAAACGATCGACAATTACCCAAATAGTATCGTACCCACTCGGACACTTGGGTAACTTAGTGATGAAATCCATGGTAATCATCCCCCATTTCCATTCAGGTATCTTAGGTTGTTGGAGCAGACCTGAGGGTTTCTGGTACTCAACTTTCACCTTGGCGCAAGTCAGACACTTGCCCACAAACGTAGCGATCTTGGCTTTCATGTTCGGCCACCAGTATTGTTTCTTGAGATCTAGGTACATCTTGTCCGAACCTGGGTGAACGGAGTATTTGGTGTTGTGTGCTTCCTCCATGACAATCTCCCTGAACCCTCTGGACTTTGGAATCCAGATTCGGTCCATGAAACAGTAGACTCTGTCACCTCTAATCTAAAGTTTCTAATCTATTCCCCTCAAGGGTTCGCTTGATCTGTTATCAGGTTTGAGGGCTTCTATATGGGCGTATCGGATTTGCATGGATAAATGGGAATGGATAGTCATCGTCAGGGTCTTCACTTTTTGGCTTGAACATTCCTTTCGGCTACGGGCATCTACTACCATATTGGCCTTGCGGGGATGGTAGCGGATTTCACACTCATAATCGCTGAGTAGTTCTACCCATCGTCGTTGCCTCATGTTTAGGTCTTTCTGATTGAGGATGTGTTGCAGGCTTTTATGGTCAGTGAAGACCGTACACTTGGTTTCGTAGAGATAATGTCTCCAAATCTTCAGTGCAAAGACTACGACTCCTACTCCAAGTCATGTGTGCTATAGTTGACCTCATGTGCTTTTAGCTGTCTTGAGGCATAAGCAATCACTTTTCCTCTTTGCATAAGCACACAGTCTAAGCCGTGATTAGACGCATCACAATAGACAACGAAGTCTTCTGTCCCTTCGGGTAGGGACAGACCAGGTGCGCTACACATGGCTTGCTTTAATGTTTGGAACACGGATTCTTGCTTTTCACTCCAATGATAGGGTACACCTTTCTGTGTTAGAGTGGTTAGGGGTTTGGCGATTTTGGAAAAGTTCTGGATGAATCTTCGATAATAGCCGGCGAGACCCAAGAATTGATGGATTTCTATAGGTGTCTTCAGTGCCGACCAATTCTCTATTGCTTTAATCTTGGAAGGATCCACATGAATACCCTCCTCGCTTACCACGTGACCGAGGAAAGTTACCTTCCGAATCCAAAATTCACACTAGGAAAATTTCGCGTACAACTTCTCGGATCTAAGATTTTCCAACACTAGCCTCAAGTGTTGTTTGTGATCCTCTTAGCTTCTGGAGTAGACAAGAATGTCATCAATGAACACGATGACGAATTTTTCTAAGAAGGGACAATACACCCGGTTCATCAGGTCCATGAACACAGCCGGTGCATTGGTTAGACCGAAGGGCATCACTACGAACTCGTAGTGTCCATACCGAGTCCTAAAAGCTATCTTGGAAACATCGCTCTCCAGAACTCGTAACTGATGGTACCCTGACCGAAGGTCTATCTTTGAGAAGTAACTGGCTCCCTGAAGTTGATCGAAGAGATCATCTATTCGCGGAAGGGGATATCGGTTCTTGATGATCAACTTGTTCAGCTCACGGTAGTCAATACACATCCAGAAGGATCCATCTTTCTTCTTTACAAATAAAACCGGAGCTCCCCAGGGTGAGGAACTTGGTCTGATGAACCCTTTACTGAGTAACTCGTTGAGTTGGCTGGATAACTCCTGCATTTCTGCTGGAGCTAGGCGATATGGAGACTTGGCTACGGGGGTAGTGTAACGCCCGCAGATCCGGGCTAGTCAATTTAGAGGCAATAGGGGTCAAATATGACTTTTCAACAAAAGATTATCTAGAATGAATAATCTTAACCAAGTTTTAGAATATGTCACAAGGTTTCCGTACATATAAAGAACGCCGAAATCCGAGTTATAACGAAGAAGTTATGGCCCGCCGAAGTTTTACAGCAAAACCGGCACGGCACCGGAAGACGTAAATAGTGAATTTACGATAGAAGACTTCTTAGCCTTAGCAATCTAAACAAAAGTCGTAGAATATGTTAAACTAAGAGCGTCGATAAAAAGAACACCCAAATCTGACTTCGTATGAAGAAGTTATTATTTTTCTAAGATTCGGCTTAGTAGTGTACAGCCCGAAACTCGAATTTTAGTTCGAGCGGTTTTTGGCTTACGTGAAATAAATGAGAGTTGAAGATCTCATTAATAGGAACTCAACGATAAAAAGACAGACGAAAACGGAGTCCGTATGAAGGAGTTACGAATTCTTCGCGGTCATTTAACAGTCTAAACGCCTCGTACTGTTAAATTTAAGATCGGTCGAGAATTAGCCGACGGAGTCAAAATGAAAGTTGTATATATTATTTTTACCTACGCGTGGATATAAAGAACGTCAAAAATGGAGGTCGTATGTGAAAGTTACGGATTTTAGAAGTCGGAAGTGTGTTGTGCGAAAATGGGTGATGCGGCACAATCTTGGCCATTGCTTTCTCCCCAAGTCTTGCCACTAGATGGTGACATGTGGCACCAAGTTCAGCCATTTTCACCCTATAAATACCACCTCTCCCACCCTCATTTTCTTCACACATTTCCCATTCTTTCTTCTCTTTACTCTCTCTCTCTAGAACCTCTCTCTAGCCCCGAAATCCCCCGAAAGCCTAGGGAACCTCCCTAGCACGAGGCGGAAGCCCCGGAGTGCTCGACGGCTCCGAGAAGAAGAGCTTTTTGGCTCGGAAACGCTGCTCCAAGCAAAGCCTGGTTTTCTATAAAACCCGTTGTAAGTGAGCTACGCCTACGCTATTTTTAATATAGTTTTTATTTAATTATATTAACGTTATTAAGAACATATAATAAATACTTGGGCTATTATTATGGGTTATATAAGTATTTTTTTTCTAACGCTTATATAATAGTAATAATAGCTAGACTATTAATTAGTCTCGGCGAATAATAGACTAAAATCTATTGGTGATAATACTAGGTTTCGTCGAAGGAAATTATTTTAAAGTAAACGAAGCGCTGTCCGAGTACCGAGTCACCACCTTCTCAGGTGAGTGCATAGTCCCTTTCATGAACATGATTTTAATACAAGTATTGATTGAAGTATTAATTATATGTTTATGTGCGAGTTAATTGATGTTGCTTGAAATTCGTGTTAAAGAACATACCTGATTATATTTGATAATTTAAGATAAAGAGTAGATCTAAATTAAATATGAGGAATATTGGGTAGTATATTCTTACGAGAACAAGTGAGTTAAACTTAGAGAATAGAAGTTAGTATATTTCACTTATCCGGGATTATGAATTAGACATAGTCATTGTCCCTAGTCCGAGAATATGGATTAGGCATAATCATTCGTCGTTAATCCGAGAGTATGGATTAGCTATTGTCCCTAGTCCGAGAGTATGGATTAGGCATAATCATTCATCTTCAATCCGAGAGTATGGATTAGTCATTCGTCCCTAGTCCGAGAGTATGGATTTGGTAAATTCATTCATTTCTGATCCGAGAGTATGGAGTAGGTAAAACGACTAATCGTAGGTCCAAGAGTATGGATAGCCTCGTTGCGAGGATCGACGGGGTGGGATAAGAGTTGTTTATATATATGTATGGTGAAATTGTATATTTTGTGAATTTTAAACTATATATATGGTATAACATTGTGGGATTGAAATCCCTATGTGCTCACCAGGTTTCCCAACCTGACCCACTCAGTTTATTTATATCACAGGTGTTGATATGAAGTGACATTACACTGAGAGATTTAAAGAGATGTAAACCACTAGTGTGAATAATTGTAAGTTATGTTTATGCTTATGTTCCTGTATTAACGATGACATCCCAAACGTTTTACAATGAAATAAATACGTTTCTTCGAAAATGTTTTAATAACGTATTTACCATGTTTTTCTGGGAACAAATTCCGCAACCTTTTTATAAAATGAAGTACTCTGATTTTTATAAAGCATAAACAAAATCGGTCTTTTCTGGTCGTGATTTTGGGGATGTCACAGTTGGTATCAGAGCATTAGTTTAAGCGAACTAGGAATATGGATTTATTTCTAGACTTAAACTTAGAATGCTAAGCGATGATTGTGAGGTGTGAGCACTAGCTTATTTTAGGAATTATGCCTAAAATGCTTTTATGTGCTAAATACTTGTGCCTGATATGCTGTTAGTTGTTCGAATCTATGGTCTGTTGCCGACCGAATCTGGAAACCTTATGTGTTTAGGATTCTAAACGTACGACTACGATATTAGAACTAGCATATAAACGTTTCAGAGTGATAAGGATGATTTAATCGTCAATCCTAAGTAAAGATCTAGATTCACCTTATTCGGTGTATAGATCAAGATGGCAAGAACCCGTAGCGGAAACATGAATGCAAATGGGAACAGAAACCAATCCCCAGTGATTGAGCAAATACCGGTGATGGAAGCCACCGCTGAGCCAGTCATAATGGCCGGAGTGCAAGCGATGTTGGATCGTCAAATGGAGGAAACTAGACGTTTGCTCCAGCAAAATCGTGAGGAAGCCACTATTCAGATCGAACAGCCCGATTTGAACGAAGGGCAGACTGAGGAAGAAAACTACAGTGGGACTGTTGGTCAAGTCAACCCACCAATAGTTCGACAAAACAACCAAGATGATGAGGTCGAGAGGAATGGATGCAAGTACAAGGATTTTCTGACTTGCAAGCCATCGACTTTCACTGGAAAGGAGGATCCGATCGGGGTCATGGATTGGATCTCGTAGATGGAGTTAGCCTTCATGACATGCAGTTGTAGAGGGAAGCTACAGACCACATTTGCAGTGCGTCAGTTTCGAGGAGGCGCTATACGTTGGTGGAATACCTTGGGGAAGACTCTGAGCCCTAATCAGCCTCTGCAACTGACATGGGCAGAATTTCTGGTGCAATTCAAACGAAAGTACTGCTCAGCTCAAAACCTGCTTGAGCTAGAGAACCAGTTTCTAACCCTGAAGAAGGGAAGCATGTCAATCGATGAATACACCAACAACTTCACAGAGAAGATGGAGTTCGCCTTGCGTCTTGTTCCGGATGGGCTGACGAAAATCGACAAGTACGCAAAAGGACTTCCATGGGAGTACGCGGTGCCAGTGCGTCAACCACCTACTCTAGAGGCAGCTATCTGGGCTGCCAAGTCTGTCGAAGATATGATCAAGGGAAGAGCCTCCGGCAAGATGGAGGTTGGCGAGAAGAGAAAGTTTGAAGGATCTTCAAGGTCCAGCGAGAAGAGAAAATTCTCGAAGTTTGAAGAAGGAACGCAATGGTGTGACAAGTGTAGAAAGAAGCACATCGGGAAATGCTCTAAATATACGACATGCTTTAAATGCAGGAAGACTGGTCATTACGCCAGCAAATGCACAACCAAGAGAGAAGTCTGCTTTAAGTGTGGAGAAGAAGGACACTTCAAACAAGACTGCCCAAAGAGAGAAGGGGCTACAAAGCCAAATGTGCCACCAAAGCCAAAGGCGAGAGCATTTCAAATGATCCTTGACGAAGCAGATGACAATGCAAGGATTCAAGAGTGAAGGCTTGACATCTGAGGATCGAGTTATGGAGTAATCGTGTAGATAGTACCTCACGATGTAGCCCGTTAGAGGCATAGTCTAGGGTGAACTTGAACACCTATGTAACAGTTTCAAGAAATAATATAAAACCTTTGTTTTGTTATCTGATGTGTTAAGTTGTTGTATGGTTTTCTTGTATGGTGACTTGGAAAAACTGCGGGACAATACTTGGGACGAGTATGAGTAGGTGTGAATGGTAGTAGAGGCCTATACTACCGGAAGCACAGGACTCACACTTGGATCAGGGAAAGTCACAAGGTTACCAAGAAGCCAGTACTTGATTTCGTTTTATTCAAGTGTGTCGTTACCATTGTTTCGGTAATGACTAAGAAGATTGTTGTTATCCTGGCCCTAGTGGTCATATCACCATGAGTCCGACTACGATGAGTAGGTTACGTGGTTCAGAGAACCAAGTTTGATATAGCGTCCGACTTAAACCAAACGATTAAAATTCAAAGCGATTAATAGAAGTATCACGCTCGTTGGTAGCTTGAAATGCTACATGTTAAAGTATGATTATATCACATTAGAACATGAAGGAAGGCTTAGTCTGTTTTAGAATTTAAGAGACCTGAGTCTAAATGTACATCACATGATGATAGGTCATAATTTGGAGTCTAATATGAGGTAGAGAGCAGATGCACGATCAAGTACTACTTATAGTCAATAAGTCTAAGAGATAGACTTGAAGGAATAAAGAAGTTATAATTATTACCTAGGATGAAGAGATGACGTATGGAGTCATTATACGATCCTTGTTTCGTTCATGATTCCGGGACGTAATCATCCTAAGGGGGAGATAATGGTAACGCCCGCAGATCCGGGCTAGTCAATTTAGAGGCAATAGGGGTCAAATATGACTTTTCAACAAAAGATTATTTAGAATGAATAATATTAACCAATTTTTAGAATATGTCACAAGGTTTCCGTACATATAAAGAACGCCAAAATCTGAGTTATAACGAAGAAGTTATGGCTCGCCGAAGTTTTACGGCAAAACTAGCACGGCACCGGAAGACGTAAATAGTGAATTTACAATAGAAGACTTTTTAGCCTTAGCAATCTAAACAAAAGTTGTAGAATATGTTAAACTAAGAGCTTCGATAAAAAGAACACCCAAATCTGACTTCGTATGAAGAAGTTATGATTTTTCTAAGATTCGTCTTAGCAGTGTACAGCCCGAAACTCGAATTTTAGTTCGAGCGGTTTTTGGCTTACGTGAAATAAATGAGAGTTGAAGATCTCATTAATAGGAACTCAACGATAAAAAGACAGACGAAAACGGAGTCCGTATGAAGGAGTTACGAATTCTTCGCGGTCATTTAACAGTCTAAACGCCTCGTACTGTTAAATTTAAGATCGGTTGAGAATTAGCCGACGGAGTCAAAATGAAAGTTGTATATATTATTTTTAGCTACGCGTGGATATAAAGAACGTCAAAAACGGAGGTCGTATGTGAAATTTACGGATTTTAGAAGTCGGAAGTGTGTTGTGCGAAAATGGGTGATGTGGCACAATCTTGGCCATTGCTTTATCCCCAAGTCTTGCCACTAGATGGTGACATGTGGCACCAAGTTCAGCCATTTTCACCCTATAAATACCACCTCTCCCACCCTCATTTTCTTCACACATTTCCTATTCTTTCTTCTCTTTACTCTCTCTCTAGAACCTCTCTCTAGCCCCAAAATCCCCCGAAAGCCTAGGGAACCTCCCTAGCACGAGGCGGAAGCCCCGGAGTGCTCGACGGCTCAGAGAAGAAGAGATTTTCGGCTCAGAAACACTTCTCCAAGCAAAGCCTGGTTTTCTATAAAACCCGCTGTAAGTGAGCTACGCCTACGCTATTTTTAATATAGTTTTTATTTAAATATATTAACGTTATTAAAAACATATAATAAATACTTGGGCTATTATTATGGGTTATATAAGTATTTTTTATAACGCTTATATAATAGTAATAATAGCTAGACTATTAATTAGTCTCGGCGAATAATAGACTAAAATCTATTGGTGATAATACTAGGTTTCGTCGAAGGAAATTATTTTAAAGTAAACGAAGCGTTGTCCGAGTACCGAGTCACCACCTTCTCAGGTGAGTGCATAGTCCCTTTCATGAAAATGATTTTAATACAAGTATTGATTGAAGTATTAATTATATGTTTTTGTGCGAGTTAATTGATGTTGCTTGAAATTCGTGTTAAAGAACATACCTGATTATATTTGATAATTTAGGATAAAGAGTAGACCTAAATTAAATATGAGAAATATTGGGTAGTATATTCTTACGAGTACAAGTGAGTTAAACTCAGAGAATAGAAGTTAGTATATGTCACTTATCCGGGAGTATGGATTAGACATAGTCATTGTCCCTAGTCCGAGAATATGGATTAGGCATAATCATTCGTCGTTAATCCGAGAGTATGGATTAGCTATTGTCCCTAGTCCGAGAGTATGGATTAGGCATAATCATTCATCTTTAATCTGAGAGTATGGATTAGTCATTCGCCCCTAGTCCGAGAGTATGGATTTGGTAAATTCGTTCATTTCTGATCCGAGAGTATGGAGTAGGTAAAACGACTAATCTTAGGTCCGAGAGTATGGATAGCCTCGTTGCGAGGATCGACGGGGTGGGATAAGAGTTGTTTATATATATGTATGGTGAAATTGTATATTTTGTGAATTTTAAACTATATATATGGTAAAACATTGTGGGATTGAAATCCCTATGTGCTCACCAGGTTTCCCAACCTGACCCACTCAGTTTATTTATATCACAGGTGTTGATATGAAGTGACATTACACTGAGAGATTTAAAGAGATGTAGACCACTAGTGTGAATAATTGTAAGTTCTGTTTATGCTTATGTTCCTGTATTAACGATGACATCCCAAACGTTTTAAAATGAAATAAATACGTTTCTTCGAAAATGTTTTAATAACGTATTTACCATGTTTTTCTGGGAACAAATTCCGCAACCTTTTTATAAAATGAAGTACTCTGATTTTTATAAAGCATAAACAAAATCGGTCTTTTCTGGCCGTGATTTTGGGGATGTCACAGGTAGCTCCAGGAATTAGGTCAATGCAAAATTCGACCTGACGTTCGGGAGGAATTCCTGGAAGCTCTTCTGGAAAGACATCAGGAAAATTACAGACTTCGGGGATGCACGCGAGGTCTTTAATTTCCTTTTTCTCATTGATGACATGTGCTAGGAATGCTTGGCACTCCTTTCGCAAGAGCTTCAGAGCTTTGATGCAGGAAATGATGCGAAGGTTGGAGCTGAGTTTATCGTCATAGATTATGAGAGTTTGACCCAAAGGAAGGTTGAGACGGATGGCTTTTTCATAGCAAAAGATATCATCATGATTGGGACTCAACCAATCCATGCCAATGATAACATCAAATCTCTTTATGGAAACTGGCATAAGATCTATGGGAAATGAATGATCGTTCAGGGTAAGGGTACAACCTATGAATACATCGTTAGCGCTTTCTTTCTCACCGTTAGCCATCTCGACAGTAAACGTTTCGGTTAATGGTTGGGGGTTAGGTTTTAGATTATGTTTGAACAAATGACTAACAAAACTTCTTTCAGCACCCGAATCGAAAAGAATATTAGCATAAGAGTTGTCAAGAAGCAACGTACTCGAAACAACAGTGGGATCGGCGACTGCCTCCTCCCGTCCCATGGATAGGACTCTCCCGGTATTATCAATTGTCGCCTTCTTGGGGAAATTCCTCTTGAAATGCCCAACTTCTCCATAATTGTAGCAAGCTTGACCAACACCTGCTCCAGAAGATTGGTGGGCTGACTATGCTGGAGCCTTACAGAATCGGACCGTGTGCCCCTTTTTACCACAGTTGGTGCACAATAGCTTGCGGCAGGGGCCGAGGTTATGGTGGTACTTGCACTTTTCACACAAAGGGAGGTTACCAGCATATCTACTGGTAGGGGTCTGAGTTGTAGATCAAACAATAGAAGCAGTAGCAACGGGGGTAGTAGCAGCATGGACTGCTACAGTCTGCTATTTCTTTGAGGATCCTTGGGAAGGTTGGCCTTTCTTCTTCATCTAGAACTTTCTCTTTTCACCACTAGTTTTGGTCAGTTCGGGGGTGGCGGTTGTTTCCTCAACTTCATCACTGTGATCAATCAGGATCTGGGCTAAACTTTTGGCACTATCATAAGTATCCGGTCGTGCAGATAAGACGTGTCCCTTCGTTGGCTGGGTCAGCCCCCAAATAAATCTCTCTATTTTCTTATTCTCCGAGGTAACCATTCCTGGACAGACTAGTGCCAGATCATCAAACCTCGAGATGTATACAGCAATATCGGAAGCCTTCATCTTTAGGTTCCAGAGCTCGTGCTCTAACTTTTGTATTTCACCCGGAGGGCAGTACTTAGCTAGAAGGAGTTCCTTCATGGCTTCCCAACCCATAGCATTGGCTATAGGTAGGGTCAGGGATTTGATTCGGCCGTTCCACCAAGTCAGGGCTTTGTCACTGAAGGTACAGACTGCGAACTTTACTTTATCGGACTCCGAACAAGCACAGATTTCAAAGATGGATTCGATTTTCTCGAACCATCGAGTGAGGGAAATGACACCTCCAGTGCTATCAAATCAAGTGGGTTTTGCGCTCATGAAATCCTTATAAGAACCCCATTTTCGGTGTCCTTGACTATCTTCTAGGTTTTGGGGTTGGGGACCACCTCCTGAATTTCTGGGGTTCATTTGTGACACGGCGGCTGTTACTGTGGCAATAATAGCTGTTTGAAGCGTTGTGAGGTCAATTTGAGGAGAAGGTGGTGGCGGAGGGTTGTTGGTCTTTGAGCTGGGTCTTTTTCTTGGAGGCATATTGATCTAATAAGATCAGGAAAGAGATGATGATAAGTCCTCCAAATTAAATCGATAGACATGACAGTTATATATCCCGAATAAGCGATAAAGCAGGAAAGAGTTATCAAAACAGATAATTTATCACTAAGGAATGATCAGGGAACATTGCTTGAATGAGGATTTCTACAAAGGATTGGCTCGAGAAATACTCCCATAGTATTTCATGGTTCGCTACGACACTGGTTTGATGTTTGTGGTATTTGAGTAAGTTTAGGCATGCCGCACACTATAGTGACTCCCAAGAACATGTTGGTCGTGTCTCGAATGAATATAGTTGGCCAGGCTATATTGATCCTAGACACGACTACATAACTGCCCAGGTTTAACCGCAGTACACAACACCCATTTACTTATGTTTGGTTCTACTTGTAATTATGGATCTCGACGGTTAGGTATACTTGTTTACTTTTGAAAATTCTTATATTTTGAAGTATACTTTTAGTTCAGAGCACTTAGGCCCCTTAGTGTTTATAGTTTTATACCATGTAAGGATTGGTATACTTCATTCACTATAAACAAGGGCTCTGATACCAATCTGTCACACCCCGAAAACCGAAGGCGGAAAGATTTCCGGGGCGGACTCCACGTTGAGTATCAAATCCCGTGCACATTGTAAGTAAAGTAAACAACCATTACATTACATATAGAAATTTACATTTTTTCCAAAAGTAAAGTTGTACAATTGTGATACATAGTATATATGAAAAAAAGTAAGACGAGTCTTCCACGCACTCCGTCTTCGCCAAAATGGATCATCGGGTACCTATCTGACATGGACCTGACAATACAAGCAGTTTGAAAATCAGCATAAAGCTGGTGAGTTCATAAGCGGTTTTGTTTTGTGAAAATGTACGAGTTTCCTTTATGGTTTCTGAAAATGTTACGACCCATGAAAATCCCATATTTTCTTAAAAGTAATGTTTGGTTAACTGTTATGTTACATTCTATGACTTTCGTCACCCTTGAACCTTTTGGTTCGGTTGTAGCTAGCAGCCAGGCGTGGGGTAGTCAGCCCCGTATAGATCTATACACTCAAGGCGTGGGGTCCTCCACTCGTGTATCTCTGTGGAGTGTTCACCGAGGACGTGTCTCCAATTATAGGATTAACAAATTTACTAGTAATAATACTGAAAGGTCAAATGACTATCCTCCACTTGCGTATCTCTGTGAAGTGTTACAGAGGACAAAACCATGATCAAATGTTTAAATGTTATGCTTTTAACTAATATGATGTGGGAAAACATTTGTGAAAATATAAATACAACAATTTATAATCTATTTCACAAATAACATTATAATGTATTCTGTAGGTTCAAACTGTTGTTTGTTACAACTGTCAGTGTTAAAAGCATATATAATATGAAACACAATGTATGTAAAACAAGTTTTGAGTGCAAGTATCACTTGTACTTTGCTTGTATTCCCCCCTGAAAACAGTGAAAACATTGAAAAGGGTAGGGGTATGAATTCACCAGACGAGAGAACGTGACGGTTTAGATGCTAAGCGTTGGTTCGTGGCTTGATTACACGCGAGGTTCCTATGTAATATGAAATGGTATCCAAATGTATCTAATTAGACTTTAAAACACTAATTAGATATGATAATACACTCCAATGAGTGAAAACACTTCAAATCAAGTGTTTGGAGTGACCCGGGTGACATCTACGGACGTATCCGAATTGGATATTGATTGGGGACTTCAAGAGTAAGCTCCCTACGGGGTTTTCGGCCCTAATACCATAACCAAATGAGTTCACAGCCGTGAAATCATGATTGGGGGTTTTATGGTGTTAAATGGCATGCTAACACTTGGGAAATTTAGCTATGTTTAATTTTAGGGCCTTGGAATGGGTTAAACTCACTTAAGGTGTAGCACCCGGTTTCCGGTATGTGAATTTTATTTGAGTATTGCCTTATTTTAGCCTTGGACTCGGCGAGTCACAAGGTCCGACTCGCCGAGTAGGGACGAGACACAGGACACGTTTAAGTTGGCGGCTCGGCGAGTCCATATCCTGGACTCGGCGAGTCACCGCTGTTGGATGAAACCCTAAGTTTCAGGGGTTTGCTCCCTATTTAAACCTCATATTTGCCCCTTGCCAGCCCCCATTCACCCCCAGAGCTCCCAACCCTCGTCCTAAGCTTGTTTCTTGTGTAGTTGAGGCTCTTGTGTGCATTCTTGAAGGTTTTGAGGCAAGAAGGGGAAGGAGATCAAGAGAAAAGAGAGCCATCCAAGCATCATTGTGTTTTTCAGCTGTATCATTGAGGTATATCTCATTTTCCCCCTGTTTCTATGCTTAAGATTTCATTTAAGACACTCTTGAGCAATTCCTCAAGCTTGTTTGTGCTTAATGTTTCGTAATAAGTGGATTGGCCTTTAGATCTAGGCAAGATTGAGCTCCAGGAGCTCAAATCTGTTAGCTTTATGGCCCCATGTGGCTTGTTCATCCTAGATCTACCCTTTTGAGGCATTTTGAACCCTAAAATCCATATTAGTGAGTATCCACACCTAAAGTTGGAAACTTTACGTGTGATTTGTGTCCTAGAAGTCAAGATCTATGAATGGCATGGACTGAAATCGAGTAAATCGGTGTATTTGGTGGATGCATGGCGACGACTCGGCGAGTCGTATACGTGACTCGGCGAGTCTGGTCGCGAGTCACCGAATTGGTCCCTTCATGATGTATCGAGTTGAGCCGTGAGTCACAGGGGGTGACTCAGTGAGTTGGGAGCTGAACTCACCCATGTTAGGACTCGGCGAGTCAATGCCCTGACTCGGCGAGTCCAAGGCAATCTTCATAGATCAAGAACAGACTCGGCGAGTTGTTCATACAACTCGGCGAGTCTTAGCATAAGTGTTCTTCGGATGAAGATGAACTCGACGAGTTGTTCATACAACTCGGCGAGTAGGATGAAGAGGTTGAACGTCAGTCTAGAAGATGAACTCGTCGAGTCATAGCCTAACTCGACGAGTAGAAGCAGGGACTCCGGACAATCGTCTGATAGGGACTCGACGAGTTGGAGAGCCAACTCGGCGAGTCGGGTCAATTGAAAGTTGACTCTAACATTGACTTAGAGCTAGACTAGGGGTAAAATGGTCATTTTACCTAAAGGACAGTTAGCAGTGTTTGATTGAGTATGTTGTGGGAATTGCAGCCGGAGGACTCCCGGAGCAGCAGTAGTCAGTTAGTTCCCGATCAGTTCAGCAGCTACTTTGAGGTGAGTTACCTTCCAGTAGTGGTGGGTCTAAGGCCACAATGCCGGCCCACCAGTAGGAGATGTATGATAGATGATTGTCTTTGTGATATCATCTAGGTTTGCTATTACCTGTTATGTTATATGCTCTCATGATACGTTATATGCGATAATAGTAGATTTCGGTTGTTAGGACCGCAGGGTAGTCAGACACCCCAGAATCATCTGACTGTATGTGATGGTATGCTTGTATGTTGGCATGTTATGTTATGCGATAGAGGTAATGGGAGGGGACCAGCCCCCGAGGATCGGTTGTTAGGACCGATGGGTAGTCAGCACCCCAGAATGGCTTGACATGGGTAGTCAGCACCCCAGAATGGCTTGACACGGGTAAGACGGCACCCCAGAATGTCCGTATGGGTAGGTCGGCACCCCAGAATGGCCGTACCGGGTAGTCAGGCACCCCAGAATAGCCTGGCAGTATTTATGTTATGAGTTTGTATGGTATGTGGTACGTTGGGGGAACTCACTAAGCTTTGTGCTTACGTTTACAGTTTTGTTTTCAGGTACCTCTGCACCGAAGGGGAAGGAGCCGGCGCGGTAGCGGCACGTCATACACACACTCTTCGGTTTCCGCATTTACGAGATTTACTGGGATTGTACTCTGATATTTGATGGGATGTATGGTTTGACTTTTAAAACGTGGATTGCGATGTGTTATGGTGTAATCAAACAATGCTTTTATTTATTAATGTTCTCTAAAGTAATATTTTAAAATGAAATTTTTGAACATGAAAATTTGGGTCGTTACAAGTTGGTATCAGAGCCCTGGTTTGAGAGATTCGGACACGCCTTCGGGAGTGTCTGAACTCAAATCGAGGGATTGAAAGATTTTCCAAAAGAAATTGTTCTTTAAAACCCGGAAAAGAGTCATAAGAAAGAGCGAAGTGTGTGACGTGCGCGACCGGCCGAGCTCAAGTATGTATTCCCCATAGTACCCATACAAGTTTATGTTATGTTTATCAGCTTACATAGAACCGCATGCTAGAATAGGGCTAAGGATCTAGGAGTGATGCCTTATGTGCCTGCTTATGTGTTACAGCTTTATGAATATTACATGCTAGAATTGAGTAGACAGCAGTAGGATAGCCTGTTTAGGTTATGCCTGATAGTATGAGCTTAGCATCCAATGTTAAAGTGCCGTTTCTTGTTATAAGAATAGTTTTGGCTTGAGTCTGTTTCCCCTTATCCGAATGCTGCTTGCTTCGTGCTTGGTGGGGTTCTGAGTAATGGGAGTTAGCCACTAGGTAAACACGTCACACCACATGTGATCAGGGTTGAATAATCCCAAAGTATTGGAACTGGCCCTATTGCGCAGCTCTCGTTTGAGTCCAACGGTTGTAGGGACGGATCTTTTACTTGAAGGATTATCTAATCCTCATCACATGTGATGGTGTTTGGGTGGTGGCTAACTGGCACTATGAGGAGACCCACAGCAGCTGAGGACCAGTCGTGTTGAACTTGAGTTTTCCCTAGGGCAAGCCTAGGATGAGAATAACAGAGAGCAGCAGTAGTAAAGGGGATCTAGTGGAGTCGAGGAATTCCTCGGAGAAGGTACGGATAGATGTGGAAGGTAGTATGGGCCCGTACTACTGAAAGCAGAGGATCCGTACCCGAGCCGAGGAAGGCCAAGACGAGACCAAGGAACCTGTAAGTAGTTGAGATCCCTCAGAAAGTAGCAGTATCACTAATGATTATTATGATGAATTGCAGAATGGTGGTACTTCGACCGAGACCGACAGATGGCGGGTCAGGAGAGGGGTCAGGTTCGGGATCAGGCACCGAGCCGATTGACGAGAGGCTACGTGAGTTCATCACGTTGGAGATTACCAGGGGCATCCTTGAGTCGACCCCCATCCTCTTTGGGTCGATCAAGGAAGGGATCATAGAGTTGATGGAGGATCACCTACGGGCATTCAGGAGCGATTTAGCTTCTAGCCAGTCAGGATCTCGCACACTGTCCTTCAAGGACTTCAGGGGCAGTGGTGCGCCGGATTTCCATGGGGTGAAGGACCCCATTGTCGCCAGGCGGTGGATTGCGGATATCGAGTCCGCCCAGTTGACTAGCTTCTGCCCCGAGGGGTCGAAGGTGAGGTACGCAGCAGGGTGTTTACGGGACCGAGCCCGGGATTGGTGGGAGTCAGTGGGTGACTCGTTGGGAGCCTCGGCTATCGAGGCAATGACCTGGTCGGACTTTGTGGCTAGGTTCAGGGCAGAGTTTGCACCGGCGGTCGAGCTTCAGTAGCTGGCCAGGGAGTTTCTAGACATGAGGCAGACGACAGAGACCGTGGCGGAGATCACCGCCAAGTTTCGGGAGAGGGCTTTATTGGTGCCCCAGTATGCCGGTGACGAGGACATGAGGAGGACTCGTTACCATGATATGCTACGAGCTGACATCCGGGAGCATGTTAGTTTTTCGGCTTGCCCCACCCTGGACTCCATGATTGCCAGGGCTAGGGAGAGAGAGATAGATTTGGAGCACATCCGGAAACGGAAACTTGAGGACGGTCAGGCAGCAGGGGCTTCAGGGAAGAAGCCCAAGGGATCAGATGGGAGGCCGAAAGGCCAGTCGGGACCGAGCCGCTGCAGGAGGTGCGGCAGGCCGCACGAGGGGGCGTGCAGGATGGGATCGTCCGGCTGCTACAAGTGCGGAAAGTTTGGGCATATCAGCAGGGATTGCACTGCTCCTGCGACAGTTATTCAAACATCGGAGTTGTTGTGTTTCCATTGCAACCAGAGGGGCCACAAGAAGGCCAATTGCCCCCAGTTGTGAGTTGCAGCGCCAGTAAAGGCGCCGGCTCCAGCGACCCTGCGGATCACGGATGGTCGGCAGGGCAAGGCAGAGGCTCCAGTGGTGAGGAGTCGGACATTTCAGTTGACTGCCGAGGAGGCACGCGCCGCGCCCGATGTGGTGACGGGTATGATTCTTTCCTTCTATCTTTTATTTTATGTTGTTATGATATTGATATGTGCTCCGTGTGTATACATGTGTATTAGGATCGTTCCATGTGAACGGCATCCCGGTTCAGGTATTGTTCGACTCGGGTGCATCCCGATCATTCGTTTCTCTTGATCTTAGCAAGAGATTTCATGAGACTTCAGGCGAGTTAGATTGCCCGTTAGAGGTAGAGATTGCTGACGATCGATCGGTGCGAGTATCGATGGTGTTTCGAGATTGTGTTCTGCGACTGTTTGAGGAGTGTTACCTGGTAGACTTGGTTCCCATTCCATTGCGTGGGAACAAGGTGATTATTGGTATGGATTGGTTGAGCCCTAATGGGGCAGTGATAGATTGCGCGCAGCAGCTAGTGCGAGTCAGGACCCCAAGCGGGGGAGAGTTAGTGATTCATGGAGAGCGGCCGCAGTGTGGACCCACTGTATGTTCAGCAGCAAGGGCTAGGCGCTACCTTCAGCAGGGATGCGCGTGTTATGTCGCGTATGTGATGGATACCCGGGAGGCGGGTAAGGCGACCGTGAGCGAGGTCCCGGTGGTTCGAGATTTTGCTGATGTTTTCCCGGAGGAACTACCTGGGATACCTCCGGAGCGACAGGTGGAGTTCACGATTTACCTCATTCCCGGTGCGGCTCCGATAGCCAAACCACCATATCGGTTGGCTCCTCCCGAGATGCAGGAGTTGTCTACACAGCTACAGGAGCTGCTGGACAAGGGATTTATTCGGCCGAGCAGTTCACCCTGGGGAGCCCTGATTCTATTTGTAAGAAAGAAGGACGGGTCGCATCGGATGTGTATAGATTATCGGGAGCTGAACAAGGTAACGGTGAAGAACCGATACCCACTTCCGAGGATTGACGACCTATTTGACCAGCTTCAGGGAGCATCTTGGTTCTCCAAGATTGACATACGTTCGGGTTATCATCAGATGAGGGTCAGGGAGGATGATATGCAGAAGACTACGTTTCGGACGCGCTATGGTCATTACGAGTTCGTGGTGATGCCGTTTGGGCTTACCAATGCTCCTGCCGCGTTCATGGACCTCATGAACCGCGTGTGTAGACCGATGCTGGATCGGTCTGTGATAGTCTTTATCGATGATATCTTGGTCTATTCCAAGACTCGGGAGGAACACGAGGAGCATCTGAGGGAGGTATTGGACACCCTGAGGAGGGAGAGCTTGTATGCCAAGTTCTCCAAGTGTGAGTTTTGGTTGCGCGAGGTGCAATTCCTTGGACACCTCGTCAACCAGAATGGGATTCTGGTTGATCCAGCCAAGGTCGAGGCCGTGATGAGATGGGAGGTCCCGAAGTCTCCATCTGAGATTCGGAGCTTCCTGGGATTGGCAGGCTACTATCGGAGGTTTATCCAAGATTTCTCCAAGATAGCCGTACCCCTGACGCGAATGACGAAGAAAGTCGTGGTCTTTCGGTGGGGACCCGAGCAGCAGGCTGCGTTTGAGATGCTGAGACAGAAATTGTGTGAGGCGCTGATCCTAGCCCTGCCTGAGGGCGTTGAGGATTTTGTGGTTTACTGCGATGCATCCATTTCGGGGTTGGGCGCAGTTTTGATGTAGAGAGGGCATGTCATTGCCTACGCTTCACGGCAGCTCAAGCCTCACGAGGCAAATTACCCGACGCACGATTTGGAGTTGGGGGCGGTGGTCTTTGCCCTCAAGATTTGGCGACATTACCTCTACGGGGTTCGGTGTACCATCTACACGGACCACAAGAGTTTGAGGTACCTCATGGACCAGCCGAATCTGAATATGAGGCAGCGGCGGTGGTTGGACGTGGTGAAGGATTATGATTGCGAGATCCTTTACCACCCGGGGAAGGCCAATGTGGTGGCCGATGCACTTAGCCGCAAGACGGTGCCGATCAGGGACGTTTGTTTGATGACTGTGGTGACTCCCCTGTTGGAGCAGATTCGAGAGGCTCAACAGGAAGCTATCAAGGAGGAGCATCGGAAGAGCGAGCGTGTGGTGGGTCAGGTTTCCTCCTTTGATTATGATGGCAGAGGACTTTTGACATTACACCGTAGGGTGTGGGTGCCGTATCACGGTGGCGTGCGTCAAATTTTGATGGAGGAGGCGCACAAGTCCCGATTTTCTATTCATCCTGGGGCGACGAAGATGTATAGGGATCTTCGTCCGGATTATTGGTGGCCTTGCATGAAGCGGGATGTGGCATGGTACGTCGAGCGGTGTTTGACCTGCAGGAAGGTCAAGGCTGAACATCAGAGACCGCATGGCAAGATGCAGCCGTTGGACATTCCACTGTGGAAATGGGAAGATATCACGATGGATTTTATCACAAAGCTTCCCAGGACCGCACGTGGAGTGGATTCGATTTTGGTCATCGTGGATAGATTGACCAAGAGTGCTCACTTTATTCCAATTCAGGAGAGCATATCGGCCGAAAAATTGGCCGACATCTATATCAGGGAGATTGTGGCACGGCATGGGGTGCCAGTATCGGTGATCTCGGACAGGGATGTGCGTTTTACTTCCAGATTTTGGAAGAAATTCCATGACGAGTTGGGCACTCGTCTGCATTTTAGCACCGCCTTTCACCCGCAGACAGATGGTCAGAGTGAGCGGACCATCCAGACTTTGGAGGACATGTTGCGGGCGTGTGTGTTGGATTTCGGTGGTAGCTGGGATACCTATCTTCCCTTGGCTGAGTTCTCCTACAACAACAGCTATCACGCGAGCATTGACCGACCACCGTTCGAGATGTTGTATGGGCGGAAGTTCAGAACCCCGATATGTTGGGGGGAGGTTGGCCAGAGAGTCATGGGAAGCACCGAGGTGGTGCTAGAGACGACCGAGAGGATCTAGCAGGTTCGGAGCAGACTTCAGACTGCACAGAGTCGGTAGAAAAGCTACGCCGATAAACGTCGATCCGACTTGGAGTTCCAAGTCGGGGATATGGTCCTCCTGAAAGTGTCGCCTTGGAAAGGTGTCATTCGATTCAGGAAGCGGGGCAAGTTGGGCCTAAGGTTCATCGGGCCGTTCAGGGTTGCAGCCCGGGTGGGCAAGGTGGCGTATAGGCTGGACCTGCCAGCCGAGCTCAGTCAGATCCACAGCACCTTTCATGTTTCGCAGCTGCGGAAGTGCCTGGTGGATGATTCAGCAGCAGTACCATTGGAGGATATTCAGGTTGACGACAGCTTGAATTACATTGAGCGCCCAGTCGCAATACTTGACAGAAAGACAAAGATGTTGAGAAACAAGAGGGTAGAACTAGTAAAGGTGCAATGGCAGCACCACAAGGGTTCGGAATGGACTTGGGAACCGATGGACGAGATGATGGAGCATTACCCCGAGCTGTTTCAGGACCGGGCAGCAGACTTCGAGGACGAAGTCTAAAATAAGTGGGGGAGATTTGTAGCACCTGGTTTCCGGTATGTGAATTTTATTTGAGTATTGCCCTATTTTAGCCTTGGACTCGGCGAGTCACAAGGTCCGACTCGCCGAGTAGGGACGAGACACAGGACACGTTTAAGTTGGCGACTCGGCGAGTCCATATCCTGGACTCGGCGAGTCACCGCTGTTGGATGAAACCCTAAGTTTCAGGGGTTTACTCCCTATTTAAACCTCATATCTACCCCTTGCCAGCCCCCATTCACCCCCAGAGCTCCCAACCCTCGTCCTAAGCTTGTTTCTTGTGTAGTTGAGGCTCTTGTGTGCATTCTTGAAGGTTTTGAGGCAAGAAGGGGAAGGTGATCAAGAGAAAGGAGAGCCATCCAAGCATCATTGTGTTTTTCAGCTGTATCATTGAGGTATATCTCGTTTTTCCCCTGTTTCTATGCTTAAGATTTCATTTAAGACACTCTTGAGCAATTCCTCAAGCTTGTTTGTGCTTAATGTTTCGTAATAAGTGGATTGGCCTTTAGATCTAGGCAAGATTGAGCTCCAGGAGCTCAGATCTGTTAGCTTTATGGCCCCATGTGGCTTGTTCATCCTAGATCTACCCTTTTGAGGCATTTTGAACCTTAAAATCCATATTAGTGAGTATCCACACGTAAAGTTGGAAACTTTACGTGTGATTTGTGTCTTAGAAGTCCAGATCTATGAATGGCATGGACTGAAATCGAGTAAATCGGTGTATTTGGTGGATGCATGGCGACGACTCGGTGAGTCGTATAGGTGACTCGGCGAGTCTGGTCGCGAGTCACCGAATTGGTCCCTTCATGATGTATCGAGTTGAGCCGTGAGTCACACGGGGTGACTCGGTGAGTTGGGAGCTGAACTCACCCATGTTAGGACTCGGCGAGTCAATGCCTTGACTCGGCGAGTCCAAGGCAATCTTCATAGATCAAGAACAGACTCGGCGAGTTGTTCATACAACTCGGCGAGTCTTAGCATAAGTGTTCTTCGGATGAAGATGAACTCGACGAGTTGTTCATACAACTCGGTGAGTAGGATGAAGAGGTTGAACGTCAGTCTAGAAGATGAACTCGTCGAGTCATAGCCTAACTCGACGAGTAGAAGCAGGGACTCCGGACAATCGTCTGATAGGGACTCGACGAGTTGGAGAGCCAACTCGGCGAGTCGGGTCAATTGAAAGTTGACTCTAACATTGACTTAGAGCTAGACTAGGGGTAAAATGGTCATTTTACCTAAAGGACAGTTAGCAGTGTTTGATTGAGTATGTTGTGGGAATTGCAGCCGGAGGACTCCCGGAGCAGCAGCAGTCAGTTAGTTCCCGATCAGTTCAGCAGCTACTTTGAGGTGAGTTACCTTCCAGTAGTGGTGGGTCTAAGGCCACAATGCCGGCCCACCAGTAGGAGACGTATGATAGATGATTGTCTTTGTGATATCATCTAGGTTTGCTATTACCTGTTATGTTATATGCTCTCATGATACGTTATATGCGATAATAGTAGAGTTCGGTTGTTAGGACCGCAGGGTAGTCAGACACCCCAAAATCATCTGACTGTATGTGATGGTATGCTTGTATGTTGGCCTGTTATGTTATGCGATAGAGGTAGTGGGAGGGGACCAGCCCCCGAGGATCGGTTGTTAGGACCGATGGGTAGTCAGCACCCCAGAATGGCTTGACATGGGTAGTCAGCACCCCAGAATGGCTTGACACGGGTAAGACGGCACCCCAGAATGGCCGTATGGGTAGGTCGGCACCCCAGAATGGCCGTACCGGGTAGTCAGGCACCCCAGAATAGTCTGGCAGTATTTATGTTATGAGTTTGTATGGTATGTGGTACGTTGGGGGAACTCACTAAGCTTTGTGCTTACGTTTACAGTTTTGTTTTCAGGTACCTCTGCACCGAAGGGGAAGGAGCCGGCGCGATAGCGGCACGTCATACACACACTCTTCGGTTTCCGCATTTACGAGATTTACTGGGATTGTACTCTGATATTTGATGGGATGTATGGTTTGACTTTTAAAACGTGGATTGCGATGTGTTATGGTGTAATCAAACAATGTTTTTATTTATTAATGTTCTCTAAAGTAATATTTTAAAATGAAATTTTTGAACATGAAAATTTGGGTCGTTACATAAGGACCATTTATTGGAGTTTAAGGCAATAATCATGGAGTTTACAGCTGTAAACTTCCCCATGCTCAAACCATAATTCATTTGGTGATGCTAGAACAATCTTATGTGATTCAAACTATTTTTCCAAGCCCTGGGATGAATTTTGGGCACCATTTGACTCATGAAAAGGAGTTTACGGCCCTAGAACTTGTTCTTGGGGAGTTATGGCCGTAAACACCCAAATGGGAGGATTTCATCATGTTTAAGGCCCGTAAATTCATTTTGGTTGATTCTAGGATTTATTCCAAGGCTAATGGTGTGTTTAAATGGATTTTAAACACTTGGTTTTGAGTTTACTCTCCATGAACGAGGAGTTTACAGCCCAAGATTGTTCTTTGGTAGTAAACTCATGTTTACTCCTCAAAACCCATGATTAAGGTGTTCTAAGTCCGAATTTGTAAGCCATATAATCATATCTAAGTCCCAAAGTTGGTTTGGAGGGGTTTAAAGGCATAAAAACCTTCTTATTAAGTGTTTACGGCCCAAGCATGCTCCTTGGCCGTAAAATCATGTTTGAGGTCCAAAATCAAAGTTTAAATTCGGATTTGAAGGCTAAGGAGGTTGAACAACAAGTTAGGGAAGTTACCTCAAGGATTTGGAGCTTTAATTCTATGTTTTTGGACCTTGAATCTTGGTTTGAGGAAAGAGGTTAGAGAGAGAGAGTAGTGAGAGAGAGCAAAAGCTTCAAATGGAAGCTTAGATCACTTTAAATAGTGTCTAAGTTTCGGACATGGTGGAATTCTACCTGATACCGGCGTTATACGGTGCTTTTGGTCTCACCCAATTGAGTTACCGTAACCCGATATGGTCGATTCTAAAATGTTTCCGATTACTAATATGAAGTGTTAATGTCAGTTCTAAACATGTTTAGACACTCATTAAGTCATAATAGAAGTCCCACAATTATGACCTAATTGAATGACATAACGGAAATGAATTGAAAATGACGAATATATTAACGAAGAGGGTTACAATTGATGAAATGAACTTTGGGTTGTCACACTAATTCTCCCCACTTAGGGTACAAATACATACCAAATGATGCTCGCAATCAACTCTTACCCCATTTGGGCTCAACCAGTCCATCCCCGAAAAAACCTTGATCTCACACAAAGGAATGGTAACCAAATCAATCTGGTACCACTCACTAAACAACACCAATATACATCCTCGATGAACCCTCGATACTCGCACAAGATGATCATTAGTAATATCAACCTCTAGTGGATAATCCAACTCCCCCGGAGTATCGAAAAATATCTTGTTGAGTGTGAGAGCTACAAAGGATCAGGTTTCCCTCGAATCAAACAAAACCAAAGAAGAGATATTATTCACAAGGAACAACCCTAAAAGCAAATCAAAGATATAAGCACGAAAATAAACATAAATAAAGAGAATAAGAGAAGATACATACCCGTCACCACATCTGGTGTCGCACAACCCTCCTTAGATGTCAGCTGAAAAGCGATGCTCCTCACAACAGGCACATACACCTTGACTTGATGGCTATCTGAAATCCGTAAGGTCACCGAAACAGGTGTTGCCACTGGTCATGCTGTTTCTATGCTCGGACAATCGGTTTTTTATCGCTCCTATGATTGCAAAGGAAGCAAATCAGATTTGATCCCTGGGTGGTGGCTATGCAATCCCGGCTAAAGTGCCCAGATTTTCCGCACTTGTAGCAGCCTGAACTACCCCCTGCAAGATCCATCGTACGTGTTTCTGCACTTCCCACAGTGACCTCGACCCTTCTGGCCCCTCGATCTCGAAAAAAAATCTTGGGCCTCTTATTCGAACCCGCAGAACCCTAAACATGATCCTGCTTCCTCTTCCTCTCCATCTCCAAGTCACTCTCCCTCTCTCTGCCTCTCACAATATTATGATATCTCTCCTTCTTCATTTCCTTATCTGCCACATACTTCGGAACCAGTAACGCCCTTTCACGGAAAATAACGGTGATCTCCGCCAACCATATCAGTAGTCTGGCGATGGTCCTAAAAATCCCTCGCTAATTGTTGGACCTCAATAACAAGTGCAAAGTCAGCCTGAAACCTTGTCACGAAATCCTCCCAAATCATCGACTCAACTGCCTCGCCTCCCGAGGCGTGTCCAAATTCCTCCCACCAATCTCAAGCTCTGTCTTTAGAAGACAGGATGCAAGTCTGGCCTTTGCCCCCTCAGGATAGCATCTAGTACAGAAGGTGTTCGTGACATCTATTAACCAACTCCTGCTCACAATTGGTCCTTCTCCTGAAGAACTATGGACCCCCACATGCCCGAAACTCTCGTAAACTCAAATAGTGGGCTCCCACCATCACCACCATCTAAGAACGAAAAGCGCCCGATGATCATCCAAATCTCCATAATACCCTCCATGATCCTACCTAATATCACATAAGTATGCTCAAGAATATTGCAGGTAATCTTTGATGAAATCCAGTCTTGCATATAATCATCCATAAACCAACCCCAAAGCCCGAACCAGAACTATCACCGACACCATAACCACTATCGGAACCTCCTCAAGTGGCCACCATACTAAAAATACACCATTTAAACCATCAGAATACATACTAGAAGTATCCTACATTCTACAAGCTTCTTGGTATCAACATGGCTTTCCTTGTCTTGAGTATGGATCATCTACTTCCAGTAGTACGGGCCTATACTACCTTCCACATCTATTTGTACTTTCCTCTAGGATCACCCTAATCCCCAAGTTATCTACCTATCTATCCAAACGACCTCTAGCAAAGCTCTCGATATCGAATCACCTTCTAGGTTTTCCTAGGTCTACCACCACACCACTCCCCACCATCAGCTACAGAAGGAACTCCCTCTAACTAGCTTACAAACACAATTACATATCACCAACAATAGATAATTCTTTGAATGAAGGGTCTCACCCTACAACGGTTGGACTCAGACAAGATTTGTGCAATAGAGTTAAACCTAACCTTTTAAAATTATCTAATCTTTGTGATATGTAACTTAGCATATCTACTTACTAGCTAGATGATGTTAATCAAAACTCTTAAAAGCACAAAGCAAGTAACATTCGAGCATAGAGTAATCTGAATCAAAGTATAACCTAAACAAGCCATCATATCGCTGACTAAACCAGTACTAGCATCCAAGTCTACAAGCTCATACAATAGGCATATAAAGGAATCTCTCCTAGCTTTCTATCATGCAAAAAAACAGAGCAGATCCTTATCCCTAGTCTAGCATGTGATTCACATATTCAAAATTCAAAGCACATTACAAGAACATGTATGGGTATTTTAGGAAAACATACTTGAGCTTGGTCTATTTCATGCACCACACCCTTTATTTTAGTAGAAATATATTTTATAAAACATTTCTACTTATGAAAATTCTACCAAATCCTCACTTTGAGTTCAGGCACACCCGAGAGTATGCTTGAATCCCTCAAACCAAGGCTTTGATACCAACTTGTAACGTCCCAAAACTCAAAACAAAATTTTTTATTTTTATATTAAATGAACCATCAACCATACATGTTTGTCAAAACCATAAAGTATTTAGAGGGCAACCATAAACATCCTAAAAGTACATCAAAGTCAAATAAGCAGAAAATCATGGTGTGTGCAACACAATCATTCCAAGCTCTTCCCCATCGAACTGGAAGTACTTGAAACATAAACTGAAAACTATAAGCACAAAGCTTAGTGAGTTACTAAAATATATCATACCATACATATATCTCAGCTCAAGGTTGTATTAGATCTATTTCACTACCGATTCTTTTTCAACTCATATGTTAGCCCAAGGTTATACTAGGTGTATTTTACTCCTAAGTCTATTTCACTCCTGAGTCTATTTCAACTCATATGTCAGCAAAAGGCTATACCAACTCTATTTCACTCAAAGGTCTATTTCAACCCACAAACATATACCAAACAGGCACCCAGGCATACAACACATACAGTAAGAGCCACAAAGACTACAAGCACATACAATCCCTAGTGTCCAACATTATAGGAACCTATTTTACCCTTCCCTCATTTAGCCCAATAACTGTGGCCCAAAACCTAAATGATACTCAAAGCCCAATATGGGACCAAATCCATGAAGGCCCACAATCTAACAATGGCCTAAAATCAAAATAACGTGTGGTTCAACAAGTGCCCAAAACCCTAGAGTCAAAAGTGGGCCCAAACATCAAAATCCCATCAGGCCGAGTACATAAGTGTCCCCCTAGTACGATCGACGTACTAGTTTTCTACACTGAATCGGGGATCCAAACGCGTATGCGCAACATACACTTGCGTACACCCAATGTACGCCCCCATTTAGTCAATATCACATTAAGAACTTAACGCTTAATACCAAGCGTCTATATTTCAGATCCATGCCTTGGGGAACATCTTAACCCATAAAGTCACAAACATGATGCCTTTGCATGTCTCAAAATGGACTCAAACCTTAGATTTAGCATCCTACTTTCACCAAATGGACATATACCCATGCATGATTGATCCTCAATCATCAAGATGATAACTTTATGGACTAGTGATCTCAGAAACATCAAAAGGAGCAACTCATAACTTCTAGAGTGGTAAATGTTGGGTTATGAGCATTCTAACACTCCTAAGTGTACATGCAACCCTAAATACCTTGGATCTATGTTTTCTCTATTATACATGCAAATATGAACATCCAAGGTATTATCCTAATCTAGCATACAATATTATCAATATAACAAGATAGAATACATACCTCTTTGATAGTGCTTGTCTTCATGAAGCTTGAGTGCTTAGTGCCCCAAGTGTGACACCTCAAATGGTTCACACAACACCATAAGCACTTGGAATAACTTAGAGAGAAATTAGAACACTTCATGAAATCGTGTAGCCCTCATACATACACATAGTGTGTTAGTCATAGTCACGATTTCTTGAGCCATGGGTTTCTTTTATATGGTGGCTATTAGGGTTACACCATGTAACTCATGACTTTACCCATTCCTTATGCTCCATGGATTTTAACCTCCATGGAGTATCCATGGGTCACCCCATGGACTTAGTCCAACATAAGGAATCTTGGATCACAAGCCCACATATATAAGAATGAATGATTTACACAATCAACCCATATATTTAATTAGTCTTCTTTTGATCACTTAATTAATTCTAGATTAATTCTTGATCAATACTAATTAAATAATCTCATTATTCTTATTATTAATATACTAGAACTTATAATATATTAATAACCGTAAGTGTCTTATTTCTCTCATTATAGTCTATCCAAGTGCATGATGCCATGCAACCCAAATGGACTATGCCGGGTCGGGTCAAGTCTTACCAATTATAGTTATGGACTTAGACATTAATCCAACAGTCTCCCACTTGGATAAGTCTAAAACTATTATTGCGTATGACTTCAGGAACCAACTAGCAATCGTAGCTCTCAAAAGCTTCTGTCGAACTCTGACCTTGTAGATGAACTCTGATCTTTGTCAACGACTTGTCCATTAGATAAGGGATCATATATTCCTCCATTCTAGATATCATATGGACTGAGACATGGATTATAATCATTCTCTCTGTCCATTAGTTGTTTCCCGATTTCCGATTTATGACGACTGACTAATTGAACAAATCAAATCAGTCCTGGCCCGGCCGAGCA
Organism: Lactuca saligna; assembly: GCF_052625555.1. Classification (NCBI taxonomy): domain Eukaryota; kingdom Viridiplantae; phylum Streptophyta; class Magnoliopsida; order Asterales; family Asteraceae; genus Lactuca; species Lactuca saligna. Next base: position 74,370,727 of record NC_136425.1, read on the forward strand.
CTTCCATTTGTCATCATCAAATCATCGAGGGGCCCACAGATATCGCTTTCATCCCGAAGGTAAAAGGAATGGATAAACTTCGACTCATATGGCTTGTTCTACTACTTGTTGAATCATACATAAAGACACGTTTTATAGCACCGAGTTACCAAATGCAGTTTCGTGCAATCAATGTACAACCAACTCATAGTAACAACTCATATCTCTAGGTTTGAAGAATATAAGATATTATCGTCTCATGATCACTCGTGATAAAATCCATGAAGTGATTCCAATGAGCACGGGTTGAATCCAATACTCAGAACTTATGAGCACTCATGAGTGTTGTAGCCATTTGTCCAACAACTTAGACCTCTACAAGCCAACCCATGACAGTCTTAATTCATATCTGCTTCCAACATATGACCGACTGTGGATGGTTTGAATAACTTAGTCATTCCGGAAGAATAACCTAGTTTATTCGGGAAGTCAAAACATGCAAAGTGAAACACAATAATAATTGAATCCAATATGGTATCAAAACCTATGAACATAAATAAAACACATTTTATTTATCACCATATGATTACGCATTATTCATTGTATACTGTTTCAGCTATCAACTTTATTCTTGAATTTAAAACAATAGTTGTCCCATGCTCCAATCATGTACACTATGTTTTTCTAAACACTAGTCATGCCATACACCAAGTATGCATACTATGTTTGTCTATGATCTTTACTTTGTGAACTAGATCAATTGAACATAACTTCAATGATTCTCTTTTCACACTCCCAAATCCTTACTGCAAATGCAAGAATTCCAAATTCATGCCATTTACTTAAATCTGTTAGATTCTAAACCTATATGCATTGATCCTCTTGTAACGATTATGCACAAATTCACAAAGACTTGGCAACAATCATTACAGAGTATTCCAAAGGAGATCAACTCCTTGGAAACATCCTTCTTGCATTAAATTTCCTTAATCTTACACAGATTGAAAAATCTAACTTTGAAACATTTCCATATTCATTTTGACTATCACTTCTGAACAAGAGTTGCCTCCTTACAGATTATGTCAATATGGTCCTTCCAGAATTATCACTATACTTCGAATTGTCCTTGAGAAACCAATCTTTGGTAAACCTTAGATTGTCCTCGACAATTGTTTAATCCTTTTAGTCATATCCAGTTCTAAACCTTTTCCATTCTTAACGCCCTAGGCATTTGGAAAATTTTAGAAAGGATGAATATAGCACATGTAATCGATCCTATATCCGAAGCATATGGGACACGATTCATGATGTCTCACATAAAGACTAAACCAGTCTTTTGCTATAACATTTCCATTTCTATTTGCCACGTTCTCATAATTCAGATTATGAAAAGGTATGCCGTAATCATAATCGAATTTAAGAACGCAAATAATGGACCCATATACAGAATTTCCTTATGTTGAGCCATTCCAACATGAAATTCATATATATCCTTGACTAAATGATTAAAACCTCACGATCTAAGCTTATAGATTTGAGATGAAGTATAATTTCCTCTCCCTTAATTATAGCAAAACAACTTTTTCCCAATTGAAACCTTTTGTTTTCTATAATTAACATTGCTAACTTGCAATCTTTATCATAATTACCATGCTCCCACTAACATGATGATTATTAGCATAACACTTATGCTCCCACTAGCTTTGACATGTACTCAGAAATCAGCTGGACTTCTAGAAATCAATACTTTATTGACCAAAGTTCAGATTTCTGATACTGGATTGTTTTGATAGAACTTTATCAAAATCATACACCTTCCCTTAGATAGCACACTTGTGTGTCTAAACAATTATGAAGAGGGATGCCGTAATCATAATGGTTAGACCTTTTTTGCCACTTCTCACAAGTCCAGGTTAGTGTGCCGGTAAACCACACACGCTCCACTAATGACTTTGAGAATGCAAATATCACAATTTCTATCTAACTAAAATCTACTTAGTGAAAGTGTTTCCTCACCATCATTTTCATGAATCGGAGAGAAACCTTATGACACTTAGATTTAATGGTGTATGTGTTCTTATCCATGTGAATTGTCATAACCATAGTCACAAGACAAGGATAATGACAAACCCAAACTCATATGGACTGAACTCAATCTTAATTTCTTGCTACCTGGCAGCTCAAGGGCCTGCCATTGCTTCCAAGTTGTTGTGCAACCAATTGAGAACTCTAAGAACTCAACTTTAACTGGAATGGGCACAGACTATGTCAACACGATAGGTTATAAACCTCAAGTCGTGTGCTAGTGAAGAACTTTAGGTTTTATTCTTGATTAGTTCTTGAGACTTTCAAGACCTTTAAGACTCCCACTGTCCTCTTGACCTATAAGACTCCCTTGTCAAACATCCAAGAGATAGTGCGGATTCTAATCAAGACAAACACTTCACACAATTGGCCTTAGTTGGTCTTTGTTTTATCCAAAACATCACAACTTACCAATTTCAAATGAACAAGAGTAGAAAACTTTTACTCTTACATTTGACAAGTGTTTTAAACCTTCTTTTATGTCACTCAATGTCACAATCTTGGAGTATGACTCTAAGAATTGTTTTGGAACGAAGTATGACTCATCTCCTTGATCTGAACCAATCCAACAATTCATGACCTCTCTTCTTAGCCATAACAATGCACTAAGACGTCCTTAGAGTATGAATTTGTGATATGGTTTCTAAATCATTAAGATGATCAAAGTACTCTCCCATCTTTTCAGATTCGAGAAACTTTCATCCTTCTGCCTAATTTGATTCTTCTTATCCGCTCTGGTATGCATTGAAACCTTTTCCAATATCTCAGAGTTACACTTAAGCTTGTAAGTATAATCATATTTACTGAGCTTTAGTAAACTATGACGAATAGCCTTACATCTTTTGTGGTGGACTTAATCAGTGCACATGACTATGTACTCGATCCCTTAGTCCATTACTTGACTCACACATCCATGTGAATAAGTAATTAGTCTTAATTTTTCCAATACTTGAAAGTTCTCATTCATCATGCTATACAACTTGCATGATTCCAAGTCTCGGTCCAATTGAGACTTTGGATGATGAGAATCTTTCCTTATTTGGTAAATTTAGACATTACCACAAATGAAAGAATCAATTTCATATTTCCACTTTTGCTATTAATGGAATCATATAAGCAACAATTTTTCCTCAAATGCCATTGTAAGGATATCAAAAACTTTCTTTTATTTTAAAACTATGCGGAAAAACTTATCCTTACAACCCATATGAAAAAACTTGTTGTTATCTATTCCTTAGCAATATCTTATAACTCCTAAGAATTAGCTCAAGAATCCGATCTTCAAACTACGCGATAGAAATCCATCTACGCGATCAGATTCAGCATATTCTTTCTTTAAGTTCCTTTACTTTTCTTTGATTCTTAAAACATCACCATGTGACCCAGTCACATCATGTATAAGGAATCTCAGAATAGAAACTTAACAGAGTTAGAGTAGTGGACTTTTACCTGAAGTAGAGTCAATCTTATTGACTTTAACATCTTTAGGTAAATTAGGCAGCTTCGCAACTAATGACCCTTACTTTGGCAATATAAACATATGGACCCTTTGATAATGGTACACAGGACTATTACAGACTTAGCTTTTCTCTTTACCATTTGTTCAACCGAGTTGACTATGGCCGATTCCTTTCCATTGGGAAGAGAATGCTTTTTCTGTATTTCCAGTGTCACCATTGTCAATGTCCATAAAGTTTCAGGAAGTTGATCTTAACAATAGATAAGATCATTAAGGGTCTTGTCATAGTCTATTTCATAGGTGTCCCAAAGGAACTCACTATGTGACTTAGAAAGTGATTGAACCACCAACTTTCTCAAGACTTTGACACCCAACTCTCCCGGCTTGTCAATATGTGACTACATCTCCAAGATGTGATCACACCTAGACCTTGCCTTGCCATTAGGGCTTGAGTGATCTTAAACTTTTCAAGAACTTGTGGGTTAGGGAGAATAATTGGAGGAGGAGAAAGAAGTATGATATCCATGGGACATCATCTTCACTTAGGAAAGCTTGTTTCAAGAGATTTGGGAAGATCATAAATGTCTAATCCAGACATGTTATGGGAGATATTCAAGATAGTTGATCTTTGAGTCCTTAATATGACACCCAATATGAAAATATTAAGGCTAGGACCCAACAAACTATTTTATAACTTAGAAGAGGTATGCCGTAATCCAAGCTATAAAACAATTTGAAGGTAGGTGAATGACGATTCACCAATTTCCACCAAGATAAACGAAATGTATTATTAGGTTTTAATTGGATTTGAAATTCCTAGATCTTTTGAGATTCATTGAACTGTTCAATGGCATGTTTCAATCTCGAGTGTGCCCTTCAGGTTTTGTGACTGGGATGCCGAGGATCACAAAACAAGGTGTGAAGTAACCATGCAAATTACTGGGTACCCTTAAGTGTTTATCCCTCAATCGATGTGCCGGTTAACCACACACGCTCCATCGATACTATGATAAACATTAAGTTACCCTTTGCCTACCTTGTTAAATACGAGTTAGTGTGCCGGTTAACCACACACGCTCCACTAACCGACTTAAACAAAGTGCAAAGTGTAATTTCATGGATTAGCACCTTCTTCACATTTTTCTAAGTAACTAAGATTGGGTATTATTAAAAGTTTAGTTACTTAGTATTTATCATTAATACTTTTAATGAAGGGAGAATTATAGTCATGTCAAACCCGTTCGGCTAACGACCCTCCACCAGTCAAGCGAGCGGTGGGTGAGAGTGAACACCCATTAAGTTGCCATTTTATAGGCAACAACCTTATACCCACCTTATAGACCGGCTTCGTGAATGAGGCGTACTAGCGGTAAGACCGACTTTACTCTTATACATATAAATATTATTAACTTATAATATTATAAAGTATAAGGGTTGAATTTTAACTTTTAAAATTCTAAGGGCTAACTTGGAATTAAAGTATTCATAAGAGAAAACTTTACAAATTCCAAAACTTAAGGGCAAGTTTTGAAACTATTCAAAACTAATTAATTCCATAACTTATATATTTAAAGTAGTTTTAATCCAAAAACTCTTCAAGTTCCATAACTTGTGGACAAATTATGGAAGACTTTAAACTAATAAAGAATTAATCTTTTCTTTATTTTATAACTTATGGAATTAATTAAGGTTACATATTTTATTTATTTATTTATTAATGAAGTGACTCTTGAACCTCCATAACTTAAGGACAAGACTCTTCATCTTTTTTGTAACCTTTGCCAACTTTATGAGTTTTATGAGTCTTTAATGTGACTCTTCATGTAACTTAAGGATAAGTTACACAAACACATTTTATACTCAACTCTTAGATTAATTTGGATTGAAAACAACTTTTTCACTCAACTTTTCTATTAATCTAAGCAACTCATAAGAACAAGATAATTCAAATCAAACTTTTTCATGTAATTAGTCTAACCTTTAAACTAATACAAAACATGAATCTATTGACAATTATCTTGAAAATGGATTAGCATGAACATTACCACATTTAAAAAACAAGTTTATAAGTTCAAAACAACTTAGGGTAATGTTCCTAGTCCATTTCTAGCCAAAAACCTCGAAGATATGCTGTCTGGGGTCCAACTCGTCGAGTGCATGAACTCAACTCGGCGAGTTGGATGCATTTTGCCTTGGACTCGTCGAGTCCCTTCATGGACTCGGCGAGTCAGCTGGGCTGACAGCAACAAAACTCGATTTTTCAGCCTCTATTGCAAGTATAAGAAAACAAGCCTAGGCTCTGATACCACTGTTGGGTTATGAGCATTCTAACACTCCTAAGTGTACATGCAACCCTAAATACCTTGGATCTATGTTTTCTCTATTATACATGCAAATATGAACATCCAAGGTATTATCCTAATCTAGCATACAATATTATCAATATAACAAGATAGAATACATACCTCTTTGATAGTGCTTGTCTTCATGAAGCTTGAGTGCTTAGTGCCCCAAGTGTGACACCTCAAATGGTTCACACAACACCATAAGCACTTGGAATAACTTAGAGAGAAATTAGAACACTTCATGAAATCGTGTAGCCCTCATACATACACATAGTGTGTTAGTCATAGTCACGATTTCTTGAGCCATGGGTTTCTTTTATATGGTGGCTATTAGGGTTACACCATGTAACTCATGACTTTACCCATTCCTTATGCTCCATGGATTTTAACCTCCATGGAGTATCCATGGGTCACCCCATGGACTTAGTCCAACATAAGGAATCTTGGATCACAGGCCCACATATATAAGAATGAATGATTTACACAATCAACCCATATATTTAATTAGTCTTCTTTTGATCACTTAATTAATTCTAGATTAATTCTTGATCAATACTAATTAAATAATATCATTATTCTTATTATTAATATACTAGAACTTATAATATATTAATAACCGTAAGTGTCTTATTTCTCTCATTATAGTCTATCCAAGTGCATGATGCCATGCAACCCAAATGGACCATGCCGGGTCGGGTCAAGTCTTACCAATTATAGTTATGGACTTAGACATTAATCCAACAGTAAATTCCCATTAGATCTCATTCATGCGACCAAAAAGTGGCTAAAACTGCACTAGATCAAGATCTAAGCATAAAATAAGCAAGGTAAAATCATTATACCTTTATGAAGCTGAAAATGATGAGTAGAATCTTGATCTAGAATCACCTTCTTGACCAGTGCTCCTTAATCAAGCTTCTTCTTCTTCTTGAAGATACACAACTCACACCAAAACACACACAAATGTTAACTCTCTCTCTCTTTAGAATAGGTTAGGGTTTCGAAATGGGTCTCAAAAGTGGGTAAGGAGGCTGGTAAGAAAAAAGAATATGTAGAAGGTTGCTTAAATAGTGTCCAAATCCTAAAATTAGGTTTTGTCCCCTGATTATGTATATGTCACGTACAAAAGTTATGCCTATCGTATGTTACCTTCCAAAAAATTAAAATAATTCCCCTAGCGACCATATTTTCAAACTAATTACCCACTAAGGGTTAAAATGAAAAATACCTTCGATCGGGTGTCACAAGCTCAATCTTTCCTTTTTGCATGTTGTCCTTGATAAAGTGGTTCTTGATCTCAATATGCTTGGTCTTGGAGTGCTGGACAGAATTTTGAGTGATTAGAATCGCACTTGTGTTATCACAAAAAAATTGAGTTCTTGAAAGTTTGAAACTATCATCAAGAAGCAGATTTTAAATCTAAAGAATTTTGGCACAACATCTACCAACAACAACATAATCAGATTCAACATTTGAACAAGCTATAAATGATTGTTTCTTGCTAGACTAGCTTATCAATCTATTCCTTAAGAGAGCTGAAAACCACCAGATGTACTTTTATCGTCTAGGAAACAACCTACATAGTCAAAATCAAAAAACCCAACTAGTTTGAAATCAGAGTTATAAGGATACCAAAGACCAAGATTTGGAGTGTGCTTCAGATATTTAAAAATATGCTTTACACCAAGAAGATGTGACTCTATTGGTTTTCCTTGAATACGAGTACACATGCTAGTAGCAAACATAATATCATGGCGATCTGAATTAGTAGAAATTATTAAGGAAGTTCACATCGGAGTCTTTGTAGGCTTTGTAGCAAACAAAATATCATGGCGATCTGAATTAGTAGAAATTATTAAGGAAGTTCACATTGGAGACTTTGTAGGCTTTCACTCAGTGAATGAAAATGTTTTCAACATATAAGTAACATATTTACTAAGAAAAATAAATATTCCTTTACACATGTGCTTAACTTGAATACTTAATAAAAAGGCTAATTCAACCATCATGCTCATCTCAAGTTTCTTGGACATAACATCAGTAAACTCCTTTCTAAAATCTTCATTTTTGGATCCAAAATAATATCATTAATGTATGCTTGAGTGAGAATGAGTTTAGTTCTTGATTCCTTGATGAAAAGGGTGTTATCAATAGCTCCTCTCTTGTACCCATATATTATTAGCGAATCATACCATGCCCTTGGAGCTTGCTTCAGACCATAGACAACCTTATCCAACCGGTAGACATTATCAGGGAATTCCTTAATTTTAAAGCCAGAAGGTTGTCTTAGAAAAAAAACATTCTGCTCAAGATCCCTATGCAAAAATTTCATTTTAACATCCATCTAAAAAACCATAAATTCATAAAATATGCATAAGCCAGAATGAGCCTGATAGCTTCAAGACATGCAACAGGGGAAAACGTTTTATTATAATCCAACCATTCCAGTTGAGTAAAACCCTGAGTAGCACGTCTAGATTTGTTTCTTGTAATAATGTCGTCTTAAAACATCTTGTTTCGTAACACTCATCGAGTAACAACAATTTTTTTCCCGGTGAACGAAACACGCATTGAGTACCAACAATCATTTACCTTCTTAGGTTCATCAAGAGAGAGAGAGAGATGGAGAGAGAGAGAGAGAGAGGGGAGAGAGAGAGAGAGAGGGAGAGAGAGAGAGAGAGAGAGTTGACAAACATGCGGAAATTTTAGGAAGCATCTTGATGATGAGTATGAACACCAATAGTACGATCTCCAATAACTTGAGAGAGAGGATGATCAGGAACAACATGGAAGGAAGTTCGATAAGAAGAAGTCATGTTATTATCAGTGGGAAGGTCATATTCAGGATGAGAAGAAACAACATCATCAATAATGACTTTAGAATGAGGACATGGAGAAAAGGAGACATCTTGATCAGGGATTGACGAAATATATGGAACTAAAGTAACAACATCATCAGAAACATGTGAGTATGGGGATGAGAAAGTGATGAGGTCACCTAAATTTCACCCAGAATGATAAATAAAATCTTTGGAATAAGAATCGTCATCAAACTTTACACGAGTTGATTATTCAACAATCTATTTTCTCAAATTAAAAACCCTTAATGCCTTTGAAATGGACGGATATCCTAAGAAGATACCTTCCTCTACTTTTTCCTGAAACTTTGAGAGTTGATCCTTCTGATTCAGAATAAAATAAACATAACCAAATACATGAAAATAAGAAATGTCAGGCTTTCTACCATTAATCAGCTCATATGAAGTTTTACCATGATGCTTCACAATGGTTGACAAATTCTACGTATAGCAGGAAATATTAGCAGCTTCATCCTATATTGATAGAGAAATACCATCATCAACAACCATTATTCTTCTTGCTTCAATAAGTAACTAGGTACAACATTCAACAACTCCATTTTTCTCAGGGGTTCTAACATCTAAGAAATTCTGAACAATACATTTTTCTTCTCAATAACTGTCAAGAGTAACATTTCTAAACTCAGTGCCATGATCACCCCTGAGTTTCTTGACTTTAATAGCATATAATACTTCACTTTGTTTCATCAGGGAGATGAGCTCATCAGCAACATCACTCTTGTTGCGTAAAAACGTAACCCATGTGAATTTTGAAAACGCATCAACATTAACTAATGAATATATTTTCCCACCATGAGAATCTACAGGAACATATCCAAACAATCCGTATGCAAAATATGAAATGGATCTCTGATAGAGGAACATAGATTTGGTTTGAAAGAAGACTTGGTTTGTTTTCCTTTTTCATATGTAGCACAAACATTATATTTAACAAATCTCATCTTAGGCAAACCTCTCAGAAGCTGATCATTAGAGATTTTAGATATAGCTTTAATGTTAAGGTGAGAGAGTCTCTTGTGACAAAACAACTTCATATGAGATTATGAACGAGAGAAGAAGCAACGCCTAAGAGAATTATCAACGGAGAACATGGCCAAGATGTAAATGTCAGTTTAATGTTTTGTAAATAGAAAAGTGACATTATTAGAGTTAATAACCTTTACTTCATGCTTATTCAAGTGAAACTTATCATCAACATCACACAATTTACTAGTTGCAATGAGATTATGCTTCAAAACATTTGAAAATTGAACAGCCATGCATGTGATTGTGCCAAAACCTTTTGTTTTTCTATTTCCATTTTCTCCATACATGACAATAGGGCAACATTTCTTCACATAATCCTCGAAGAAAGACTTAACTCATGTCATATGTCGAATAACATCCACTATCAAGATACCAGGTGTACTCTCGACACTACCCTACTTATAAAAAAAATAAGAGGACTTTATTAACCCATTTTACAATGGGTTATACAATGGAAGATTTATGAGAGTTAAAAATATTTTAGCATTCATCACGGAGACAATTTAATGAATTTTCATTCTTCAACCTTTTTTTTATTTTGAATTAAAATTTTATCTTCCATTTTGTGTTTCCCAAAATGTAAAATTTTCCACTTTATGAGATGGATCACCACGTCAATATCGATTTCTCAACTGTACAATTTTGATTTTTGAGAAAGATTGTTGTTTTTTAAAAGACTTGGGTTTCCAAGAAGCAGAGACACTTTTTTTAACTCAAAAACTCTTTCTTTAGTTCTAGAAATATGAGAATGATATGTGCTAGAAGATATGGTTTCAATGGTATGATACTCAAACGATGAACATTCAAAATTATCAGTGTTTGAAGTCACTAAGCAATCATGAGTATCTCATTCACTAGTGGTGCATTCCGGGAATTCACAAAGAATGTCCTTGACAGTATGATTGTGACCATTAGAAATAGGAAACTTAGTTATGGTAGCAGTATTAGGAGACTCATACTTAATATCACAGGGTTTGATAGATGGGTCAATAGTAGTGATGGGACTGACACATGAGGTAAGACCATCAAGATTAGTAACACAATGTTTGTCTATAAGGTCTTGATGAATTCTAATACCACCACTTAAAAATTTAGTCTTGTATTCATGAATAAGTACAGTTTGGGTTGGAAATTTTGGTTCAATTTTAATTTGTTTGAACATATCAACAGCCTCATCAAGACTTCCTCCAATTATTTTTTCACATTGATAAGGAATTTGATCGTTGATAAATTTAGAAGTTTTGAAATGAGAATGAGTCTAGTTCATTGTAATACTTTTACACTTTTGAGCAATCTCAATGGCAGAGTCCTTTTTACTATTAAGATCATGATTAATAATAGAAACATTACGAAATTCTAAACCCATCAATGAAAGAGAATTATCGATGTTGGATAATTCAGTTTTTAAAGTTTTAATTTTATTTCTTATATTAATAATTTCTTGATTTGATTTTAAAAGATAAATAAACAGATACTCAAACATAGTAGATTTTTCATTTTCATAATAAATAACAAGTTTTTTTTGACCTGATACAATGATGAGGAATCCCAATTTAGAACTTAAGATTCAATAGTAGATTTAGCAAGATCGGATTTAAAAGTACTTGAACAACTACTTGCTTCATCAGTGACAAAATCACCAGTGACTGCCATTAAACACACGTCCGATTTTACTTCTTCATCCGATGATTCGTCTTCATCAACCCACTCTTCACCTTCACCGACAGAACTTTAGACTCTAGATTTTTCCTTTTTAAAGAAGCCGCTAAGCTCTTGTACTTAGTTTCATAATACTATTCCTCTTGATTGTTCTTATTAGCTTTCTAATCACAAGGAAAATGATTAACGCCAGCACAATTAAAGAAGTTACTTTCATCCTTTGTGGAGTTACGAAAGTCTAATCTTTTAGATATTGATGAGTTAGATTTCACAGGAAACCTTCTTGTTTCACCAAACTACTGGTTACCATACTTCTCAAAGTTCTTCATAATCATAACATCACTTGAGTAAAACTTGGTATTCAAGTCTTCCTCAAAATCAACAATATCGGATTTATCAATGTCACTATCAGGGATAAATCTTGACTTTCTAATGAACAGTGCAGTGGAATTTTCTATGAAGCTTTCCTTCATTATCTCTTCAAAAGATTTCATATATCAATATAGTTTCTTAAGATCCATTTAGTGAATTTTCTTATTGTTATTAATAACATCCAAATAATGTTCCCATTTGTCAATAGATTCTAAAAACTTAAGAACAATGGAAGATTCACGTTTAAAAATATCAAACCTTCTCATATCATGAATAATATAGTTAAAACAATTAGAGGTTTGAGTAACACATTCGTTCCTTTTAGAATAATATAGTTAAAACAATTAGAGGTTTGAGTACAAACATTTAGTTCCTTTATATGCTACATTCAGCATGCCAATAAGCTTTTTTTTAGGAGACATAGTTTTGAACAAGGTGGTAGATATCATAAGGAAGATAATTTCCAATTGCAGTGCGATAACAACCATCAATATTGTTTAAATGTTTGTACTAGAAAGGAGTTTAGCTTTAAAATAAGAAGAGGATGAAGAAGATGGTTTCGACATTTCTTAAAAAGAGTACATGCTCTTATACCAATTGAAGGATCGTAAAAGAATAGTAAATACCAAACAATTCAAAGAACAAAGAAATAAGGTAATCAAAAACAAATTTTGATTAAAGAAATCTATCACACATAGATAATGCACCAAACATATTTTTACATTGATTCATAGTGTAACTTATATAATAGAAATGAGACTATCGTAAATTTTAATCGTTACATATCATGAATTTGAATAACTATGATAACTACCTTACATAAAAAATATACACAATACAAGACATATTGTATCACTAAGATAGTAGATCAGGTTCTTAAGCACCAAGAAACTTATCAAGATGCCATGAAGTTTGATCAACGTCAGATGTCGTTGATAATGTAATTAGTATAATATAGATTTGGCTCATCACATTATTTGGTTTGGCCTTACAACCACCATATCGACCTCTATTCAAAATGTAATAACATAAAAACAGTTGATATCTAGTTTTAGAATCAACTCTTCTTTTATAATTGGGTTATTTGTCTCCTTCAAAACACAAAAATAATGAGTGTAGGTTTGTTTTATATGTTACCATCTTGAAATTATTGAAGAGGGTTTATTTGTTAGAGTACAAAGAAGGATATATAATCTTCTTGAAGAACCACCTTTTCTCTTATTGAAAAAAGAAGTTTGAGATTGCCTAAATAATCCTTACATATGAAAAGAAAAACAAATAAATAGGAAACTTCCATTAATGATTAAAAACTAATAACTAAATCTATTATGTCCTAATAAGTATGATACTTACTGATTGAGCAAAAGTAACAATGATTTTCAATAGCTCAAAAATATCCTCCCCTAAACAAAACAAGTTGAAAGCATTTTTAGTTTACTTGAATCAATGCTTTACACGAAGTGCAACCTGTTTTTTTCAAAAGCCTCAAGTTTAAAAGTATTAGTCATAATGTCTTCAATCTGATCACTTGATCTATAATGTTTCATATCGATCACTCCTTCATTACTAAAGTCTCGAAGACAATGAAACCTTATTCCTATGTGATTTCTTCTTGCATGGAAAACTAGAGTTTTATTAAAATGATATATCAGAGAACATTATCGTTGAGTTACTGACACTTACCCAAATTGTTTGAGAATGTGTTACATCCAAATTGATTGATAGACACAAGTTGCTAATACCACATACTCAACCTCAATGGTCGAAAGAGTCACCATCTATTGCTTCTTTGAGTTCCAGGCTACTAAACCGTCAGTCATTAACAAAACATAACTTAAAGTTCTCTTGAAGTCATTAATATGGCTTATATATTCATTATTTGTATAAGCAAGAAAGTCATTTTCAGTTTTAAAAGATACCAGATTCACTAGTTGCTCAAAGGTATCTAAGAAATTTCTTGGCAACCGTCATGTAAACTCCATAGTATTTGACTTAAACTAACTAATGAAACATGCATTATAAGACTATGTATGATGGTGGTCAGATATATATATTAAACTTCCAACCAATTATATGAAAATTGTTGAATTTGTCTTCTTTCCTCCTTACTTAGATAATTGAGTTCCAAGTATTGTTATGCTTTTAAATCCATTGTAGTCCTTCATGCCAAACCTCTCAAGTATATATCATGCATATTTCATTCAATGGATGTAAATTCCAATCGAGTCTTGGTTTACTTATACTCATAAAAAATATGTCATATCACCAAGATTCATCATTTCAAACTCATTTTCATTGACGTTTGAAGTGGTTGTACATGTTAGTGTTATATCTTTTAAAACAATGTCATTAACATAAAGACTTACAATTGGAATATTATCATGTGCTCCTTTCTTCACAAAAATGGTATGCTCGTGACTTCCCCTTTCGAATTCTTTCTTAATGAAATAACCTTCAGTTTTGTTGAACCATCCCCTTGGTACTTACTTTAGTTTGTATAGTGTCTTCTTCAGCTTGTACGCTCTTGTTTCTTCTTAATTTAACTCATATCCTTGTGGCTGAGTTACGTTGATGTCCTACTGAAATTTTCTATGTAAGAAGGCACTCTTGACATCAATTTGATAGAATGTCCATCATTTTCTAGAAACTACACATATCTCTATTTATATTGTGTTCCAACTTCCTATAAGATCAAAGACTTTGCTGTATTGCATTCCTTTCTATTGTGAAAAACTTTAGCAACACGTATTGCCTTGAATTTTGTCATTTCACCACCTTCATTATGAGTTTCTCGTAACAACAATTTTACCGTAAATACTTTACCCTTTTTAGGTGCATCAACAAGTTTGTAACATCCCTAAAAGCTGAAAGATTAGACTATATGTGAATAGTTGATCAAAAGGGTAATTTGGTTATTTTTAATGAAAGTAGTGTGATTAAAAAGATTTAATCTTAGGAAATTGTTGAAATATGTTAAAGTAATTTAATGATAAGATATAATATTATTTTTAATGGTTTAATTCACTAAATGGTACATTTTAACTATAAAGGGTAAAATGGGAAATTCTACTATTTTAAGTGCTTACTTTGTGACTTAACTAGTTAAGTGATGTATGCATTTAGCCAAAATTGAATTAATGGAGTTGTTGAGATCATTCCCACCTTCGAGCATATATAAAGTCTATAAAAATCGGACCTAAAATGATTGAGTTATGGTCACCTATAGTTAGAATGGAAGATAGGTAAAGTTGGAATTAAATAAGCAAAACAAATTGCTAATCTACAGGAAACATGACATGTCTTAGAGGAAGAGTGGTGCGTCGAACTCAAGTTAACATCCTCCTCTAGTCAAACTAAACATAATGTGTTTAGTGGAGGGTCTCAGCACGTCTTTGCATTACACTAACTTTAGATTTACATCTAAGTTGTTAATTGATTGTTTCATTCCATTTATCATCCAAAGATGAACAACAGAGCTAGTAAGGAGATTCTGCAGCTTCTAAATCCAAACTCTTTCATTAATTTAAAAAAGGAATCTTGTTTCAAGTTATATAAGTGAATTAAGATTTCTTATTTATCCTTTAGCATTGTTTTACACTCATTCATGGTGAAATCCAAATTTATGGATTTAAATGCTTTGAATTCCTACATAATGTTGTTACAGGTAATGGGAACATGAATTCAAGCTTTATTAGTGATTTTATGGACGAAATTCATGAATTAGGAATTTAAGGTTATAAAACCCTAACAGGTGAATTGTTAGAAAAGTGGAAACTAAGCTTGTGACTTAATGTAAAATTCACCTAAATTTCATTTCATGTAGCTTAATTAGTTTTGCGACAAAAAGTGATATTGTAAATTTGGTAAAATTCTATCACCATGTTGAATATGGAGCGAAAATTAAGCTAGTAACTTAATGTATTAAGTCACATAGATGAGTTATTCATTGAGCTCAATTGAGTTGGTTATGATTATAAATTATAGATATAGATTAATGAGTTGGATAAAGATATAATATTTTTAAGTTCTGAACATGTGATTTTGAACTTATATATATATATATATATATATATATATATATATATATATATATATATATATATATATATATATATATTGTTTGAATAGGAGTTTGAAGTGTGTGGACAAAAGGGAGCAAGTGAAAGACAAGACTTATAGTAACTTTTCACTAACTAAACATGTGAGTACTTGTATATATTTTAAGTACATAGTAAAGTATGTATTTATATGTGACTATGGTTGATATTAAGTGTTTTAGCACTTTAATCTGTATAATAGCAAGTTTTCCCTAGTAATAAACTTGGTATATGAAACCATGGCGTTTTATGGTAAAAGTGTTAAAAAAATGGCATGATTGTAGTTATGTCTTAAAAAACATAGCATACCATATTTTTATAAACAATTTAGTTTTATTCATGTTTTGAACAAAGCTCATTTTTTATGAAACCGAATAAAGCTATAGAGACACTAAGGGGATGATACCACTTGTTGTGAAGTAGTTAATAATAGGGGTATAGAGTCCCCATATGCACAAAGGGATTAGATCACCCTGAGTGAGTATAAGTTGTTTATAAACCTAGTAAAGGTATAGACTATCATAGTATATGGCTTAAAACCAATACAAGTTGGTTACAAAACTGGCTAGGGGTATTTTGAAAATTTTGGAAGTATAATTCATGATTATCAAAGTGAGAGCGTATGTTTTTATGCATGTTTATGAAAGCTTGAAAGTATGTTTTATATTTGGTTTTGAAAGTATATTTAGAAATATTTTGTTGAGTCTAAACCAATGTATCTCACAAGTCTTTCAGCTTAAGTACTGGTTCACGAAAGCTTGAAAATCGGGTTTGAAAGTATGGTTTTATGCATGTTTATGAAACCTTGAAACTTAGTTTTGTAAATGAAACGATTTCAAATCGAATAAATGCTTTGAAAGTTTTTGTAAAACCGTATTTTTATCATGAATATGTCATGATATATGTACAATTAGGGTATTTTATTTGATTTCAAAAGTAAGGGTGTTACAAAGTTGACACGTATTAATATTCATTTTTGCTTCCATTTCGAGGTCCATGGCATCTCTCCACTTCTTGTACTCTATTGCTTCTTGAAAAAATTTAGGATCACTAGAAGTTGTCAACATAGAAACATTTTGTACCTCTTCTTTTTCCGATAACCCTTCACTTGTTTTGTAGTCTTGTAAGTAGGTTGGTTCATTAGTTATTCTTTAAGGTTGAGGAGTAGTTTCATTTTGTGGAGGTGTCCCTCCATTGAATGTGTTATTGGAGGTCTCATTGAAGGTATTTATATTGTTGGAGTTGGGTATTTTTGCTTCTACTTCTTCATCCTCAGTTCATCTTCTCTGGATGAGTACATAATTTCATTTATTTGTCCCCAATCTAAAATACCACTTTTTTCACCGGCTTCAATTCTTTCCAATCCCAACACTCGTTTTCTTCGAATACCACATGTTTACTCTTGATAACGTTTTTTCAACCAGATCATTTAGCTTGTATCCTTTTGATTCTTCACCATAGCTGATAAAGACATAGTTTCGACTTCTTGCATCAAGTTTTAGCCTTCTAGAATCATAAACATGTACATTTACCACATACGTAAACACTTCCTAATAACCTATATTAGGCTTCACTATGTTCCAAATTTCTTGTATGGTTTTATCTTTTCATGTTGATGTAGGGCTTCTGTTTAGAACATGGCTTGTCCATATCATAGTTGATGTGTAATTAAAATGCACTAGTTTTTTTTATTTATAATACCTAGTCCATTGCATTTAAACCACACCTTACAGACAGTGAACGTGATTAAGTATAGTATAGATCTGATAAGAAAGGGTGTCAAAGTCAAGGGGAATGGTGGTGAATTAACATTAGAATATTTAATTATAGATTATACTAAATAAAAAAGTAGAAAAAGGGTTTTATTATTAATTTAAAAAAAAAAAACAAAAACAAAAAGCTAAACTAACTAGATAAACTGATTGGAAACGAATCACTTCAGGTACTTTTGTTTAGATTGGATTACATCTCAAAATCAAGATTAGTTACTCAAGTGCAATGATCATTCATTCTTTATTCACTGATTCCTCATATGACTAGCATCATGATCAGACTACTAATCCTAATGAATCTAAAGACTCTTAATTTCATCTTCATGCCTTTAATCATCCTTAAATTCATTTTTGAGTTTAAATTAAGCAAGATTTGATCTTTATTCATCCTAATGATCAGTGGAATTAAATCATGCGTATAATGATCATTTACACATGCATACACTTTAAAGGTATTCACTTTTTTATCCTAACCCTAGGTTTTGATCCAACACTAGTCATAGTTACCAATTATTATGGACAACTATGATTCAAATTAACACAGTTAGGAATGGTCATCTAAACTCTATTAATTCGGCAATAGGCAATAAAGTAGTGTTCCTTAACACATATGGATCTTTCAATTAAACCTGAAAAAATAAATTAAACATGAATAAATAATCCAAATACCAAATTAATCAAATAGAATGCAAATCTAGTCTAACACAAATCAATAGGGATTTGAAGCCCTAAATCGGAAAGTAAAGCAGAGATAGAATCACATGGAATGCAAATCAAGGTCAAAACAGCAAATCAAATTATTTCTATCATGAATTACCTCTCGAGTCCTTCTGATACTTCCTCCAAATCATTTTAACGGCCATGCGGCTGCCTTCTAGACTCTCAAAAATGGCACTTCTCGGGATTATTTTTTGTAGGGAATGAATTTAATTTGAAGATATATAATAGGGTTAATTACCAACTCTAGTTATAGGTTACAACGACACCACAATATGCAAAAAGACTTCCCAAGTCATGGGAGATGGAATTTTCACGACACGTGTTTTTTTTATTATCCACGCAATGGAAATGGATTTTACATGGTGTGGAACAGGGAATCCGAATTTGGCACAAACATAAAAGTCGTTCAAAAATTTTATAGTTTTCAGAACATCTTGAATCTTCTCAGTCAGAGTTACAAGTCATGAGATATGACCAAAACAATAAAGATAGGTCAATCTGCCAGCAACATCCTTTTTACATATTTTTAAACTCTTTTCTCCTTTTTTTGCATCCTATCTCCGATTTTAACTTTAATGAACATTTCAAAGAATATTACGTATAATATATCTTAAAATATTGCATTTTATTCAAATACATTAGGATAATGGCCTAAAATACATAGTTAAATAAGGTCATATCAAAATACCATATACTACTCTTTTGCTTGTCCCCAATCAAAACTAGATTCATTATGATTTCATTTTAATACCACCTCATCAAAACTTTGTTCACCAACATTACATATAATAACCTAATTTTAATTCGCAAATTATATTTCACCTTAATGCATATATTTGTTTCTAGAGCCTAATTACTTCTCAAATCCTAAAGACTTACAATCCTCATAAACGTTCCCCGACTGCTTAATTTGAACAACCTTCATTTAAGTTTCAAAGCTTTCATATGATAAAATAACCTAGAAATAAAAATTACAAATCAATAGCCCTAGGCTTTTGGCAATTTGTCTTATTTCCTCACTTCTTCAAAATCTTCAAACTTTGATAGCTTTTATTCACTCAACAACTTTTATAACCTTTTCTTTTCTTTTCTATTTATTTTTTCATAACATATTTTTTTCTCTCAACTAAAAACCTAAAAAAAACATATGCTTAAGATTGGAAAGATAACCTCAACCCTTATTAGTTAAATACATTAGTCTAAAATGCAATGACTACATAAATTTTTCTGGATATATTTCAGTGCACAATTAAAAACATATTATGTCCCTCAAACTACACAAGTTTACATTTTGGTATCATGATTTCACTAGAACTGGAAACCACAAATATACTAAAACATAGTGATTTAACTAAATCTAGGAATTTTCATCAAATTATCTCACATAACACTAGCAAACTTAGCTCTAACATAATCATATTAAAACAAAAAAAAATTAAATTTACTAGATTTTTTTTGTTAAAATATTTTTTCAAGTCTTTATTTTTCAAATTTATTGTTAATCTAACATATATTAAAATTTAAAATATAGCATGCTTGTTATTATTTTTCAAATCCACACACCCCACACTTAAATTATACAACGCCCTCATTGTATATAATAACAATTTAAGCATATAAAATAAAAGAGGGAGAAAACGAATGATCTCGCATTGGGTATGTAGTCACGAGAACGTAATCGACATTAGTGTGTTACTTCGAAATGTGTGCTAGAATGGTGTTGCTTCGGATTTTGTTCGAAAATGAAAACTAGAACTTTTTTAGTTTTCCCTATGAAAGATCAGTGAAAACATCATATAGTAGTACAAATGTCAAAGATGTCATCATGTCGTGGTTATGTACGTTCCACGACGTGGAAACTGAACAATATATTTTTCTTTGCGAATAAAATCAACTAGATTCATGTTGGCCAAACACTTGTCTCGTCTCTCGTATATGCTCTTACCTCTAGTAATAGATTTTAATAAAGTCTCGATCCATGACCCCACACTTATGTGATGCAGTGCCTCTCGTGAAACATTTCTCGTGTCAAAACCACAATCGATCCTAATTGTTGAAATTACTGAAAGCATTCAAAGGCCAATATAATTCTACAAAGATCTAAAACATCAAAGAGCATCAACATGGAAAATAAAATTAAACAAACTAAAAATAAAAATAAAAATAAAATCACACTAAAATAACTAAAAATGATATCAAATCGCTTGTCTTCTTCGCGATCGTGACACAATTATTAATTAAATCTCTTGCATGCAAGAAATGGTTTGTGAGTATAAAAACTTTTGGGGCCCATCAGACTATTTCCTTTGATATCTTTGTACCATTAACGAATAAGAAGAACAAAAGTTGACCCAACTAGTCAGGATTAGCAAGAGTTTGGTCATTCCCTTAACCACCACGATACGTCTTGCTATAGTACATCTCGTGGATTGAGTTGGAGAAATCATCAAAGTAGTAGACTAAACAAATCAAGAATTCTCTAATTGCTTGCAATCTCGAAACCCATGCAAAAAGAAAAATCAAGCAATGCGTATGATCATGAATTTCTGCACATAACAACAAAAATCTTCCTAATAAGTGACATGTTATAAAAAAAAAACCCCCAAAAAAACCTAAAAAAACCCAAAAATACAAAAATAAAATAACAAATAACAAATAATCAAATAAACTAAATTAATTGAAAACCGACCCTGACAACGGTGCTAAAAACTTGATATGTATTTTTAATGTCTAGATCTTTATTTATAATACCTAGTCTATAACATCTAAATCATACTTTACTTCTAGTAAACATGATCGAGTATAACATAGTTTTGATAAACAAGGGTGTCAAACTCAAGGGGAAAGGTAGTAAATTAACATTAGAATATTTAATTATAAGATATACTAAATAAAAGAAAATAGGAAAAAGGTTTTATTATTAATCTTCAAACAAATTAATAACTAAACTAACTTGAAACGAATCACTTCGGGTACTTTGGTTTAGATTGGATTACATATCAAAATAAAGGTTAATTACTCAAATGATTATTCATTCTTTATTAACTGATTCCTAATATGAATAGCATCATGATCAGACTAGTAATCATAATGAATCTAAAAACTCTTAATTTCATCATCATGCCATTAGTCATAAATAAATTCATTATTGCGTTCTTATTAAGGAAGATATGATCTTTATTAATCCTAATGATCATAGGAATTAAAGCATGCATAGAATGATCATCTACACATTAAAGTTCTTAACTTTATTATCCTAACCATAGATTTTGATCCAACAGTAGTCATAATTACCAATCATTAGGGACAAGTATGATTTAAATTAACACAATCAGAATGGTAATCAAAGCTCTATTAATTCAAAAATAGGCAATAATGTAGTGGTATTTAACACATATGGATCTTTCAATCAAACCTGACAAAATAAATTAAACAAGAATAAATAATCCAAATACCAAAATAATCCATAATCACAATGATTGATGTAGTCGAACACAAATCAATAGGGTTTGGAAGCCCTAAATCAGAAAGTAAAGCGCAGATAGAATCGCATGAATGCTAATCATGGTCAGAACACCAAATCGAATGATTCATGCCATGAATCAGCTCTTGAATCCTTCAGATCATCACTCCAAATAATCTTAACGACCCTTCGACCGCCTTTTAGAACCTTTAAACGACACTTCTAGGTTTACTTTCGTTGGGAATGAATTAGGTTTGAAGATATATCCTTAGGGTTAATTTATGGCACTATTTATAAGCTACAACAACAACACAACATGGAAAAAGACTTGCCATGCTGTGGGAGATGGAATCTTCACATACATGGATTTTTTAGATTTTCCATGTCGTGGAATGGCTTTGCCATGGCATGGGAACTAGGAATCCAAATTTGGCACAAACACAAAAGATGTACAAAAGTTTATCTAGTTTTCATAACATCTTGCATCTCCTCAATCGAAGTTATGAGTCAACGGATATGGCCAACACACTGAAAAGAGGTCAATCTACCAACAACATCCTTTTTCCGTCTTTTTTTTATTGCTTTCTCCTCTTGTTGCATCCCAACTTAGATCTTAACTATAATTGAACATTTCAAAGCATATTAAATACCATATAACTTCAAAGATAACATTTTACTCAAATATATTAGGATAATGGCCTAAAATAAATAGTTAAATAAGGTCATATCAACAGCTTCCAGCCTTAAAGGCTTTGATATTCTTTTTTCTTCTAAGATACAACATACAATGTCTAAAATGGAACGATTCTTTCAATATACCAAAATATCAAAAAATCTTTGGAATATGAGTTTCCATTGTTATATCAACATATTACATTAATAAATTTCTTCCACTTCATTGAATTATGCATAGTTTTCTTTTATCTCCCACTAGGGATACTCTTAGCTAAAGTCTCCTACGTTATGAAACATATAGAATTGCATTAAATATTTTTTGGACTGCCTTCCTGTCATACGTCCCTACTTACCTCTAAAAGATCCTATTTGTGTTATTTCTTCATGAGATACCTTGAGAACCTGTTCTTCTTCGACCAAACTCTTCATTCTTTCTTCATGAACAAGTAGACTATTTTGCAGTTCGTCTACTGTTAACATATCAAATTGGATTCTTTAATAGATTAGACTATATAGGCAAACTTGGGTATGAGATATTTGAGAATCTTCCTGGTAAGTCCCTTTCTTGTATGTTTTCTCAACATCCCTTCATCTGTTTGGCTATGGATAAATTTCGCCCAAAGTATGTGTTAATGGACTCTCCTTCCTTTATTTTGAGCATTGCAAACTCGATTTTTCAGGATGAAGTTAAGCTCACTTGACTCTTATGGGGGCCTTAAACTTTTGCTTCATCGAGTTCTAAATCTGTTTGGAGATGTCATTGTTAAGAATTATGTTCAAGATCTTTCTATCAATGGCTTAATATAGATGATTCTTTATCTTCATATAATTCAATTTTCTCCTCGATCATCTTGAATACTGCATCATTTTCTTCTGTCTCATTTCGAACCGCTTCAATTCCACTCTCACTCAAACTCCAATATTATTTGGCATAAAGGAAGTTCTCCATCCGCTTTCCTAATGTCATAGTAGCCATCAAACTTTGGGATTATAGGTCCACAAAATTCTCATTGCTGTTGCTACTCTTTATTATCTCTCTCTCTCTCTCTATTTTTTTTTTCTTTTCAATCTTCAACTCACAAGCTCTGTGGCCCAAAACTAGGTTTTGATTCCAAATACAAGGGTAAAGCCAGGATTTGAATATAGATGGGTTTATAAAAAATTATCGAATGACATACTACTATAAAAATATACAAATTTCTCATATATATATAACAAATGGATTTTTTCTGGAATAATCATTGACTAATTTTATAATTTTAAACAAAAACAAAAATTTCCCAATTTATAAAACCAAAGGATTTTGAAAAATTGAAAAAATTCTTTAAGGTCATACAAATTAAATTTATTAACATATAAACAAATCGTTTATATGGTACATATGAAATAATAAAAGGGTTATATTATAATTTATACGTACGAAAAAAACAAAAGATAGGTTGACACATGCTAGGTTTTCTTTATCTTTTTTCAGCAATCACTTGTTTATACTTTTACTTCCTTTTTCCACAAATTTCAACTATTCACGATTGCATTTATATAAAAAAGCCATAAGGAAGAAATACAGGTTAAGAAACATACGATTCGGTAAGAAAATCAACATTACTGATTTGTTGTGAGCGAGAGGTAAAGCTACGACAATGAGCGGCACCACATGACCGATGACCGTGTGATTCACGTAGTTGGTAAGTGCATACACAAAGTCTTCGCAATGATTAAAGCAACCAACGAATCAACAAAGGGCTAAGAGGCAGAAAAGAGCGTGAAAGCAGAGACCGGATTCGTGGGAGTAACAATGGAAAGCTCAACAACATACGATTGTAACCTTTTAAAAAGTGGTTTTGAATTTTTTGAAAGATTTCAAACTTAGTTCTTTACTGGGATTTGGTGCTTTCCAAAAGTATTAAAGATTTCTTTTGAAAATTTTAATTTTCATATTTATCTCTCTAACACTGAGAATAAGTTTTTTCAATTTATGTAAAAGATATTTAATTATTTTAATTATAAAATAAAGTTACGTGACCTTGTATCGATGTATTACCTCATTTTTAATTTGTGAATATGTTCATCCGTGATAGTATAATGGATGCATTTTGTAGTTTGTTTAGAATTATATAATGGGTTTAATTATATATAGAAATTTCTGGACAAGTGAATGGGGGCTTAGCACCTGCCTACCCCCTCCAAATGCCCTTATACATGAAACAGTAAAACAAAGAAATAACAATGATTAAAAACGATTAACTAAATCTAGTAAATCCTAATAAATAGGATACTTAATTATTGAGAAAATGTAACAGTCATCTTCAATAGCTCGAACATTATTGAAGTTTTCGCTTACACGAGTAGCTTAGGTATTCAAATTTATGGCAAGATGTACCTAAAATTGTTAATTTTTGTTATTAGTTTTAGAGGATTTATACATTAACTGAAGTGATGTTACACAATATTGTTGTTGGTCTCAACCAATTTGGAACAAGAACATCAATTAATGGTTTCAGAAATTCTCCCAGGCGTTGTTGGTTGGGTTTTTTAAGTTCATAATATATTGAAATGTTTGATGTCGTGTCTATGTAATTTAAGATGTCTTAAATGGGGTGTCATTGTGTTGGTGTTTGTATTATGTTCTTGTCTTCTCTGTTTTTTTATATTGGGCTACTATTTGTTAGTTTTCTTTTCTTTCTTTAATATATTGCCGTTAAAAAAAAGTAGTTTTTCATAAGTTTCGATGGGTTTATTTCCTTTGTGGCCATCGGTTTGATTGTTTGTGTTAAGCATTGATAAAGTGTTTTCTTAATTTCCACATGCACTATTTATTTATTTATTTATTTATTTTTTATTTTACCATAGTTAAGTTATATTTTCAATTTGAGATAAAAGATTCAGTTAATAAATGCGAGAATGGTAATGATGGCTACTCTACAAACGTTTAGATGTTGTTTATTTTTTCAAAACAAAAATATCTGAAGTTTGCGGATCGTCTGTGCAACCCTCAGACGAGGTGGACCAAACGTTTGTAGTATATAATAAAAAATATGTTTGTTTTTTAACGTCTGCAAAATATTGTAATAAGTTAAAATAAGGTGTGAAGAGGTTAAAATCAAATGGTCTAGTGCTGCGTCACGTGCACACGAACAATACTTTGTAAGTTAAAAGTCTTCTAAAAAAACAAATAGTTGTGAACGGTCAAGTGATGCACATATACTACGCTCACAACAATTAGTGATTAAAAGTGTTTTTTTTTTTTTTTTTAAACAAACAAGACCTTATCGGTGGTTGTGTCGGAGAAGAGAGAAACGGAGTGATGTAGGAAAGTAGGATAGGTTGTCCCCCTCCCCTATAATATTTTAGTTTCCAAAATATGATAAAAAATATTAGAGTTTATAAAATTTATATTAGGAGAAAATTAGTAATTTCAATATGAACAAAGACATGATCCACGTCAAAACATTTTCAAAATGATGAAATTTTTTAGTTCAAACTGTTTTACACTTCATTCATAAAAACAAAATGCAAACCACAATTACTATTTTTGTAATTTACTCTTATTCATAATAAAAAAAAAATTCTATATTAATAAGAAAAAGAAAATAAATAACACTTTTCTAGTCATTTGTGTTTACTCGTTTAATCTTATTGAAGTTTGTATCGTGTCATTTTTACTATATTTATAATTTAAAAAATTCTTTCTTTATCGAGTGTCTTTGTCTTATTTTCAATTATTATTTGTCTAAAACAGAAGCATATTCTATATAACCAATGAAATTAAAAAAATTATTTAACTATGTATTGAAGTAAGAAATGCCAACTAAAAGTGACTGGAAATAAGATGAGCCATCTGTTTGTCTTAATGAAGATTCCTCATAATTTAGCCGAAAAGAATTTTTAATTATCATTTTGGCACATGTTAGAAATATTTGTTATTTGGTTACGTTGTTATTTGATGTAAGATGACAGATCCAAACCCTACATAGTAAATAACACTTATGCAATTATTTTTTTTTTTTTTTTTTTTTTTTTTTTTTTTTTTTTTTTTTTTTTTTTTTACCGACAGATCTAATCTACTCCTAAGCTAATAACACATATTCCACCTATATCTATGACGAGACTTAAACACTCGATCTCAAAGAGAAGAACAACACCTGATACCGCTGGGCTACAAACCCTTTAATTTATAATTATTAAGTAATTATAGAACTACGAGGGCTATTTTTTCATTTTTTTTTGCAATTATAATTGTTTTTTATTTATTAATAGCATTATATATCTATGTATCCTCTCTAATAAATAAAGATCTTTTTTTCACATGTGACATTCTATTTATTTATTTTGCAATTATAATGGCTTTTTATGTATTTATTTTGCCACATGTAATTTTGTGGTTATTTCAAATTAATTTTTCTTACACATGACATATTATGGTTTTTTTTTTTCATTTTTTTTAATTATAGATAGTATTTATATTCAATAATAAATGCATATCAATTTCATTAATAAATTTTCCTTCTAATTTCAAAATTATCAAATTAAAGATTCATTAGTTTTGTTTATTTATTTATCTAAATCGAAATTATTTGTTTAAATTTAAAAGAAAAAAAAAACATTTTAACTTTTATAATTCAATGTTTTCTTACTTTTCTAATAAATTCATACTTTTTAAATGTTAGAATTTTGTATTTAGTTTTTTTTTTTTAAATAAACTTATACAATACATGGATCTCACACCTACTAATTTAATATAAAAATCCAATAAGATAAAATATTAATTAGTCATTTACGGATTAGACTTAACAATGTTGACATGACAAATTGGATTAAACTCAATAATAATGATCATTGAACTACAATAGGAACAAAAAATTAAGTTCAAATTAATCAAATGTTTTATTGAATTTTTGTAGAGTCCAATATTATGTAGAAAAAAAATTATATAGTTATATGAAAAAGACAAAACTACAAAAATGGTTTCTATAGTATGATTTTTTTAGGGTTTTAGTTCAAACCCTGACTTTTTTAGCTTCTTTGTCCTTTTGACCATGTTTGTATGTAGATTTGGTCCCTCATAAAATTGAAATGACTAAATTGCGTTTATTAGATTTATTTTCTATTTTCTTTTTATGTATAAGTATTTTTATATATTAAATAAAGATAGGGGCTCTCTCTCTTTTTCTCTCTCTCTCTCTCTCTCTATGTCTCTCTCTCTCTCTCTCTCTCTCTCCCCCTAGAAGCCATCGTTTTATATTTAGGGACTTTAACAACTTGATTCAAGAATTTTAAATGCCAAAATTGATGGCTTAAATAGAAATTTGTGAAGCCAAATTACTGAAAATCAATGAACATAACTATGAACAACAAATTGCAATATGGAAAGATCATTCAGACAAAAGATCAAACACTTTGTGGACATCAACCATACTTTATGTTCATGGTTTGTAGCTTTACTGAGTAGTCTTTCACATCCTTTTTTCTTACATCATTCCATTCCCCATTCTTTCAACTTTAAAACTAAACCATTCCCATGAATGGTTTAAGGGTATAAGAAGATGTAACCAGAACGATATTCACATGAGAAATAAGATAATAACAGTGCTTTTTTTTTTTTCTTTTAGCAGTGTAAGATTTGTTAGGATATCGTCACCATCGATCATCACATGCGTTATCCCTGTAAGAATTGAACTCAGTCTGCTGCTCAAACAGACCCACTTCGTCCTCTTCCCCATGTAGTATTTTTCACCATTCTAAGACCAAAAACCTGCAACAAAGATACAAATTCACCACCTCCACTATAAGGATCCATCAGAACCATCAAATCATTGAATCGAGATGAAAAGAGATTAGATACAAAAAATGAACAGGGAAAGGGGAGGCATTAAATCGAAAAGGGGTTTAACTAGAGGGGCTAGGGGAGGAGGGTTTTGATCGGACCCTGTGAGGGTTCAATTGCCTTCACGATCTTCGATTGCCTTTGAAAACTTATCGATTTGAAGCCCATGAAATCCTTCGTGCGGTTAGATATAGAGACCGAGAAACAGAGAGGGAGAGAACTTCTAAGTCATAAATGAAATTGACTTCATTATCTTCTACCTGGTTTTTGTATGGCATTTTTTATTCGAAGTGAGTCCTGGTGAAAAAGCAACGAAGAGAGAGAGAGAGAGACCTTTCATTTTTAATTATTCATATGAATAAATAATTATTAAAACTTAAAAAAATGAATTTAGAAATATAAAATAAATACCTAAGGGTATTAAAGTCATCTGAGTTCACTAAGTGACCAAATCCGCAATGAAACAAGCTCAAAAGGACCACGAAGCCAAAAAAGTTGGAGTTTGGACTAAAACCCTAAAAAAATGCATACCATAGTGATCATTTTTGCAATTTTGTCTATGAAAAATTAGATGATAGACCCTTGTAAACAAGGACATGATGATACTGAATTTGAGGATATATATATATATATATATATATATATATATATATATATACACACACACACACACACACACACACCAATGATATTTAATCAAGAAATTACTAAACATACAAATATGATAATTATAGACAAAATTGTAAAAATGGTCTATGTGGTATGCATTTTGTGACAACCCGAAATTTCCATTGTACGAACATTATCTATTCAATAGAAGCTAGTCCAATTTCTGTAAATTTCAGACTTGTCCGAACAAGTTTGTGTACATTAGGGTTTACGTTTCTGGACGTATCAGGAGAGTGGATGCTCCTGTAATTGTGAAACTTGAACATTTTAAGTTTCATAATGTTATAGTCCGACTTCTGGAATAAAAATATTTTCTGTCAAAATATTCCAGGACTATAAGTAGATTTCTAAATTTAATTAATTCATTATTCACAATTCCAACTAGAGAAAAGCCAATTCTCTCTGACGGATCTTCGGGTTTTCATCCCAGATTGTGAGTCTACTTTCCTAAACGTGTTTTAATACTTGTTATATGCTTTCTAACATCAATTACATGTCCAAAATACAAGATCCGTGAGTTTACCGCCCAAGAACGTTCTTGGGGAGTAAACTCCAAAATGGAACTTTAAGGCTTCCTAGTCCCGATTCCGTGTTAGACAACGTGTAAAGGACCTTGTGTATGATCTTTATAGACTAGAAAGCATCCAAAATCAACAAGTTAGAGGAGTTTATGGCCAAGGAACTTTCTTGGGCCGTAAACCCCTTTTTAAGGGTCAAACATGCCCTAACTTGCCTCCTTGAGCCTAAGGACTTTAACCACTAATACTTGTGCTTAGTTTGGACTTCAAAACACTTCAAAATGATAGAATTATAGGAGTTTACGGCCAAGGAAGGATCTTCGTCCGTAAACCCCTTTTCTAAGGGTAAAAATCATTCCAAGCACACCTTAGGCCTTAAGACAATTTACCTTGAGTACTTGGGACTAGAATGGAGAGTAGAACACATAAAAATCACTCCTTGAAAGGAGTTTACGGCCAAGGAACATATCTTGGGCCGTAAACTCCAAGTGAAGGCACAAAAGTGTGCCTCTTGTCCCCATTAGCCTTAGATAAATTCATGGAAGCCATCCTTGATGTGTAAGAGCCTCAAAACAATTAAAAGCCATCACCCCATAGGAGTTTACGGCCGTAAACTCTAGGGTGAATGGACTTTAGGCCGAAAACTCCACTATGGGGTATTCTAGAGCCTTAAACTACTTCATGGGTTATTCCAACAAAGCTAGGAGTGTTCTAGGATCAAGATAGCACCATAAAACACCCAAGACCACCCTTTGAGGAGTTCACGGCCATAAACCCATGAGTTTACGGCCGTAAACTCCAAGGTGTGGGGTTTGTTGGGTGGTGAACTCCTATGCAAGGCCATTTGATGTTTCAATCCCTTTTGCCTTGTCCCGTAGCAACTTAGATGCAACCATTTGAACCTTAAACACTCATAAAAGTGTTTACATCTTTCCTAAGTGTCTTAACTTATTTATTTAAGTTATTATGTGGCTAATTGGTTATATATATGCTTATTATATGATAACTAGGCTCGAACGTGTGAACAAGTCTCCGTTTGACACTTAGCACGGTATCCGACACTGCAATTCAAACGACTCACCACAAGTGAGTTCATACCCGTTGAATCAACCTTTGAAATGATTTTAAATATTTTAAATACTTTATGGGGGGGGGGGGGGATACAAGTCAAATACTTATAGTTATTGCTTCAATCACATGTGATTGCATTTAATCACATGTGATTAATAACTAGGAAAACAACGATTTTTTTTTCCAATGTTCAAACTGTTTCACTTCAAATGTTTTACAAACTCTTTTTACTTATCAAATGCTTTTATTAAACTTTGTTTTACTTCTTATAAATTGCATGCCCATATATGTATATATATATATATATATATATATATATATATATATATATATATATATATATATATATATATATATATATATATATATATATATATATATATATATATAAGTAATGTTTAAAGGGCTTAGGAAGGCCATCCGCCTTATTTCCTTTTCGCGCACTGAGATGTGGTCTGGTGGGATTTCGGGTGACCATCCGAAGGTCGTTTCAACATTAGTTATATATCATATATACATGTATAGACATAAAAGTACTTCCATATTCATATTTATCAGTACATCAATAGTTAGTTACCATCGGGGTAACACAATACATACACTTATACATATACTATAAACAATACATATACAATGATGCTAGAAACAATACATATACATATACTAGAAACAATACTTATACAATGATGCTAGAAACAATACATATACATATACTAGAAACAATACATGTACAATGATGCTAGAAACAATACATATACATATACTAGAACGAGAAACAGTACATATACATGAATACTTTATTATTGTGATTTAAATCGGAGCATGACTTAACTGTCATGGCTCGAGTTGTAGCCAGAATTCTCTTGAAGGGAGAGCGTGAGTTTGCGTATAGATCTATATTGGATTGACAATCCTACACCTTGCTGCTAGCTACAGCCGGACCTGCAGGTCTACGGGTGCCAAACGTCATTCCGTTATTACGACCATTCATTTGTCGTTGTTACTAGTCAATAGTATGGTGCAATTTATCACGTAATGCCTTAATATAAATCCGGTTTAAGGTAGTTAGTACAGCAGTAGTTCTTATAATACAAGGCTACAGTACTACAATAATTTACCCATTACATATTTTTAGTGATAACCTCACTTAAACGTTTATGTACCAACTATATTTTGTTAAATGATAGTTACATTTGGGAAATTACACACTTTTACATCAAATGAGCATACAAAATAGTTAAGCCTTGGTAGAAGGCTACTTTAATAGAAAATATAGGTTTTTCTGAGAGATTCAAACTTTTACAAATAATTGCAAATCTTTACGTACATTTTACAAACTTATACTTTATACATGTTCAAACATTTGGATGACAAATACCGACACAAAAATACTTATGAACTCACCAGCTTAATGCTGATAAACTCTTTCAAAATAACTTGTATTCTCAGGTCATCAGTAGACAGGTACCGAGGCCAGCTTTTGAGAAGATGGAGCGCATTCAAGACTCATCTTATTATTTTGATATACGTTATTTTTGGTGTCTATAATGTACAGAACACACTTGTATTAAAATTATATATTTAATGCAATGGATGATGTTGTTTGCTTATTTACATTTACTGTGTTGTGATACTTACATGACGTCCTCCGCCCCAGAACGTTTCCGCCGTTCAAGGTTTTGGGGTGTGACAGATTGGTATCAGAGCATTGTTTATAGTGAATCAAGTGTATCAACCCATAAAAGATATACTAAACTATAAACCCATTTGGGATTAAAACACTCTGACCAAGAGTCTATACTTAATGTACTAAAATATATAATTAAGTATACTAGTCTACATTCATACTAAAACCAGTGTCACAACGACAAGAACAAAAGTATTACGTTTGTTAAATATCACAGGTAAGCTCGGGGATATATGGTCAGTCCTGGGAATGGCATAGCCTGATCAACTATGCTGGTCCGAGGAGTGATTAGCATATGCCCTAGAATGGTTGTGATGTGTTAACAAGTCTAAAAACTTACCAACAATACCACAAGAAGATTCAATAGAACCTAAACTTAAAATACTATAAGTGTATTTTGTACTACCAACTATTTGTATACTATATCTTTATACCTCTCTTCTCGCGTAGATTTAGATGGCTGGATTCCATCACGGCGACCCGTCCTTTCCAAATGAAGGCAACGCAGGATGGCTCGAAGTAGAGTCTGACGATGAACACCCAATCCCGTTGGATGATCATCAAGCTGAAGGCTTCTCTGATGGATCAGACTCTGAGCCAGAAGTCAACAACTTACCTCCAGTAGGTCAAGCCCCGAACAACAACCCTCGACCAGCTTTTCTAGGTCCCACTCCCTTATGGGTACATAACTTGAATTGCTGGAGTGACGAACAGGGTCAACCCTTACCATACTTTGGGGACCGAACCTTTTACAACATCAACGATGGTGGCTCTGCTGACCGAGCTCTATGTGTCCTTATCCGTAGAATAGCTCGTAATGTCGAGCAAGGTTAAGCAGCCATCGATCGGGTCGTGGAGATTGATGCCAACTCTGGTGTCAACACAGTCCGCATTCGCCGTCTCGAAGAAGATATGGAACGGACCCGAAGAACCAATGAAACTCTGCAGCAACGTCTGGTTGCCTCTCAAGCTGAAGTCATGGAACTTCGAGCTCGTCAAAGGGCTCATGAACGACACCTTCAAGAGGTGGTATGGCAAATGAGAGACCTCAGGGTTCTCTCGAGGAATACTCATAGCCGTTAGATGATGTCTAGTACATCATTATCTTTTGGGTTAAGGATTAGCCTTTTAACATCTGTGCTCTAAGTAGCACTTATCTGTAAAATATTCCTAACTTTCAGTACTCTAATTAGGATTCTAAGAACTGTCAAACTTTCTGTATGGTATGATGTAAGACCTACTGTTAGGTCAATTTTCATTGAACTCGTTACATCAGTAATACCAGTATTGTTGACAACTACCTACTCTGTGGGATGAATCTTTACATTTGGGTTTTCCTACACATCTTTCTGGTTATGAACACAAACACTCATTCAATTGTTGGGCTATGGTTAGTTAGTCCATGTGTCATTCACACATTACTTACAAATTGATTCTTACCACTTTTCTCATCTTTATAAACATATAGTTGAAAGATGCCTCCTCGCAAATCTCCCAGGGCAAGGAATAATCCTGCACCTCCACCGCCTCCACCACCTCCGGTCATTGATACAGCAGCCCTAAATGCTGCCATAGCTGCAGCAGTGGCAACTGCCATGGCACAGTATCACTCTACCGATGCCAGTAGAGGTGGAACCCCTGTGGAATCTATTCTTATCGAAATCCCTGTGCGCTCAAGGGAGTGCTCCTACAAGGATTTTACAAACTGCAAGCCGAAGCCTTTCTATGGCACCGACGGAGTCATTGCTCTCTCGCAATGGTTCGAGAAGACTGAATCAGTCTTCGAAATCTGTTCGTGCCCTGCAGCATTCAAAGTGAAATATGCCGCATGCACCTTCGAGGATAAAGCCCTAATGTGGTGGAACGGCTACGTCAAATCCCTAACTCTCGTTGTGGCTAACGACATGGGCTGGGAAACGATGAAGGACCTCATGACTGAGGAGTACTGCCCGAGGGGCGAAGTCCAGAAGTTAGAACATGAACTCTGGAACCTGACCATGAAGGGCACCAATGTGATCGCTTACACTACCCGCTTTAGCGAACTGGTGGCCCTATGCCCCAATATGGTTCCCACTGAGGGGAAAAAGATCGAAAGGTATGTATGGGGGCTAGTGCCTCCTTACCAGGGGAATGTCTTAGCATCCAACCCCGCTACCTTCGACAGTGCCAAACGTTTGGCACAAAGACTCATTGACCATGGAGTCAAGACCCCCGTAACCATAACCACCCAAGCCATCCCAGAACCCTCCAAACCCGCGGGCAACAAGCGGAAGTTCTGGGATGAGAAGAAGAAACAGCGAGCTTCGAAGAAACAGCAAATCGTGGCAGTGCATGCTGCGGTAACCCCTACTGCTATTACTGCTCCGGGGAAGCAGTATGCTGGAAGTTTGCCGAAGTGCAACAAATGCAACTTCCACCACAACGGCCCCTGCCGTGAAATGCAGTGTTCTAACTGCAACAGGAAAGGACACACCGTCCTTTCTGTAAATTCCCGGCACAACCGATCACACAAGTCCCTGGCTCTGGCGCGAGCCCAACTTGCTATGGATGTGGCGAAACAGGCCACTATAAGAGGGACTGCCCCAAAGCGAGAAATACGGGAGGAGCAGGGAGGGTACTAGCTATAGGCCACGGGGAAGCAGTCGCTGACCCGACAGTGGTGACTGGTACTTTCCTCCTCGATAACTCCTATGCATGCATTCTGTTCGATAGTGGAGCGGAGCGAAGCTTCGTAAACCACAAATTTGCTCGCATGCTTAAACCACAACCACACGCACTTAAAGAACAATTCACAGTAGAAATGGCTAACGGCAAAACAGAAAACACCAATAGCATATACTTAGGATGTATCCTAACCCTAGATAACCATTCATTCCCAGTCGACCTCATGCCGGTCTCAATAAAAAGTTTCGACATCATCATCGGCATGGATTGGTTGAGTCTTCATCGCGCCGACATCATGTGCTTCGAGAAAGCAGTCCGACTAAACCTTCCGTCTAATGAAACTCTTATAGTCTACGGCGACAAACCTGGTGCGAGTCTTCGCATTATATCAAGTATTCAAGCACAGAAATATCTGCGCAAAGAATACCACGCATTCCTTGCTCACGTCGTCGACACGAACCTCGAAACGAAAGAACTCAAGAACATTCCAGTAGTGAGCGACTTTCCCGACATTTTCCCAGAAGAACTACCTGGATTACCTCCGCAACGACAGGTCGAGTTCCGAATCGACTTAGTCCTAGGAGCTACCCCAGTAGCCAAGTCGCCCTACCGATTAGCACCAGCAGAGATGCAGGAATTATCTAGTCAACTTAACGAACTGCTCAGCAAGGGATTCATAAGACCAAGCTTCTCACCTTGGGGAGCACCAGTCTTGTTCGTTAAGAAGAAAGACGGATCATTTCGTATGTGTATCGACTACAGAGAACTCAACAAACTGACGGTAAAAAATCGTTACCCTCTGCCTCACATAGACGATCTATTTGACCAACTGCAAGGGGCGAACTATTTCTCCAAAATTGATCTAAGATCCGGATATCACCAGTTACGAGTGCTAGAGGAAGATGTTCCAAAGACAGCCTTCCGAACTCGTTACGGACACTACGAGTTCGTGGTAATGCCATTCGGATTGACCAATGCGCCAGCAGTTTTCATGGACATGATGAACAGAGTATGCCGACCTTACTTGGATCAGTTCGTCATCGTTTTCATTGACGACATCCTAATCTACTCCCGAAGTAAGGAAGAGCATGGCGATCACCTACGACTAGTTTTAGGAACTTTACGAATGGAGAAACTTTATGCAAAGTTCTCGAAATGTGAATTTTGGATCCGAAGAGTCGAATTCTTAGGACACGTGGTAAGCGAAGAGGGAATCCACGTGGACCCATCCAAAATTAAAGCTATCGAGAACTGGTCAGCACCCAAGACGCCGACAGAAATTCGTCAATTTCTAGGTCTTGCTGGCTACTACCGCAGATTCATTCAGAACTTCTCCCGAATAGCGAAACCTCTTACAACCCTGACCCAGAAAGGCGTGGCCTTTGACTGGGAAGAGAAACAAGAGAGAGCGTTCCAAACGCTCAAACGAGCCTTGTGCACCGCACCAATACTA
This sequence comes from Lactuca saligna, assembly GCF_052625555.1. NCBI lineage: Eukaryota > Viridiplantae > Streptophyta > Magnoliopsida > Asterales > Asteraceae > Lactuca > Lactuca saligna. Next base: position 74,407,144 of record NC_136425.1, read on the forward strand.
TCTCTCCCCGAAGGGATAGAAGACTTCGTAGTCTATTTCGATGCATCGAATCAAGGGCTCGGGTGTGTTTTGATGCAACGAGGTAAGGTCATCGCCTACGCCTCCCGACAGTTGAAGACACACGAAGTTAACTATACGACACACGATCTTGAACTGGGAGTAGTAGTGTTTGCCCTGAAGATCTGGAGACATTACTTGTATGGAACGAAGAGCACTATCTTTACCGACCACAAGAGTTTACAACACATATTCGATCAGAAGGAGCTCAACATGAGACAACGACGGTGGGTCGAGCTACTCAGTGATTACGAATGCAATATTCGTTATCATCCGGGTAAAGCCAACGTAGTTGCAGACGCCCTGAGTCGGAAAGAATATTCTGGTCGCAAGGTCAAGTCATTATCAATAACCATCCATTCACACTTGTCTAACCAAATTCAGGCGGCCCAACTTGAAGCCATGAAACCTGAAAATGTGACGAGTGAATCCCTTAGAGGAATGGACAAGAATTTAGAAACCAAGGGTGACGGAGCCTTATACTTCATGGATCGGATCTGGACACCGAAACACGGTGGTTTTCGAGACTTAGTCATGACCGAGGCACACAACACTCGGTATTCCGTCCACCCAGGTTCAGATAAGATGTATCTGGATCTTAAAAAGCTATACTGGTGGCCTAATATGAAAGCAGAGATTGCTACCTTCGTAAGTAAATGCCTTACTTGCACAAAGGTAAAGGTCGAGTACCAGAAGCCCTCTGGTTTACTGCAACAACCAGAGATTCCAAAATGGAAGTGGGAGCGGATCACTATGGATTTTATAACCAAGTTGCCCAAGACAACGGGTGGACTTGATACCATATGGGTCATCATTGATAGATTGACCAAGTCTGCACACTTCCTGCCTATCAAAGAAACCGACAAGATGGAGAAACTTACGAGAACATACATTAGGGAAATCGTACGACTACATGGTGTACCTATATCTTTTATCTCCGATAGAGATAGTAGGTTCACCTCAAGATTTTGGCAATCACTGCAACATTCCCTAGGAACAAGGCTAGACATGAGCACAGCCTACCATCCACAGACTGACGGACAGAGTGAGAGGACAATCCAGACTTTAGAAGATATGTTGCGTGCTTGTGTAATTGACTTTGGAAAAGCGTGGGATACTTATTTACCCCTCGTCGAATTTTCCTACAACAACAGTTATCACACAAGCATAAAAGCAACACCATTTGAAGCTCTCTACGGCCGAAAATGCAGATCCCCTCTGTGCTGGGCTGAGGTGGGGGATACCCAATTAGCTAGAGGGCAAGCTTCCGACAGTACTCTCACTGGTCCGGAAATCATTCGGGAATCGACAGAGAAGATCGTTCAGATTCGTGAACGATTGAAAGCCTCTAGAGACCGACAAAAGAGCTACGCTGATAAACGCAGAAAACCTTTGGAATTTCAGGTGGGAGACCGAGTCCTTCTCAAAGAATCACCCTGGAAGGGCTTGATACGCTTCGGTAAGCGTGGGAAGCTTAATCCTAGGTACATAGGGCCTTTCGAGATTCTCGCAACAGTCGGCCCCGTAGCTTACAAACTTGATCTACCCGACACACTTCGTAACGTACATTCTACATTCCACGTATCTAACTTGAAAAAGTGTCTGTCCGATGAGACTCTTGTAATCCCACTCGACGAGATCGAGATCAACGAGAGCCTCAACTTCGTGGAAGAACCTGTAGAGATCATGGACCGTGAGGTCAAGCAGACGAAGCAAAGCCGTATCCCTATCGTGAAGGTTCGCTGGCACGCCAAGCGAGGACCAGAATTCACTTGGGAACGTGAGGATCAGATGAAACTGAAATATCCTCATCTTTTCCCTTAGTTATTTGTAACTTCTTATTTGCTTAAATTCTAATTTCGAGACGAAATTCCTTCTAACGGGGGGATGATGTGACAACCCGAAATTTCCATTGTACGAACATTATCTATTCAATAGAAGCTAGTCCAATTTCTGTAAATTTCAGACTTGTCCGAACAAGTTTGTGTACATTAGGGTTTACGTTTCTGGACGTATCAGGAGAGTGGATGCTCCTATAATTGTGAAACTTGAACATTTTAAGTTTCATAATGTTATAGTCCGACTTCTGGAATAAAAATATTTTCTGTCAAAATATTCCAGGACTATAAATAGATTTCTGAATTTAATTAATTCATTATTCACAATTCCAACTAGAGAAAAGCCGATTCTCTCTAACGGATCTTCGGGTTTTCATCCCAGATTGTGAGTCTACTTTCCTAAACGTGTTTTAATACTTGTTATATGCTTTATAACATCAATTACATGTCCAAAATACAAGATCCGTGAGTTTACCGCCCAAGAACGTTCTTGGGGAGTAAACTCCAAAATGGAACTTTAAGGCTTCCTAGTCCCGATTCCGTGTTAGACAACGTGTAAAGGACCTTGTGTATGATCTTTATAGACTAGAAAGCATCCAAAATCAACAAGTTAGAGGAGTTTATGGCCAAGGAACTTTCTTGGGCCGTAAACCCCTTTTTAAGGGTCAAACATGCCCTAACTTGCCTCCTTGAGCCTAAGGACTTTAACCACTAATACTTGTGCTTAGTTTGGACTTCAAAACACTTCAAAATGATAGAATTATAGGAGTTTACGGCCAAGGAAGGATCTTCGTCCGTAAACCCCTTTTCTAAGGGTAAAAATCATTCCAAGCACACCTTAGGCCTTAAGACAATTTACCTTGAGTACTTGGGACTAGAATGGAGAGTAGAACACATAAAAATCACTCCTTGAAAGGAGTTTACGGCCAAGGAACATATCTTGGGCCGTAAACTCCAAGTGAAGGCACAAAAGTGTGCCTCTTGTCCCCATTAGCCTTAGATAAATTCATGGAAGCCATCCTTGATGTGTAAGAGCCTCAAAACAATTAAAAGCCATCACCCCATAGGAGTTTACGGCCGTAAACTCTAGGGTGAATGGACTTTAGGCCGAAAACTCCACTATGGGGTATTCTAGAGCCTTAAACTACTTCATGGGTTATTCCAACAAAGCTAGGAGTGTTCTAGGATCAAGATAGCACCATAAAACACCCAAGACCACCCTTTGAGGAGTTCACGGCCATAAACCCATGAGTTTACGGCCGTAAACTCCAAGGTGTGGGGTTTGTTGGGTGGTGAACTCCTATGCAAGGCCATTTGATGTTTCAAACCCTTCTGCCTTGTCCCGTAGCAACTTAGATGCAACCATTTGAACCTTAAACACTCATAAAAGTGTTTACATGTTTCCTAAGTGTCTTAACTTATTTATTTAAGTTATTATGTGGCTAATTGGTTATATATATGCTTATTATATGATAACTAGGCTCGAACGTGTGAACAAGTCTCCGTTTGACACTTAGCACGGTATCCGACACTGCAATTCAAACAACTCACCACAAGTGAGTTCATATCCCTTGAATCAACCTTTGAAATGATTTTAAATATTTTAAATACTTTATGGGGGGGGGGGGGGAATACAAGTCAAATACTTATAGTTATTGCTTCAATCACATGTGATTGCATTTAATCACATGTGATTAATAACTAGGAAAACAATGATTTTTTTTTCCAATGTTCAAACTGTTTATCAAACTGTTTCACTTCAAATGTTTTACAAACTCTTTTTACTTATCAAATGCTTTTATTAAACTTTGTTTTACTTCTTATAAATTGCATGCCCATATATGTATATATATATATATATATATATATATATATATATATATATATATATATATATATATATATATATAAGTAATGTTTAAAAGGCTTAGGAAGGCCATCCGCCCTATTTCCTTTTCGCGCACTGAGATGTGGTCTGGTGGGATTTCGGGTGACCATCCGAAGGTCGTTTCAACATTAGTTATATATCATATATACATGTATAGACATAAAAGTACTTCCATATTCATATTTATCAGTACATCAATAGTTAGTTACCATCGGGGTAACACAATACATATACTTATACATATACTAGAAACAATACATATACAATGATGCTAGAAACAATACATATACATATACTAGAAACAATACTTATACAATGATGCTAGAAACAATACATATACATATACTAGAAACAATACATGTACAATGATGCTAGAAACAATACATATACATATACTAGAACGAGAAACAATACATATACATGAATACTTTATTATTGTGATTTAAATCGGAGCATGACTTAACTGTCATGGCTCGAGTTGTAGCCAGAATTCTCTTGAAGGGAGAGCGTGAGTTTGCGTATAGATCTATACTGGATTGACAATCCTACACCTTGCTGCTAGCTACAGCCGGACCTGCAGGTCTGCGGGTGCCAAACGTCATTCCGTTATTACGACCATTCATTTGTCGTTGTTACTAGTCGATAGTATGGTGCAATTTATCACGTAATGCCTTAATATAAATCCGGTTTAAGGTAGTTAGTACAACAGTAGTTCTTATAATACAAGGCTACAGTACTACAATAATTTACCCATTACATATTTTAGTGATAACCTCACTTAAACGTTTATGTACCAACTATATTTTGTTAAATGATAGTTACATTTGGGAAATTACACACTTTTACATCAAATGAGCATACAAAACAGTTAAGCCTTGGTAGAAGGCTACTTTAATAGAAAATATAGGTTTTTCTGAGAGATTCAAACTTTTACAAATAATTGCAAATCTTTACGTACAGTTTACAAACTTATACTTTATACATGTTCAAACATTTGGATGACAAATACCGACACAAAAATACTTATGAACTCACTAGCTTAATGCTGATAAACTCTTTCAAAATAACTTGTATTCTCAGGTCATCAGTAGACAGGTACCGAGGCCAGCTTTTGAGAAGATGGAGCGCATTCAAGACTCATCTTATTATTTTAATATACGTTATTTTTGGTGTCTATAATGTAAAGAACACACTTGTATTAAAATTATATATTTAATGCAATGGATGATGTTGTTTGCTTATTTACATTTACTGTGTTGTGATACTTACATGACGTCCTCCACCCCAGAACGTTTCCGCCGTTCAAGGTTTTGGGTGTGACACATTTTTTCTAAGTTGTAGTCCAAAACCTTGATTTTTTTGGCTTCATGGTCCTTTTGAACTAGTCTCATTACGTTTTTGGTCCCTCCGAATAGTGAAATGACTGTGATACCCTTGGGGTATTTATTTTCCATTTTTCTTTCAATTTTATACATCTAATACTAGTTTATTTAGTTTAATAATTAAAAAAATAAGAATGACCCTCTCTCTCTCTCTCTCTCTCCCCTCTCTCTCTTTCTTTCTTTCTCTCTCTCTCTCTATCATTTTCATTCAATAGAAAAGACATGCACTTTCACAACAAAATTGACATTTATTACTATATAGAGCCATTATTTTTTTTTGAGAGTTTGTCTTCAGTGATTCCATCCGTACAGTGTAAAATAAAAAGATGAAGAAGGATTAAAAAAATTTACCAACAAATCGTACATGACAACATTAGACCCACATCCCTCTAGGATGTGGGATGGATATTTGAACTTGCTAAGGTTGCAAAAATTTAAGATCTAATTTCACCCCATCACTCTCAAAATCGATTTCATATTACATCAGGCTATATTGGGTTTGAATTTTGAGACATCGTGTGTGTCCCTATGTGCGTCTGTGTTTTATTTTTTTCTTTCTGCACTTCGATACTCACATTGGCGACGAGGGTGGTGTTGGGTTTGAGAAACATGGTGGTGACTAGTTTTCGGGTATTAAAAGTGGGCATCAGCTTACATGGGCCATATTCTTGGAGAACTTTGCACCATAAGGTTTAATTGGAGAAACATCGCCATCATGAATACCCTCTCTTCTTCTCTCATTAGAGACCACCCTAATACTGTTATCCTTTAAATTCTCAACAATCTGACAACTTTTCCAGATTTGGGTACCAATTTTACAACGTCCTAAAAATAAGACCCAAAAAATTCATTTTTTTTAATTTTATAAAAATGGTAATCCAAAACATTTTCATACATCCCAAAAAGATCAAAGTATTGTTGGATTAATGTCTAAGTCCATAACTATAATTGGTAAGACTTGACCCGATCCGGCATGGTCCATTTGGGTTGCATGGTATCATGCATTTGGATAGACTAAAATGAGAGACATAATACTTAAGGTTTATTAATATATTATAAGTTATAATATATTAATAAGATTATTTAATTAGTATTGATCAAGAATTAATCTAGAACTAATTAAGTGATCAAAAGAAGACTAATTAAATATATGGGTTGATTTTGTAAATCATCCATACTTATATAGTGGGCTAATGCTCCACGGATTATCAAGTTGGGCTAAAACCCATAGGATGCTCCATGGTGTATTTCAACCCATGGATCTAAGGAAATGGAAAGCCATGACAATTAGGATTTACCCTAATTGTGACTAACTATATAATGATCTTCTTATTGAAGAAATCAGCCACTAGTGAAACAAGGGAGGGTAAACCGATTTTAGAAGTGTTCTACTTTCTCTCAAGTTATTCCAAGTGTTCATGATATTGTGTGAACCATTTGAGGTGTCACACTTAGGGCACTAGGCACTTGATCTCCATGGAATCAAGCACAAAACAAGAGGTATGTAATTCTACTAGAATTTATATTATGTGTACTTTATATTATGCTAGTTAGAGAAATTCCTTGGAAATTGATATTTGCATGTATAATAGAGAAAACATAGATCCAAGGTATTTAGGGTTGCATACACCATAGGAGTGTTAGAATGCTCAAAACCGAATAGTGGTATTAGAGCCTAGGCTTGCTTTCACTTATACTTGATGCGAATTGGCTGAAAATTGAATGTTGGTGTTGTCTACACAGAAAAATCGCCGAGTCCATGAAGGGACTTGATGAGTCCAAGTGTAAACTCATCCAACTTGCCGAGTTGGTTCGTGCACTCGACGAGTTGGAACCCTAAACAACATATCTTCGAGTTTTGGTGTTGGAATTGGTCTAAAATCATTACCTTTGACTGTTTTGGACTTATAAACCTATTTTAAAGTGGTAATGATTATTCTAAACCAATTTCAATACTATAATCAAAGTTTCAAGTTTTATATACGTTTTTGTAATTCTTGAAAAATGTTGATTATGAATGTTCATGCTTGTGAGTTTTGTTAGATCATAGGAATTATATGCAAATTGTTTGTTTGTATAATTCTTGATCTCAATGAAATTGTATGGAGTCCATAACTTGTCCTCAAATTATGGATTACCAAGAGTTTTATGTTTCCTTGATTTATGAGTTAGTTTTTATTAATGAAAAATATTTTGTTTTAGTTTTTTTCAATCCAAATTAATCTAGAGTTAGTTCATAAAATATGTTTTTGTGAATTGTCTTCAAGTTGTATGAAAACTCATATTTATGAATCTTAAAACTCATAAAAGTGTCACATGTTACATAAAAAATGAAGAGTCTTTTTTTATTAAATAGTATTATGACTCCATAACTTGTCCTCAAGTTATGGATGTTGAAAAGTCACTTCCTTAAAATTGTTATTAAAAGATAAGGAGTTACATAAAAATGAAGAGTCTTCATTTTAATGTACATTAAACTCATAAGTTATGAAATTAAAAGTCTTGAATGGTTTCAAAACTTTCCCTCAAGTTTTGGAATTTGTAAAGTTACTCTTCATGTATACTTTAATTCCAAATTTAGCCCTTAGACTTTTAAAACTTAAAACTCAAACTTTATGGACTTCATTAAATTAATTAAAGTGTTTAATTAAAAGAGTTAATGATTTCATAAAGACATGGTTTTATTTTAATTAAATTAAGAGTATAGTTTAATTAATAGATTAAACCACCAACTATTTTAAATGTTTAAAATACACCCTTATACTATTATTATAATTTTAATGATATAGATATGTATAAGATAAAGTTAATCTTACCATTAGAAGGCCTCATTCACGAAGCTGGTCTATAAGGGGGGGGGGGGGGGTATAAGGTTACTGCTTATAAAATGGTGGTTTAATGGGTGTCCACTCTCACCCACCGCTTCCTTGACTGGTCGAGGGTTGTTAGCCGAACGGGTAGGAAATAACTATAATTCTCCCTTCATTAAAAGTATAATGATAAATAATAAGTAACTAAACACTTATAAATTCCCAATTTTAGTTACTTAGGAAAATGTGAAATAGGTGCTAATCCATGAAATTACACTTTGTACCTTACCAAGTCGTTAATAGAGTGTATGTGGCTAATCGGCATGCAACAAGGACTAGTAAGAGTGGCAAAGGGTAACTTTGCTTTATTGTAGATCGGTGGAGCTGTGTGGTTAACCGACACATCGATTAGGTGATAAGGTTAAGGGTACCAAGTCAATTTTCATGGTTATTCACACCTTGTTTGTGATCCTCGGCATCCCAATCACAAACTTGAGAGGTCACAATCGAGATTCAAACATGCCATTGAAAGTTTAATGTATCTCAAAAGATTTAGGAGTTTCAAATCCAATTAAAACTTAATTATATTTCGTTTTTCATGGTGGAAATTAGTAAATCATCACTTACCTACCTTCAACTATTTTATACCTTGGATTACAGCATCACTCTTCTAATTATAAATAGGTTGTTGTGTCCTAGCCTTAATATTTCATATTGGGTGTTATATTAAGGACTTTAAATCAACTAACTTGAATTTATCCCTTATAGATATCTAGTTTAGACAATTATGGTCTTCGTAAATCTTTAGGAACAAGCTTCCTAATGCAGATGATATCCCAAAAGGCAATCAAGGTGAAAGACTAATCCCTTTATTGGGCACTAATGGGATTGGAAATCATACTTCATTTCCTCCACCTCCTTTAATAATTCTCCCTATCCCACAAGTTTCAAGACTTGATAAGTTCTAAGTCATTCAATCCCTATTGGCAAGCAAAGTCTATATGTGCTTACATCATACAGGTTAAGTCACATATTGACAACCTGGGAGAGTCGGGTGTCGAAGTCTCGAGGTAGCTGGCCGTTGACTTGGTTCTTTAGTCACTCACTGATGACAGATCACGACATGAACCTTAATGATCTTACCTATTTGCTTGAGGATGCTAAATCAGCAATGATTTGGAACATTGGTAAAACAAATTAGATTGGAAGATCTATTTCCCAAACCTATTTGGACATTAACATTGGTGACATTGAAAGTCCAGAAAACCTTTCTCTTCCCAATTGAAATGGATTGGCCATGGTCAAGTCATTTTGACCCAATGGTAAAAAGAAAGGCTAAATCTATGATAGTCTCGTGTACCATTACCAAAGAGTCCATATATTTCTTTTGCTAATGAAAAGGACATTGGTTGTGAAGCTGCCCAATTTATCTGAAATTTCATAAGGATGGTAAAAGTCAAAAAGTTTGACTTTGCTTCAAGTAAAGTCCATTACCTAACTCTATTAAGTTTCTTTTGTAGATTCTTAATACATGATGTAATGTAATTACATCTTGATGTTTTTGAATAATCAAAGGAAGCTTAAAGAAAAGTTGTGCTGATTTTGATCGCATGGTTCGATAACCGGAATTTTGAGCCACTGCATAAGAGTTATGAGATATTTCTTAGGAACAGATAACAACAAAGTTTCCATATGAATTTGCATTGTAAGGACTGCAAGTTTTAAAATAAAAGAAAAAAGTTTTGATATTATTTATTTTAAGTAGTCATACAAAGGCATTTGCGAAAAATTGTTGTTTATATATTTCCATTGTTAAGCAATATTGGAAAATGAATTTGATTCTCTCATTTGTGGTAGTGTCGTAATTTACCAAATAGGGAAAGATTCTCATCACCTAAGTTTCAGTTGGATAGAAACTTGGAAATCATGCGACTTGTATTGGATGATGAATGAGAAATTTTCATCTTCGGTAAATTAAGAGTAATTCCTTGTTCACATTCGCATGTGAGTCAAGCGAAGGACTAAATGATCTGGTACATTAGGTTGTGCACTAGTTAGGTCCACCACAAAGATTGATAAGATTATTCGTTATGATTTACTGAAGTTTAGTAAATATGATTATGCTTACAAGTTTAAGTGTAATTCTGAAACATTGAAAATCTTCAGTTTATGGCAGAATGAATAAGAAGAATCAAATAAGGCAAAAAGATAAATGTTTTTCCAATCTGAAGAGCTGGGAGAGTACTTGTGTATCTTGTTTTATGATTATCTTAGTGATTATTTAACCATATCACAATTGATCCTCTAAACACAACTTAGTGTGTTTGTTGGCTAAGGAGAGGAATCGTGAATTGTGGAAATGATTAAATCAAAAGATAAATTATACTTCGTTCCAAAATCAAATGTTAGAGTCATAATCCAAGATTGAGACTTGAGTGACTTAATCTTTAGAAAGTTCATAACACTTGTCAAATGTAGAGTAAGATGTTTCCTGTTCTTATACATTTGAGATTGGTAGGTTATGATGTTTTGGATAAAACAAAGACCAACTAAGACCAATTGTGAGAAGTATTTAACTTGATAAGAATCCGAACTAACTCTTGAATATTTGTTTTTTCATGAAATGGTTCTTGACAAAGAGAATCTTATATATCAAGAGGACATTGGGAGTATTGAGATAGTTTCAAGAACTCATCAAGAGTTTTGTTAATCACTAGCCCACGACTTGAGGTCTATGACCTATTGTGTTGACATATTCTTATTTTTGTGTCTATTCTAGTTAAATGTTGACTATGCTTATAAGTTCTATGAGTTCTCAATTGTTTGCATAACAACCTGGAAGCAATGGTAGGCCCTTGTGTTGCCCGGTAGCAAGAAATTAAGATTGAACAAGTTCAGTCCATATGCGTTTGGATTCGCCACTAACCTTTTCTTGTGATCATGGTTATGAAAATTCACATGGATAGGAACACTTACACCATAAAATCCAAGTGTCATAAGGTTTATCTTCAATTCATGAAAATGATGGTGAGGAAACGCTTTCACTAAGTAGATTTTAAGTAGATAGCAATTGTGAGAATGACAAAAGGTCTAAACATTATGATTATGGTATCCCTCTTCATAATTGTTTAGAAACACAAGTGAGCTGTCTAAGGAAATGTGTATGATTTTTATAACGTCTTATAAAAGCATTTACATATAAGAAGTCTGAAATTTGGTAAGAGAGTCAATAAAGTATTGATTTCTAAAAGTCCAGCTGATCTCTGGATACATGTCAAAGCTAGTGGGAGCATAAGTGTTATGCTAGTAAGATAATAATTATTATGTTTGTAGGAGCATGATTATTATGTTAACTGTTGCAAGTTAGCAATATTAATTATAAAAAACAAAAGTTTCAATTTGCTTTGAAAAAACTTGTTTTGCTATAATTAAGGGAGAGGATTTTATACTTCATGCCAATTATACAAGCTTAGATTGAGATTTTAATCTACTTTAGTCAAGAATATATAAGAATTTCATGTTGGAATGGTTCAACATTATATATGTTGCGTTCTCAAAATTTGATTATGATTACGGCATACCTCTTCATAGTTCGAATTATGAGAACATAGCAAACAAAAATTTTATAGCATGAATCGTGTCTCATATGCTTTGGGTATAGGTTCGATTACATGTGCTATAATCCATTCTAAATTTTCCAAATGTCTAGGGAATTAAGGTGGAAAAGGGAATAGAACTAGAAGTGACTAAAATGTTTAAGCAAGTTGTCAAGGATAATCTAAGGTTTACCAAAGATTGGTTGCTCATGGACAATTAGAAGTATAGAGTAAGGACCATATTGACATATTTTGAAAAGAGGCAACTCTTGTTCAGAAGTGATGGTTAAAATGGTAATATGGAATTGTTTCTATAGGTGGAAGTTATTCTTTAAATCTGTGTAAGATTAGAAAACTTAATGCAAGAAGGGTGTTCAAAGGAGTGTACTTTGAAATTGAGACTTCGTTTCCATGGAATTGATCTCCATTGCAATACTTTGTAATGTCTGTTGCCAAGTCTTTGTGACTTTTGGGCATAGTCATTACAAGAGGATCATTGCATATAAATTTAGAATCTAACAAGATTAAAGGATTGGGATTGTGAAATGAGAATCATTGAAATAATGTCAATAGATCTGTTTCACAAAGAGAGGACCATGTATAAACATAGTGTGCATACTTGGAGTATGGCATAACTATTGTTTAGACAAGCATAGTGTGCATGCTTGGAGCATGGCATCACTACTATTTTAATTCAAGTATTAAGTTGATTAATCGAAACATGAATAATGAGTAATCCATATGGTGCTTAGATAAATGTCTTTTTTTACACTCAAAGTGTTGAGGCCATACAAGATTAGTATTATTTTTGTGTTTCACATTGCATGTTTTTACTTCCAGAACAACTAGGACATTCTTACCGAATGACTAACTTATTCAAACCATCCACAGTCGGTCATATGTTGAAAGTAGATACGAATCAAGATTGTCATGAATCCATCTTATAAGATTTGTCTAATGTGCATTAGAAATAGAAATGGTTGCTTTAACATTCATGAGTGCTCATAAGTTCTAAGTATTGGATTCAACCCATGCTCATTTGGATTCACTTCATTGATTTTATCACGAGTGAATCGTGAGATGATAATATCTTATATTCTTCAAACCTAGAGATATGAGTTGTTGACTATGAGTTGGTTATACATTGATTGCACGAAAACGCATTGGTAACTCATGGATCCAAGGAAATGGAAAGCCGAGACAATTAGGGTTTACCCTAATTCTGACTAACTATATAATGATCTTATTATTGAAGAAATCAGCCACTAGTGAAACTAGGGAGGGAAACCCGATTTTAGAAGTGTTCTACTTTTTCTCAAGTTATTCCAATTGTTCATGATGTTGTTTGAACCATTTGAGATGTCACACTTGGGGCACTAGGCTCTTGAGCTCCATGGAATCAAGCACCAAACAAGAAGTATGTAATTCTACTAGAATTTATATTATGCATACATTATATTGTGCTACTTAGAACAATACCTTGGAAATTGATATTTGCATGTATAATAGAGAAAACATAGATCCAAGGTATTTAGGGTTGCATGTACACCATAGGAGTGTTAGAATACTAAAAAACCAACAAGTATGTCACTATATCATATCATATCACAGAAAATCTCAAAATACGGAAAAAAGGTGGTGTATGCTCTGCAATCATCCCGGGCTCTTCCTTTTCGATCCTAAAGTACCTGAAACATAAACTGAAAACTGTAAGCCTAAGGGCATGTTCGGAAAAATTAGTTGTTAGCGGGTAGCTTGTTACTTGTAGCATTTTGTTAAACGCTACATGAAGTAGCATTTGTATTTGGAGCGTTTTGTTTAAACTAAACGCTCCAAGCTTGTAGTGTCAAACAAGAGTTTTTGTTCAAAACGAAGCGTTTTGTGAAACGCTTGAAGCTAGAAGTTCCCAAATTCTCTATGCCGAACATGTCCTAAATCTTAGTGAGTTCCCTCAAAATACCCCATTCCATACATAAATAAACACATATTAGGGCCCACACCCCACATCGGGCCTCGCCCCACACCAAGTCCCACCTGGCCTCGGATCCCGCCCGGCATCGAGCCTCGCTCGAATTACAGATTTGTCATTCTTTAGGCCCCGCCTGACATCAGGACCCACCCGCTACACATAATAAACATATAAACATAAAATCATGCTAAAGCATGTGATAATCACAAAAATAATAACATACAATATAGTCATCATGCCTTGCTCAATATACATATCAACACATGACAGAAGTAAGAGTCACGCATACATATAACATCCTATCATAATATCAAGTGCCGGCATTGGTGCCTATCACCTGCTAAACACAGCGGGGAAACTCACCTCAGACTGCTGAATCTCAAAGATAAATCTCTGATTGTTGGCCTGCTAAAATCCTCGCGCTATAATCACAAAATAACATCCAACTAATAATTGGATCCCGACTCACACTAAGAGTCCAAAATAGGGTAAAAGAACTTTTTTACCCTTTCCCTAACTTGGCCCAAGTCCAAGGCTCAAGCCAACTGTCCAAGAGACCAAAAATCCGAAATAATCACCGAAAGCCCAAATATGGCCCAATTTTCCAAATTGGGCCCAAATCCCTTCACGGGCCTTCAACCAAAAGAGTACAATAAAAATAGCATCTGTCCGAAAATAGAATTTTGATGGCCCAATAAAGCCCTAGACTCCTAAGGTCCAACATATGAGTTTTGAGCACTACATCATTCCTATGGTGTACATGCAACCCTAATGCTTTGGATCCAGTTTTTTCTTAAGTTATACAGGCAATTCTAATCATCCAAAGAGTGTACCCTAAATAGCATACGATTTTCGAGATTTGTTACATAAAACATTGTTGGAATAATACCTTTTCTCGTAGCTTGTAGATATTGACCTTCAAGAGCTTAGTGCGTCAATTGTTTCACCTCTTGTTAGTCACAAACACCAAGTAGCAATTGGAAGAATATGAGAGAGGTAGGAAGGCTCTAAAAATCAGCTAGGGTTTCCTCTTAGTCCTTCACCTGATAGTGTTACGACTCAACGAACCATGTAGATTTAGATGTACCCAGATGATACATAATCTCACAATCATAGTCCTTAACTACATCAAGCTATCTAACCATGTAGATGGTACAAGGAATCACATACATGTAATGTCGCCAAATATTGATGGGAAAACCACTTCCCCGAAATCCAAATCATTAGTTGGATAATTAGCCTTGTGAGACTTAAGATATCTAGAAGCAAAAGCAATCACCCGACCTCGCTTCAAGAGCACGACACCCAACCCTATGATTGAAGCATCAGAATAAACCAAAAAGTTAGAAACATCCTCAGGAAGGGTCAAAACTGGTGCCTCACATAACTTCTGTCTGAAAGTCTCAAATGTTGTGATGCTCAAGCCCCTACTGAAAAGAAACACTCTTCCTTGTGATATGGGTAAAGAGAATTCCAAACTTGGAGAACTCCTGAATAAATCTCTAATGATAACCTGCTAACCCAAGGAAACTGGGAATCTCAAATGTAGTCTTTGGAAGCTCCCACTTCATCACTGCCTTGATCTTGGCTGGATTAACCAAAATACAATTCTGGTTGATGAGGTGAACCAAAAATTGAACCTCATGTAACCAAAACTCATATTTATATAACTTGAGATACAATATCCCCTTCCTAAAAACCTCAAGGACTTCCCGCATATGATCTACATGTTGTTCCTTAGTCTTAGAGTAGACCAAGATATCATCAATGCATGTGATTACAAATTAGTCAAGAATCGGTTTACATACCCGGTTCATAGAATCCATGAACATTGCCAGTGCATTGGACAACCCAAATGGCATCACCACAAACGCATAATGACACCATAATGAGTCTGGAAGGTCGTATTCTGCACATCCTCATCTCTAACCCTCTCTTGATGGTATCCTGACCTCTAAACGCTCTTGTAAAACCAAGATGCACCCTAAAGCAAATTAAAAAGGTCATCAATCCTTGAAAGTGGATAATGGTTCTTAACAGTCAGCATGTTCAAGTCCCTGTAGTCTATGCACATATGATACGAACAATCCTTCTTACTAAAAAAAAGGATCGAAGCTCCCCATGGTGAACTACTCGATCGGATAAACACCTTACCTAATAGGTCTGGAAGCTATAAGGATAACTACTTTATCTCAAGCGGTGAAAGGCGGTATGACACCTTGGAAATCATGCCCGTACCTGGGATCAGATCAATCCTTAACTTAACTTGTCTCTCTGGAGGCACACCAGGTAAATCATCTTAAAATAAATCTAGAAGCTCGCAAACCACAACCACATCAGAAAAAAATCTCTTGTTTTCTTCCACATGGTCAAACACATAAGCCAGATACCCTTAATAACCATGTGCTCTAGCAGTAAAGCAAAAACCTGAACCAACTTCGATACCCTCACCGTAGAAGGTCAGTTCTCCCCCACTTGGGGTACGAACCATCGCTAACTACCACTCACAATCAATCATAGCCCCAGACTCGCTCAACCAATATGTATCCACGATCACTCAAATATCACCCATTGGAATGGTAACGAGGTCAATTGGAAACTCCATACAAAAAATCTATAACACGCAACCACGATAAACACTCAAAGCTAAAATCGTAAGATCACCGGCGATGGAAAACTCCAATCGGAAATCCAATGCTCGAGGAACAACATGAAAAATTCTACTAAAAGAAGTCGATGCAAAAGACTGACTCACCCCCAAGTCAAGAAGCACTAAAGCATGAAACGAGTTTATTAGAAACGTACCTAAACATAAGCATGCAGTAAATAAATTTTGACAGAAATATATATAGGGACATAGTAGTAACAACACCAGGAACTTCCTTAGCCTCCTCTATTGTCGGCTGATAGGACCAATCCATGGCTTTGGGCTCTTAACTTTCCCCTAGTGGCTGTCAATGATCTACAATGTTGCAGGAGCTAGAGTATGCACTAGTATAGTGGACAATCTACCTTCACATGAACTCTTTGGTTGCAAGCAAACTCGGATATCCTAAGGACAGTTATTTGCAAAATGACCTTCTTTTCCACACTTGTAACATCCGGACCCTATCTGATAAGGACCCTCTTGAACCTTCTTACACTTGTTGCAAGTACGTCCCTTTTGACCTCTAGGTCTAGGATCAGTGAGCTTGAAGCACTTAGTTGTAGGCTAAGTTTAAACTCGGGTTATCCTCTTCTCTTTCCTCTCGGTCTCCAACTTTATCTCTCTCTTCTTAGAATGCAACTACAGCTCTGCTAAGTTCCAATATTGGGTGTTCTCCACAAACTCTGTAATCGCATTCTTGAGAATACTCAAGTATCGAGACTCTTGAGCTAGGTGCTCGATATCCACTAACGGTACATACTCAGCTCTGAACATCTTTGTAAACTAATCCTAGGTGATTGCATTCCGCTCGAAAGGTGAAAGGGCCTTAGAGGTCAAGTCCCACCAACCCTTCTCCCCTAACAAAGAAGATTATCTGCGTACCTGAACTTTAGGTTATCAGGAAAATCACGCATATCAAAACATCCCTCAAGATTCGAGATCTATCTTATAGAAACAATCGGGTCCTTAACAACGTAAAACTCTAGGGGTTTGGGGTTATTGAACTCATGATACAACATCGACCCCCACCTGATGGTCCTACATCAATGATGATGGAAATTGCTTCGGTGGCGACAACGGTAGCACTTGTAACATTTATATATAGTTTAATATAAGTTTTAAGGCAGGTGAGCTTATCACATCCCAAGGCTTTATGCTGGACATCCACAAGAATTAAGGGCTTTCCTTATACACCACTGTGTTCATGCTTTTATCGTTTGATTGATTAAAATATTTATTGCATAATTTTTTGAATGTTATTAAGTTCTCACATCAACTTATTGAGATATTATGTGGTATATGTATATATGTTTTTGAGTATCTTGTTATTCTGTTGTTCAAAAGCACTTATTAATCTTTAAAACACTATTTTTGTCCCAACCATTCTAAATACACTTGTTACATTTGAAATGAATTGATTCCATCAAAATCATAGTAAAGATAACTATTTACTTCCTAGGATCTGGACACAACCAAGATCTTCGACATATTTTGAGATCTTTTGCACTCTCGTTTTGAACATTTTATTTCAAACATCACACCACACTTACTAATTTGGTTATGAAATTAGTTGTTAATTTTTGACCAAAAAAATTTGGCGCCATCTAGGAGACTAGTCGTGTTATTACATTTTTATCTTTAAAGTTACTCAAAAAGCTTTTTTCAGATTTCCAATCACTTACACGTATTTGCACCAATATATATATATATATATATATATATATATATATATATATATATATATATATATATATATATATATATATATACACACCAAAATCCACTTCTAGCACTATTCCATCAATCCATCCATATTAATTGGTCTGAGCCTTCCCCCACCTCCTATAGCCACCTTACAAAGAAGGACTGTTGATATCCCAAGAAAGATAATCCAAACATCCTCGCCATTCCAATACTCAGGAAGTGCAACTCAATAAATACTAATTATGGTCTTGAAAAATGAGATCATAGTCATGCTGATCGGAATGGATTGACATTTGACTGAGCAAAATGAAACTAACAATATCATATTCAACCTAATGGAAGTGTTGGGCTCAGGTTTGAGAAGACCCGTGGAAACTACATCAACTTCATCTTTAATCCTACAAACAAAGATACCGAATTTTGAGATTGGACCATCTTTAGAATGCCAAACAAGGAACCTCATATCCACACAGGCTCCCATTTTCATAGATGGGGCAACTCCTAGTATGAGAGGTCCTGTCTCCTAAGGTCTTGAAGGGATATTTTGTTGGGTTATGGGCAAAACATCAATCCTATGGTGCACATGCAAACCTTAAAGCTTTGGATCTAGGTTTTTCTAATTGTACATGGAATAATCATCCCAAGATCATGAAGGGATATTACTGATGCGTTTACGTATTATCAATGCACAACCAACTTGTAAACAACAACTCATATATCTATGTTTAAAGACTATAAGATATTATCGTCTCACAATCACTCATGAAGTGATTTATTTGAGTGTGGGTTTAATCCAATACTCAAATCTTATTTCAGGAGCACTCATGAACCTTGAAACAAACATTTTCCATGTCTAAATGCTTAGACAGTCTACAAGCCAATTCATGACAGCCTTCTTTCATAATTACTTCCAATTTATGATCGACTGTGGATAGTTTAAATAAACTTTTTATTTAGGAAGTCAAAGCATGCAAAGTGAAACAATAGTAAATAGTCAATACAAGGCAGAAACTTTACTTATAAATAAAACTCCATTATTTAATCATTAAACGTAAATTAAAATTTATCAATTACAAGTTTCTAAAAGCTATCTAATCATTAAAACTAATATCATCCTTCAGCCCAATACTCCTGGTATGCTGCAAGTGCTTAACCGTACTCAGTCCCTTCGTAAGGGGATATGATGGGTTATCCTCTGACGATACCCTCTTTACTATGCTTTCAAAACATTTGGTGTTTGGTCCTTATGCCTCACCCCGTCAGTTTTCTTCCGTTAAGTGAAGGGTGTTTTCGTCATTTCACTACCCATAGACCATTTATGAGATTTTCTCTTATTTAAATAAAATAATATAGTTATTTAGTATAAAAAGGTCCCACCCTCTCTCTCTCTCTCATCTTCTTCCTCATAAACACACACACACACACTCAAATTTGTACCTTAGATGTAGGGTATTTTTTTCTTTGCCGTTAAAATGGTGTGATGATCCATCTTAACATTACAAAGAAAAATTAATGGTGATTACGCACAATATTTCATCAAAGAAGACCACCCACGATCTACTCTAAGTTGACTGTGGTTTTAGGAAGAAACATATTTTGAAGTCGATTCACCAACATTCCACATACTGAAATTTTTTCCTTGATTTCTTGAGTTTAAAAACATATCATTTGACGAAAAATATTGCATCTTCTTTTCAAAGCATATTTGATGATCAGTCACATTTGCATCACTCGATAAACAAGAAAAATCAAAAGAAGAACAAGTACTAAACCTAAATTTGAAAAATCAAAACAAGAAAAAGTGAACAAGAAGAAACTTTTACAACCAAACACCACCTACCCACTCTACCTAGAGTCAAAGTCACTTTATTTGCATAAACTAAGCCAACTATTTACAAGAATTAGATCTTACCCTAATTTATAATCGAAACACACAGTGTGTGTACAAGATCGAGGACCCAAAATGAGGGTCGTTTTTCTTCCATCCTGTTACAACTATTAGTCATTTCCTCCGCTATTAAATGATGTCGCTTGCTGGAATTTCGAGCGTTATTGTCCCTAAAAACCACCATTACATACGATCCATAAGCTTTTCTTTCCTCATGGATCATCTTCACCAGCCATTTCCCCTGGTCTAACCTAATTCGAGAGAAAAGAAAGCAAAATTCCAAGGGTAGGAGACGGGTAAGTGGCAATGAACTTGAATCTGTTCATCGTAATGGTTTCTTAGAGAGCTTGATTGGGTCCAAGAGTCAAACACAACAAGAAACCACACGAATCTAAACAAGACAAATTTCGTCAGTTTCCTTGTATATAGGATATTCTAGCGCTAAATAGCCATGAGTTCTGATTATGAAGGCCTCTTAGGATCTGATGGTGTGTGTGTGATGGTGAGATAAAGAACAAGGGTGGAGATGGTGGTCCATTTGGTGGTTGAAAGGTGGTGTATGGAAGTGGTTTGTGTGATGTGCTTGAAAGATGAAGATGTTGAAGATGATGAAAATAGACTTGAAGTGTTATGGTAGGGAAATGGTGTGTTGTGTGTGTTTCTTTGGGGTTTACCACAAAAAGAGAGGGGATATGGAGGACGACCTTTGTATATTAAATAATTATATATATATATATATATATATATATATATATATATATATATACACATGAGAAGGAGAACCTAATAAATGGTCCCCTATGGAAGTGAAATGATAAAAATGTCATTTACTTAACGGTAGAAAGCTTACGGAGGGAGGCATAAGGACCAAACATCAAATGTTTTGAAAGCACAGGGACCATCAGTGAAAATTTTGAACCTTGAGACGAAACTTCGGATCTGGAAAAATCACAGGGACCAAAAATAATGTTTTTTTTCTATATATATAATGGGTGAGGTTGTTAAGATACAGTATGATATATTTTCCATTGCTTTTGGTTAGTGTTAGTGTGTTACACCTCAAATGAATTTTTGTATTATATTTACCATACTTTTTTGTACTTAATGGTAAGTTCAATTATTACATTTCAATGTGACATTCTTTTATTTGATAACATGTATGATGAAAAACATCCATTAGTGCAATTTGAGACTATTATTTTTTTTATGTTTTAAAACAATAAATTAAACATAATAAACTTTCAACACACTTCTAGTATATGTAAACATCATCTTCCATTAAACAAAAAAAATTACAATACAATAGCTAAAATATTCTTCAAATCTAAACCTTTACATTACAAAAAAATAAGAGCTAATCAAAAGGTCACATCCGATTAATAAAACCAATATTAATAAAAATAATAAATAGCTTGAAATCTACATTATCCTATACTTGTTTCCTTTCAATGTAGCTTCAATAACTACGATTGTGTTCAGCAAAAATAACTAGTAGCGGGTAGCTTCTAGCTGATAGAGTTTTGTTAAACACTACATGAAGTAGCATTTGGATTTGAAGCGTTTTGTTTAAACTAAACACTAGAAGCTTGTAGTGTTAAATAAGGCTTTCTGTTCAAAACAGAGCGTTTTGTCAAGCACTACAAGTTGGAAGCTCTTAAACGCTCTCAAACGTTATGTGTCGAACACGACCTATGTCATCCGCAGTTCCAGATTCAATGCTTAGAAATAGTTACCTCGAAATATTACTAAATAAATATATTATTTTAAATGAAACTAGAAGGATGCCCATGCTTTGCATGGGATGGAGGGTGGTTGACTTGATTTTCGCATTTTAATGAAAACACGATTCATAAATATACCAAACATCAAGGAAAAAACTTGTAATCTAATTCAAGGCAGTAACTATATTCACAATTTGCAGTTAAATCTGATAAAGTGGATGGAAATGAATTATAGATATATGTTCCACAATGTATTAAAGTGATACTATGGAATTGTGTGACAACCCGAAATTTACCATCCAGTTCAGTCTAACACTTCATTAAAAGTCAAACTCATTGATGTTATCTTTTAGCACAATTAGGAGTGTATTTGAGCGTTCTGAGCCTTGTGCACTTAAGGAATAAGTGTCGGGGTTTATCTACTGAATCTATAGCTCAAAGAACATGTCTGGAACATCTTGACTAGGAGTTCACGACCACCACATGGGAGTTTACGGCCGTAAACTCCATGTGGGCCGTAAACTCCTCCCATAAGGTCAAGTTCTAGCCACTTCGTTCATTCCTTTCCTCCTCTTTGCCCAAATCTTCTCAAGTATCATCCCGACTTTCGTCCCCAATCTTCAAATCTCATAAGTTTATTGTCTTAGCTAGTTGATATCTTACATTAACTAGTAATCTTACATGATTTCATCCGTGAAATAATTCCATTTTGTAGATCTTCAAGTTTCACCAAGAACACCAAGAAAACACACTAGTGTTCTTGTCCAAAACCGACCATTCAAGCTCCTAGATCGTAAGTACTCTGGTCCTAACTCATTGTACACTAGTTTTATAATGTTTAAGGCTTAGAAAACATAAGGAATCAAAGGATTCAAGGAGTTTACGGCCAAGACATGTTTTTGGGCCGTAAACCCATTCTAAGGGTGCAAATGACACCCTAACCCCTTAGTGAGCATTCAAACTTAGCATAGAACCTTACAACAATGAACTAAGGACTTCATTACACGATTTGGTACTCCATACCATGATTTTACAACCGTAAACTCATGGGGAAGTGGTAACCAGGCCCTAAACACCATACAAGGCCATTCATGGACCTTAAACCCACCCAACCTCTTGTTTAAGACTTGGAACACTTAACCACTTAAGTTATAATAGTTTTGAGCCTCATTTGGTGACCCAATTGACATTTTACAGCCAGGAGTAAACTCCCCTAGGCCGCAAACTCCTTAAGACATGGTCCATTGACCAAAAACTTATGTACAAGGCCTTGCACTCCTTTGTTGCAACCCAATAGCCTCCTAACACTTTCAACAAAGTGTTTTCCTCACATTAGGATGTTTATACATGTCTAATTAGTGCTATAATCACTAATTATACATACATATGTCTTCATATGTTATTAGGATCATTGTGTGTGTTTAAGTCTTCACTTGCACCGAACACTTGTCCGACACACCCATCCGATCCACTCACTGCAGGTGAGTTCATACCCCATAATTAACCTTTTAAATGTTTTTAAATGTTTATAAATGCTTTATGGGGGGAATACAAGTTGAATCATGTTTAGTTATTATATCAATCACATGTGATTAATAACTAGCATGCAAATGGATTTACTATACGTTAACTGTTTTACCAAACAGATTTCTTCAAATGATTTTCTTAAACGTTTTTACATGTTTAAAACTCTTTATCAAACTGTGTTACGTACTATAAGTTTCCTTTCAAACTTTGTCCCAAATGCGTTTTCAAACAAATGTTTTCCTTATACTTAAACTGTCTTATCAAACAAAATACTTTCAAATCATTTTATAAGCTGACATCAAGTCATCGTTTCTTAGTATTAAACTTTTCAAAGGTTTTACAAAACTTCTTTTATGCTTTCATATTGAAAAATGCATGCCTGGAAATGTATAGTTATATAAATAATATTTAAAGGACTTACAACGACTAGCTCGCTTTATTTTCTTTTCCTCGTTGGGATGTGGCCTTAAGGCATCGGTTGCTCGTCTGAATGTCGTCTAAATATTAATTATATATCATGTATACATATATAGGTATAAAGGTTCCCTGAGTCAGTTCAGTACCTTTGGGTAGCAAACGTGTACTCCCAGTTATACTCGTACGTCACTAGTAACTATAATAGGTCTAGTTAGGAGATACTATTTACCATTCCAAGTACAAGGAATCACACAAGAGTCAGTTCATTCATGAGTCTATACTAATACATTACATGTTTACATGAATACGCTTACATGAATATGCTTACATAGATACGTTTACATAGATACACTTACATGAATACATTTACATAGATACGCTTACATGAATACGTTCACATGAATACACTTTCATAGATACGCCTACACGATAACACTTATGATACACGATAACAGAGCTAACATAACAAGGTGCTATAGCATGGAACAAGTTCAGGATCTAAGTATACCAATGAATCACTCTGCATTGTGATTATTATATTGGGTATACATGATCATAGTAATGTGGATGTTCACGGCTTGTAGAAATGCAGGTTCGTGTTTGGTTCCTAGAATCCCCTGATAGAGAGCGTATAGTACGGGTTCTAGCCATCACATTATACCTTAACCCTCAATTAAGGCAAATTAGTACAAAGTAGTCATTTATTACAAATACTACACTACTTACACTTTGCATACGACAATTGCAAACGGATTAAAAATCCAGGTAATATATTATTAATACCTTTACCATGTGCCACATTCACATAATCAATGAGGTAGAAAATAATATCAATAGGCGTACATTCTAGTCTTGGTATAAGGCTACTTTCAAAACAGTCTAGTCTTGGTAGTAGGCTACTTTCAAAACAGTCGGGTCTTAGTAGAAGGATACTTTCAAAACAGTTAGGTCTTGGTAGAAGACTACTTTTTATACTAATAGGAATCATAGGGATTTGCTAGGGTGTTCAAACATTTTCAACTACTTTCAAACAGTTCATACTTATACAAAATTTTCTCCAAATGTTTACAAGTCTTTACTTTCGAGTTTTACAAATCAAAGACACATTAATACTTATGAATTCACCAACTTTATTACTGATACTCGCTTTCAAAATAAATTGTATTTTCAGGTCACAAATAGACAGGTACGACGACCAGGTTTTGTGAATACAGAGAAATCACGACTCCTCTTTTATTTCGATTATTCATTATGTTGTCTTATACTATGAAAGAACACACTTGTAATTAAAAATTATACTATTAATGCAATGGATGATGTTGTTGCTTGTTTACTACTTTACATTGTTGTGAACATTACATGATGTCCTCCACCCCCGAACGTTTCCGCCGTTCTCGGTTTTAGGGTGTGACAGATTGGTATCAGAGCATTGTTTATAGTGAATTGAGTATATCAACCCATAAAAGATATACTAACTATAAATACAATGGTATTAAAAATACTTTGACCAAGAGTTTATAATTTTAAATAATAAAATATTTAACAAAGTATACGTGCCTGCATTCATACTAAAATCCATGTCACAATGACAAGAACAAAAGTATTACGATTGTTGAATATCACAGGTAAGCTCAGGGATGTATGGCCAGTCTTGGGAGTGGCATAGCCTGATCAACTATGCTGGTCCGAGGAGTGATTAGCACATGCCCAAGAATGGTTGTGATGTGTCAACAAGTCTAAAAACTTACCAACACTACTACAATGAGAACATTATAACAAAACCTAGGTCTAAAATACCATAGTGGTGTTTTGTGTTACTATAATTACTTACTTGAGAACTAAAAAGGATCTTCATTACTAAGTTGATAGTTGCTAAGTGGATACACTAAGTTTATATGTAACTAGGATCTTATAGACTTAGAATCTGTGAAATTTTTGCATTACCCCGGTTCCTTGTGAATTTGGAGTTAAGGTCACTTATTCAAAGGCCTGTCATGTTTTGATTACATATGACTGGTATGCACTTTACAAATAGTGATGTAACCAATGAATATTTTCTAATAATTATCTAGATAGTTCGTCTAATAATTATTTCCTTACCCCAATTCTCGCGTAGATAACATGGTTGGACTCCATCCCCACGGCAACCCGTACCTTCCGAATGAAGGCAATGCTGGATGGTTTAGAGAAGAACCCGAGAATGATCATCCAATCCCTTTGAATGATCACCATGTTAAAGACCTTTCGGATAATGATAACTCCGAACCCAAGGTTGAGAACCTACCCCCAGTAGCTCCCATTCCAAATCCTAACCCTCGTCCGGCTTTTCATGGCCCGATGCCTCCTTGGGTAGAATGCTTGGAAACATGGAGCGAAGATCAAGATCAGCCTATGTCGCTTAATGGAGATCGAAGCTTCTACAACGTAAGCGAAGGGAGCTCGGCAGACAGAGTTCTACTAATCCTGATCCGTAGAGTTGCCCGAAACAAAATTCAGGGCAGGACGACTCTCTAGCGTATCATATAGGTTGATGCCAATGTAGGAATGCATATCATCCGCACCAATTACCTTGAACACACTCACGAGAGATATGAGAGAAACCATGAAACCCTGCTGCAAGCCCTAGATGAAACTCGAGCCGAAGTCATAGAGCTCTGAGTGCATCAGAGGGTGTACGAAAGATACCTACTTGATATGAAACGTCAACTAGCTAAACTAAGGCTTCACCATAGGGGTGACCGTCTCTAGTAGGAGATACTTTACTTTCCTTCTTTGTTTTAAAGAACTGTGTTCCTGTCCATGTTCTGTGTAGCACTTTTCTATGTGACTACCTTGTACTGTAAGTACTTTTAGTTAGGTATTTATGTTGTCAAAGACTTTTCTACTCCAGATGTGATGTAAGACCTACTACAGGGGCAATTTTCCCGAACTTATTACATCTTAAACATCGATGATACTGGCAGTCGGCTAACTTATGTGTCACTCTTTGTTCAAATACTCTCATCATATTTTCATTGGAGTCTATCTAAAACTTGCTTTAGTCAAGTCTTTGGACTATAGTAATTTAACTTCGAAGACATTTCCAAGTCTCTTTCAGTGGTTGGATCATATTATCCACCAACCTATAGTACCTCGGCTTGAACGACAAACTTTTGGAGAGCATTTACGAACTTACTTCTACTCTTTACTAGGACTGCATCATAGGGATGTTGCTCAAACCTTCGAGAACATACTCTTACTCTTTACATGAACGATCAGACTACATCTAAGTTCAACCATAATAGCTCACGAACTCATTTTCTTTCGTGTTACATAATCATGTCGTCATCCGGAAATAGTCAGCCGAACAATGAAACCCCTGCCGTTCCTATGGATGCCGTCACTTTCCAAGCCACAATTACAGCTGCTGTGACGTCTGTCGTGACAGTTGTCCTTGCAAACCGTAGTGCTATCAATGCAAGAAAGGCTGACAAAGGAGTCGAAGATTCCGATCATTGTACCGATCCGGGAAGTCAACAAATAGTAACAGTCGCCAACACTCAAAACAACAACTCAGAGTTCAAGAAACGGAAACGTCAAGACCAATTAGAACGCAAGCGATTTCAAAGGATTGCTATGCGACAACAATAATTGATGACTCCTGCCACCTCAGCACCTGTCAAGCGTTATGAGGGAGCACTCCCGAAGTGTAACAAGTGTAACTATTGTAACACCGAAAATTTCAAACAAAATTTTCAATTTTTATAAAACATAATTCCATCGATATTCATAAAAACAACCATTTTAATTATCCAACAAAACAGTACAAAATCCCAAGATCATAATATCAAGCTCCGAACGTGTGTGTATACGGATCAAGCCGGCGCCTTCCCGCGGTCGTCACTAGTACCTGAAACAAATAACATCAAAACTGTAAGCACAAGGCTTAGTGAGTTCCCCAAAATACCACATATAACACATATTAGCCACTCTAGGCTATAACTCTGTGGGTCCGTGCACCCAAACTCTGTGAACCCTCAGGTTCTAGCTCTGATAAACATGCACCACATAAATCACATAGAAATCATGCAGTACAACACACAACATACATAGCATACAAATACTCTATCACATAACTCTGGTTACCTACTCAAGGTAAAGTATAGTGAGAAGACTCACCTCGCGTATCTCGGTATCTCACGAAACCTGGAAATCCCTCGTGCTCGATCCTCCGAGCTCTAATCCTCCTATAACATTATATGCTTCTAATTAACACTTTATATCTCTAAGGTTGACTATCAATAAGGAGTCAACACTGGTCAACTCTGGTCAACGGTCAACGGTCAACTCTGACCGGACTCGGTGAGTACCAAGGCGACTCGGCGAGTCTGGGCGTGTACACCAATTTCCCTGGAATCCTCCCTTGACACGTCGAGCATTCACTCAACTCGACGAGTTCCACCTGGCATGAGTTGTGGGGCCACCACGACTCAACTCGCCGAGTCTCAAAACAACTCGGCGAGTCCAGTTTGACTCAATCCACCGGTCCATTCTGACTCCCCCTTGACTCACTGAGTCCACCCTCCCCAACTCGGCGAGGCCACTCACTGTGTGGTCGGGCAACATTCATGCTACTCGCCGAGTCTGTTCTTCGGACTCGGTGAGTCCGTGCCATGCACTAACTCAATCTTGCTCTAAAGGTCAGATCCAGTCCATTAATCCATAGATCCAGTCCCTCCAAGCTCATTTAGCACGTAAAGTTACAATCTTGATGCACATACAACCTCTATATGACCATATATGATGTTTTTGACTCATTTACTACAACACAAGGTCATGGACTCCATTGTCATACATAAAGCTTGATGAGTGAGGCTCTCTGGACCTCTATGGGTCCAGATCCATATCCTCAACTCAAGGAGGGAACCAATGGGCACCAAATCATCCCATAAATGACCATCATAAGCCCTAAATTGCATAATGCTTCACCAAACAGAAAATAGTCCGAGATCATACCTCTAGAGTGATGATCTAAGCTCCAACTCCACGAAATAGCAACCTCCTTTGCTTCCTCTTGCCTAGACTCTCCTTCTTCTTGCTAAATAACACACACAAGGTCAAGAAATGCTCCTTTCTCTTCACAAATCGCTCAAGAACACAAGGGTCTCTCACTGAGGGTTGGGTGAGCACAAATGACGGCCATAAGGCCCCTTAAATAGGCCTCAAACCCGGAAATTTAGGGTTTCATTACACAGCGCAGACTCGCAGAGTCCATATCCTGGACTCGCCGAGTCCAGGCCGCTCCATTGCCCAAATCCGCGTCCCTACTCGGCGAGTCTGAGCTCCAACTCGCCGAGTCCCCCTCACAATTCAAGAAAATTAAATTTACAAGATACCTGGTAAAATCCGGATGTTACAACTCTCCCCCACTAGAACTAGACTTCGCCCTCGAAGTCTCGCTCTAAAACAGCTCCGGATGCTGCTCCCGCATCATACCCTCCGGCTCCGAGGTCATTTCTGATCCCCTCCGATGTTGCCACTGAACCAATACCAGAGGTACCTCCTTGTTCCTCAAAATCTTGATCTTCCGATCCCTAATAGCCACTGGTCTCTCAGCATAATTCAGGCTTGCATCCACCTGAATATCCTCTAATGGAACCACTGCCGACTCATCGGCTATACATTTCCTCAACTGCGATACATGAAAAGTGTTGTGAATCTACCCCAACTCTGCTGGTAACTCCAGCCGATAGGCTACCCGGCCTACCCTTGCAATCACACGAAACGGACCTATAAACCGGGGTCCCAATTTTCCCCTCTTCCTGAACCGGATCACTCCTTTCCAAGGAGAAACCTTCAGGAGAACGAAGTCGCCAACCTGAAATTCCAGCTCGAACCGGCGCCTATCCGCATAACTCTTTTGTCGGCTCTGAGCGGTCGATAACCTCTGTCTGACCAGCTGTATCTGCTATGTCGTCTGATTCACGATCTCTGTACTACCCATTACCCTTTGCCCAACCTCTCCCCAACATATGGGAGTCCGACACCTCCTACCATACAACAGCTCAAAGGGTGGCATACCGATGCTCGAATGATGGCTGTTATTGTAGGAAAACTCTACCAAGGGCAAATACGTGTCCCAACTACCCCCAAAGTCCAATACACATGCTCGAAGCATGTCCTCAAGTGTCTGAATCGTCCGCTCACTCTGGCCATCGGTCTGGGGGTGGTATGCGGTACTAAAATGCAGCTTAGTACCCAACTCCTCATGAAATTTCTTCCAGAAACGGAAAGTGAAACGCACATCGCGATCTGAAACAATCGAGATCGGCACTCCATGCCGAGATACAACCTCTCTCACATAAATCTCCTCCAACTTCTCCGCCGAAGAACTCTCACTGATGGCAAGAAAGTGAGCGCTCTTTGTCAACCTATCCACAATCACCCAAATTGCATTGACTCCTCTGCAGTCCTCGGCAATTTGGTGATGAAATCCATAGTGATCTGTTCCCATTTCCACTCGGGAACCTCCAATGGCTGCAACTTGCCATGCGGTCTCTGGTGTTCGGCCTTTACCCTTCGACAGGTCAAACACCTCTCGACAAACCATGCGACATCCCACTTCATACAAGGCCACCAATACTCCTTTCTTAAGTCCAAATACATCTTTGTAGCCCCGGGATGGATCGAGAATTTCGATCTATGAGCCTCCTCCATCAATGTAGTACGCGTACCGCCCACAAACGGTACCCAGATCCGGCCCTGATATGTCATAAGCCCTCGACTATCCGATATAAACTCAGAAACCAACCCAACGACCCGCTCTCTCTTCTGCATCTCCGGACGCACAGCCTCGGCCTGTGCCCCACGAATGGCGTCCAGAACTGGAGCTATCACGGTCAATCTTAAACATACATTTCGCAGTGGAGTACTCTCCGCCCTGCGACTCAACGCGTCGGCTACCACATTAGCCTTGCCTGGGTGGTACAAGATCTCGCAATCATAATCCTTGACCACATCTAACCACCTCCTTTGCCGCATATTAAGGTTAGGCTGATCCATCAAGTACTTCAAGCTCTTATGGTCCGTGTAAATCGTACAACGAACCCCATACAAGTAGTGCCGCCAAATCTTGAGGGCGAACACCACTGCCCCCAACTCCAAATCATGTGTGGGGTACCTCGTCTCGTGAGGCTTCAACTGCTTCGATGCATATGCTATCACATGTCCCTTCTGCATCAGCACCGCTCCCAGTCCTAAAATCGATGCATCACAGAATACCACAAAACCTTCCATCCCTTCCGGAAGAGCTAATACCGGAGCTTCACACAACCTCTGGCGAAGCATCTCAAAGGAGGCCTGCTGCTCGGGACCCCATAAAAATGTAACACCCTTCCGGGTCAATCTGGTGAGTGGAACCGCAATCTTGGAGAAATCCTTAATAAACCTACGATAATACCCTGCCAACCCAAGGAAACTTCGGATCTCAGAAGGTGACCTTGGCACCTCCCACCTCATCACTGCGTCAACCTTGGCCGGATCGACCAGTATCCCCTTCTGGTTAACGAGATGTCCCAGAAACTGGACCTCCCGCAACCAGAAATCGCACTTGGAAAACTTTGCATAAAGTTTCTCCGATCTCAAAACTCCAAGAACCTCCCTCAAATGCTTCTCGTGTTGCTCTCTAGATCTCGAATATACCAGAATATCATCAATGAACACAATCACCGACCGATCCAACATCGGCCGACATACCCTGTTCATGAGGTCCATGAACACAGCCGGGGCATTGGTGAGCCCAAAAGGCATCACCACAAACTCATAATGCCCATAACGCATCCTGAATGCTATCTTCTGGACGTCCTCGTCCCGCACTCTCACCTGATGATAGCCCGACCTCAAATCAATCTTGGAGAACCAAGATGCTCCCTGTAACTGATCGAATAAATCGTCAATCCTCGGCAATGGGTAACGGTTCTTGACCGTCAGCTTATTCAATTCCCGGTAATCAATACACATGCGATGCGAGCCATCTTTCTTTTTCACAAACAGGATGGGTGCTCCCCACGGCGAGCTACTCGGCCGAATAAACCCCTTCCCCAGCAACTCCTGAAGTTGCAAGGGTAACTCTTGCATCTCTGGAGGCGCAAGGCGATACGGCACCTTAGCGATAGGCACGGCTCCTGGAACCAAATCGATACCAAACTCCACTTGCCTCATGGGAGGCACACCTGGTAACTCTTCGGGAAAGACATCTGGAAACTCACGCACCACTGGAACTTCATCCACCGAACTCGGTCTCTCGGAGATCACTCGCGTATCCATCACATACGCCACAAAACCCTTACAGCCCTGCTGTAAACACTGCCTCGCCCTAGCAGCCGAACAAAAGGCTGATCCAGAACGTGTACCCTCGCCGTAAACCGAAAGAACTCCCCCACTAGGATCTCGTATAGTCACCAGCTGACGCTCGCAATCGATAACCGCGCCGTATCGGCTCAACCAGTCCATGCCCAGTATAACACAGACATCACCCATCGCAATAGGAATCAGGTCAATCGGGAACTCAACCCCAAAAATCTCCAATACACATCCCCGAAGGACCTCCGTGACACAAATCACTCTGTCGGCGGCTATGGAAACCCGCAGGGGCCGACTCAGTGCCCCACGACTAACACTGATATGCTGACTAAATGTCAAAGATACAAAAGATCGACTCGCACCCGAGTCAAATAACACTAAAGCAGGTACAGAGTTCACAAGGAAGGTACCTATGCATAGCATAATATAAGCATAATATCTCAACCCCATAATTAAATAGTAGAAAGGAAACGTACCAGCCACAACGTCGGGTGCAGCACGGACCTCTTCCGCAGTCAGCTGAAAGGCTCTCCCCCGAGCCCTCGGTGCCTCGGCCTTTACGGGCCGACTCTCTGTAGCAGTAGCTCTGATGGCAGCGGGAGCAGTCCCCTGAGATGCTCCGCGCAACAGCGGACACTCTGCCCTCCGGTGTCCGGTCTGGTTGCAGTGGAAGCACACTGCAAATCCCTTGGGGCAGTCCTTGGCCATATGCCCCTCCTTGCCACATTTGTAGCAAGACCCTGCTCGACAGACTCCATCGTGACCCTTGCCGCACTTTCCACAAGTGCAGCCCTTCTGGCTCCCAGGTCTGGGATCAGCGGGCTTGGCCCGCTTGGCTGCCGGTTGGGACTGTGCCAGCCGCCGATCCCTCCCTAGAGACTCCACCTGCTCCCTGGCCTGAGTCTCAAGCTCAATCTCCCTCTTCTGAGCATTTGCCTGAAGCTCGGCAAATGTCCGATACGAGGAGTTCGTAGCGAACTCCCGAATATCCCACCTCAGAATGCTCAGGTAACGGCTCATACGTGCCTGCTCGGAGGACACGTGCTCAGGGCAGAACATCGCCCTCTCATGAAACTTCCTCGTAATCGCTGTAACTGACTCGGTACCCTGCTTGAGGGTCAGAAACTCCTGTGCCAGACGCTCCCTCTCCACCTGGGGAACGTACTCATCTCGAAACATGGTAGTGAACCTCTCCCAGGTCACTGCCGAAAGCTCAGTAGGTGTGAAGTGCGCCGTCACAAACTTCCACCAATCCTTCGCTCCCAAGCGAAGCTGGTTCAGCGCGAACCGAACCTTCAAATGCTCAGGGGACGAGCAAGTGAAGAAGCATCCCTCCATATCAGATATCCACCTCATAGCTGCCACCGGATCCTGCGTACCATCAAACTCTGGTGGTTTGGTGTTGCTGAACTCCCTAAACAATGACGCATCACCTCCCTGGGGTCTTGCCGCAGCGATCGCTGCGGTAGCCGCTGCAACAGCAGCCTTAGAAAGAGCGGCATAGCGCTCGTCAAATGTCTCAATCAACGCGGTCTTAATAGACCCGAACATCTCTGGTATCTCAGCTCTGATGACCGCAGCCACCTCCTCATGAATGATCTGTCGAATCTCCTCATCACTAGCTCCGGCATTCTCCGGCATGTGACGTGTCCTTACCATGCAACCTCTGAAATACAACATGCGATAATTAGAATTCACTCGAACACTCTTACATTCGACAATCCACCCCTCCTTGATTCTTGGCATCCCAAGATTCTTATTTGGACTGTGTACCGCACCGGTGCTTTCAGTAGTACGGGGCTAATACTACTGTCCGCACCGTCTCAGTACACACCCCAAATCTTCCTCTTCGGATCCCAATCCCCAAGTACTCTATTATACTTAAATCACTTTGAAATAGATCTCACACAAAGCCCTAGCTGCTACCTAATTACTCTCAGCATCTCATAGCAGCTCACCCTTCCCTAGGCTAACGCATCACAAAACAGGCCACTCTAGTCCTATTAGCAATACCTAGCCTACTCTAGCATGCAAACACATCACATTAATAATAATTATCACATAATATAAAGGTATTTTGGGAATTCACCGTTCGGGCGCTGGCTGATCGTACACACGTTTCTTCCTGGAAAATCTTTTACTCTTAGAAAATTTTGGTTTTATTTTGAAATATCTCTTTAATTCCTCAGTTTGAGTTCAAATACCCCCGAAGGTGTACCCGAATCCCTCAAACCAAGGCTCTGATACCAATTTGTAACACCGAAAATTTCAAACAAAATTTTCAATTTTTATAAAACATAATTCCATCGATATTCATAAAAACAACCATTTTAATTATCCAACAAAACAGTACAAAATCCCAAGATCATAATATCAAGCTCCGAACGTGTGTGTATACGGATCAAGCCGGCGCCTTCCCGCAGTCGTCACTAGTACCTGAAACAAATAACATCAACACTGTAAGCACAAGGCTTAGTGAGTTCCCCAAAATACCACATATAACACATATTAGCCACTCTAGGCTATAACTCTGTGGGTCCGTGCACCCAAACTCTGTGAACCCTCAGGTTCTAGCTCTGATAAACATGCACCACATAAATCACATAGAAATCATGCAGTACAACACACAACATACATAGCATACAAATACTCTATCACATAACTCTGGTTACTTACTCAAGGTAAAGTATAGTGAGAAGACTCACCTCGCGTATCTCGGTATCTCACGAATCTTGGAAATCCCTCGTGCTCGATCCTCCGAGCTCTAATCCTCCTATAACATTATATGCTTCTAATTAACACTTTATATCTCTAAGGTTGACTATCAATAAGGAGTCAACACTGGTCAACTCTGGTCAACGGTCAACGGTCAACTCTGACCGGACTCAGCGAGTACCAAGGCGACTCGGCGAGTCTGGGCGTGTACACCAATTTCCCTGGAATCCTCCCTTGACACGTCGAGCATTCACTCAACTCGACGAGTTCCACCTGGCATGAGTTGTGGGGCCACCACGACTCAACTCGCCGAGTCTCAAAACAACTCGGCGAGTCCAGTTTGACTCAATCCACCGGTCCATTCTGACTCCCCCTTGACTCACTGAGTCCACCCTCCCCAACTCGGCGAGGCCACTCACTGTGTGGTCGGGCAACATTCATGCTACTCGCCGAGTCTGTTCTTCGGACTCGGTGAGTCCGTGCCATGCACTGACTCAATCTTGCTCTAAAGGTCAGATCCAGTCCATTAATCCATAGATCCAGTCCCTCCAAGCTCATTTAGCACGTAAAGTTACAATCTTGATGCACATACAACCTCTATATGACCATATATGATGTTTTTGACTCATTTACTACAACACAAGGTCATGGATTCCATTGTCATACATAAAGCTTGATGAGTGAGGCTCTTTGGACCTCTATTGGTCCAGATCCATATCCTCAACTCAAGGAGGGAACCAATGGGCACCAAATCATCGCATAAATGACCATCATAAGCCCTAAATTGCATAATGCTTCACCAAACAGAAAATAGTCCGAGATCATACCTCTAGAGTGATGATCTAAGCTCCAACTCCACGAAATAGCAACCTCCTTTGCTTCCTCTTGCCTAGAGTCTCCTTCTTCTTGCTAAATAACACACACAAGGTCAAGAAATGCTCCTTTCTCTTCACAAATCGCTCAAGAACACAAGGGTCTCTCACTGAGGGTTGGGTGAGCACAAATGACGGCTATAAGGCCCCTTAAATAGGCCTCAAACCCGGAAATTTAGGGTTTTATTACACAGCGCAGACTCGCCGAGTCCAGGCGCGCTCCGTTGCCCAAATCCGCATCCCTACTCGGCGAGTCTGAGCTCCAACTCGCCGAGTCCCCCTCACAATTCAACAAAATTAAATTTACAAGATACCTGGTAAAATCCGGATGTTACAACTATCATCATATTGGAGCTTGCCGAGTATTGCAATGCAACAATTGCAACAAGATGGGGTACATTGCTCGTTTCTGTAGAACCACCTCCACCACCATAGCTAGCCAGGTTTGCTATAGTTGTGGTGAGACAGGACATAATCAAAGGAACTGTCCAACAAGAAAGAACAACGAAAGCACCCACGTACACATAACTCCGACTCGATACCTTGTTTCCACCACCGATGCTAGTACTAGCCCGATATGTCACCAATACGGTGAGATAGGGCACTTCAAGAAGGATTGTCCAATGGCAAAGAACTCCGGCGCAGACGGGGAAATACTAAGGATCACTGTCGCAGGAGAGACTACCCCGGACCCTCGTTAAATTATCTAAGGCGTTTGTTGTAACAGACTCATAAAACATGTTTAAAACTAGTGCAACTCGAGTTTTATCTTTTGCGAGACCCCGTCTGTAAAGGGACCCTCGTGCTGTGTATACTTGCCTTTTGTAGTATACCTTGTTCGCAGCAGTATTCCTGTAGTTACTCTAAAGTACTATAACTCTGTTAAAAGTTGCACTATTGTGTTTGGTCTGTAAAGCCTTTATGCTCTAATATAATGTCTTTATTTTCAAGTATGTCCGATATTATCATACAACTTGAGT
Source organism: Lactuca saligna (assembly GCF_052625555.1). NCBI lineage: Eukaryota > Viridiplantae > Streptophyta > Magnoliopsida > Asterales > Asteraceae > Lactuca > Lactuca saligna. The sequence goes on from NC_136425.1 coordinate 74,443,495, forward strand.
CAATTCGATTCGCACAATACCAGTTTCGTGCGCACATCTCTTTCTTTGAAATTGTCTTTCTAGCGAAGCTGTCATTCCAGAACACCGAAGTGCTCATTCATAGAGTACCTCATGTTTCTTATCCTTTCCGAAGAAACCTCATTAAACCTCCCCGAAGTACCATTCATGCAGTACGTCAAGTTCAATCCAAGACCCATACAATTGATCTATCGCTGAAGAATGTATACATAGGGGTGGTATATAATCAAGGTTCTACTGGTTTAGAATTTATGATTCCACTTTAACTTCTTTTCCTTGTTGGGATGTGAGGTTAAAGAAGAATCATTTATTCGACTACCTTTTTAATCTTAATTATATACAACTCATATACACGAGACTGTGATTGATGAATCATGTATGACTTCTAATATGAACTTAAGGATGGAGACTGCCCAAGATTACGAGTGCTTGCATCGTCATGCGAACGAACTTAGAACCCAATACGACTCCTGTAACCCGATCGCCCTACGGTCTCACACCAATGGAGATACAAGAACTATTCGGATAGCTTAACGACTACTCAGCAATAGAATGAGAAGACCAAGCTCCTCACCTTTGAGAGCTCCAGTCTTATTCTTCAAGAAGACAGACTTCAGCGGGTGTGATCATACCAGCACGAATGCACTAGATCCCATCAGAACTCCACAGTTAAGCGTGATTGGGCGAGAGAAGTACTATGATGGGTAACACCTTGGGAAGTCCTCGTAGCGCAGACCTCGACAGGACTTCCATTAGAAGTCATTACCTTCTGCCTCGCATAGACGAATTGGTTGATCAACCGCACGGAACGAGATGCATCTTAGAAATGGACCCCAAGATCCGAATATCACCAGTTGCGAGTGTTAGTGAAGGATGTTCTGAGGACAACCTTCCAAAACTCAATATGGACACTACGAGTCCGTAGTGATACCCCTCAGATAGGACCAATACGCCCGTAGTATTCATAAACTTAATGAATAGGGTATGTCATTCTTACTTGGATCGGTTCGTCATTGTCCTTGTGAATGACTTACTTATCTACTATCCTAGTAAGAAGGAAATCATAAAGAGCATCTACAATGAAACATGGAAACACTACGATTAGGGAAACGTTAAGAAAAGTTCTCTAAATACAAGTTTTAGATTTGAAGAGTTGAATTCCTAAGACACATTACCAGTAATGTGGGAATTCTTGAGGACCCTGTTAAAAATCAAAATCGTTGAGAATTTGTCAGCACCGAAGACGTTGATGGGAACTAGCCAAATTCTAGGTCTTGCTGACCTACTGTCAAGAGTTCATCCATAACTCATCGCGGATTACGGAACCCCTTACGACTTTGACTCAGAAGGGAGTGGCCCTTGACTGGGAGGAAAAGAAAGAGGAAGAAACCTTTGGAAATCCAAGTGAGAGACCAAATCCTTTTGGAAGTCTCACTTTGGGAAGGCTTGATACGCTTAGGAAAGTGTAGTAAGCTAAATCCAAGATAGTTAGGACCTCCGGGATTCTTACCTGAATCGACCCTATAACTCACAAACCCAACCTACACCGTGAACTCAGTAACGTACATTTTACCCTTCACGTCTCGAGCTTGAAAATGTACCTTTCCATCAGGAATATCGTAATCCCACTCGACTAGATCGAGATCAGCGAGATCCTTGCCTTCGTGGAAGAACCGTAGTGACCATCGATCGAGAGGTCAAGCGGACGAAGCAATGCCGCCTCCCATTAGTGAAGGTTCGTTGGGATACCAACCAATGATCCAAATTCATTTATGAGCACGAGAACCAATCGATTAGGAAGTTTTCCCCACCTCCTTGCTCGATTATTCATGCCTACACCTTACCCTAAATTCTAATTTTGGGACGAAATTCCCTCTAAAGGGGGGATGATGAGACAACCCAAAACTTTCCATCCAGTTCAGTCTAACACTTCATTAAAAGTCAAACTCATTGTTGTTATCTTTTAGCACAATTAGGAGTTTATTTGAGCGTTCTGAGCCTTGTGCACTTAAGGAATAAGTGTCGGGGTTTATCTGTTGAATCTATGGCTCAAAGAACAAGTCTGGAACATCTTGACTAGGAGTTCACGGCCACCACATTGGAGTTTACGGCCGTAAACTCCATGTGGGCCTTAAACTCCTCCCATAAGGTCAAGTTTTGTCCACTTTGTTCATTCCTTTCCTCTTCTTGGCCCAAATCCTCTCAAGTATCATCCCAACTTTCGTCCCCGATCTTTAAATCTTGTAAGTTTATTGTCTTAACTAGTTGATATCTTACATCAACAAGTAATCTTACATGATTTCATCTGTGAAATAATTCCATTTTGTAGATCTTCAAGTTTCACCAAGAACACCAAGAACACACACTAGTGTTCTTGGCCACAACCGACCATTCAAGCTCCTAGATCGTAATTACTCTTGTCCTAACTCATTTTACACTAGGTATATAATGTTTAAGGCTTAGAAAACATAAGGAATCACATGATTCAAGGAGTTTACGGACAAAACATGTTCTTGGGCTGTAAACCCCTTTTAAGGGTGCAAATGACAACCTGACCCCTTAGTGAGCCTTGGAACTTTGCATAGAACCTTACACCAATGAACTAGGGACTTCATTACACCATTTGGTACTCCATACCATGAGTTTATGGCCGTAAACTCATAAGGAAGTGGTCCCCATGCCGTAAACACCATACAAGGCCATTCATGGACCTTAAACCCACCCAACCTCTTGTTTAAGCCTTGGAACACTTAACCACTTAAGTTATAATAGTTTTGAGCCTCATTTGTTGACCCAATTGAGATTTTAAGGCTAGTATTAGACTCCCCTGGGCCGCAAACTCCTTAAGACATGGTCCATTGACCATAAACTTCCATATAAAGCCTTGCACTCCATTGTTGCAACCCGATACCCTCTTAACACTTTGACCAAAGTGTTTTTCTCACATTAGGATGTTTATACATGTCTAATTAGTGCTATAATCACTAATTATATATATATATATATATATATATATATATATATATACACATATGTCTTCATATGTTATTACGATCATTGTGTGTGTTTAAGTCTTCACTTGACACCGAACACTTGTCCGACACTCCCATCCGATCCACTCACTGCAGGTGAGTTCATACCCCATAATTAACCTTTTAAATGTTTTTAAATGTTTATAAATGCTTTATGAGGGGAATACAAGTTGAATCATGTATAGTTATTATATCAATCACATGTGATTAATAACTAGCATGCAAATGGATTTACTATACGTTAACTGTTTTACCAAACAGATTTCTTCAAATGACTTTCTTAAACGTTTTTACATGTTTAAAACTCTTTATCAAACTGTGTTATGTACTATAAGTTTCCTTTCAAACTTTATCCCAAATGCGTTTTCAATCAAATGTTTTCCTTATACTTAAACTGTCTTATCAAACAAAATACTTTCAAATCATTTTATAAGCTGACATCAAGTCATCGTTTCTTAGTATTAAACTTTTCAAAGGTTTTACAAAACTTCTTTTATGCTTTCATATTGAAAAATGCATGCCTGGAAATGTATAGTTATATAAATAATGTTTAAAGGACTTAGGACGACTAGCTCGCTTTATTTCCTTTTCCTCGTTGGAATGTGGCCTTAAGACATCGGTTGCTCATCCAAATGTCGTCTAAATATTAGTTATATATCATGTATACATATATAGGTATAAAGGTTCCCTAAGTCATTTCAGTACCTTTGGCTAGCATAGGTGTACTCCCGATTATACTCGTACGTCACTAGTAACTATAATAGGTGTAGTTAGGAGATACTATTTACCATTCCAAGTACAAGGAATCAAACAAGAGTCAGTTCATTCATGAGTCTATACTACTACATTACATGTTTACATGAATAAGCTTACATAGATACGTTTACTTAGATATGCTTACATGAATAAGTTTACATAGATACTCTTACATGAACACATTTACATGAATACGCTTACATGAATACGCTTTCATAGATACGCCTGCACGGCAACACTTACGATACACGATAACAGAGCTAACATAACAAGGTGCTATAGCATGGAACAAGTTCAGGATCTAAGTATACTAATGAATCACTCTGCATTGTGATTATTATATTAGGTATATATGATCGTAGTAATGTGGATGTTCACGGCTTGTAGAAATGCAGGTTCGTGTTTGGTTCCCAGAATCTCCTGATAGAGAGCGTATAGTACGGGTTCTATCCATCACATTATACATTAATCCTCAAGTAAGGCAAATTAGTACAAAGTAGTCACTTATTACAAATACTACATTACTTACACTTTGCATACGACAATTGCAAACGGATTAAAAATTTGGGTAATATATTATTAATACCTTTACCATGTGCCACATTCACATAATCGATTAGGTAGAAAATAATATCAACAGGCGTACAGTCTAGTCTTGGTAGAAGGCTACTTTCAAAACAGTCTAGTTTTGGTAGAAGGCTACTTTCAAAACAGTCGGGTCTTGGTAGAAGGCTACTTTCAAAACAGTTAGGTCTTGGTAGAAGACTACTTTTTATACTAATAGGAATCATAGGGATTTGCTAGGATGTTCAAACGTTTTCAACTACTTTCAAACAGTTCATACTTATACAAAATTTTCTCCAAATGTTTACACGTCTTTACTTTCCAGTTTTACAAATCAAAGACACATTACTACTTATGAATTCACAAGCTTTATTGCTGATACTCGCTTTCAAAATAACTTGTATTCTCATGTCACAAATAGATAGGTACGACGACCAGGTTTTGTAAGACGGAGAAATCAATACTCCTCTTTTATTTTGATTATTCATTATGTTGTCTTATACTATGAAAGAACACTTGTAATTAAAATTATACTATTTATGAAAAGGATGATGTTGTTGCTTGTTTACTACTTTACATTGGTTTGATACACTACATGACGTCCTCCGCCCCAAAACGTTTCCACCGTTCTCAGTTTTGGGGTGTGACACATTGCATTGTACAAAATGTGCTTATAATGCATGCATTGCAAATAGCAGCCACCAAGTGTTTGACATGAGAAATTTACGGGTGCCATATATGGAAATAACCATCAGGTACATGTCGCAGATTAGAAAAGAAAAATTCATGAGGAGAAAAAGGAGGATAGAAAGTTATCAAGTTTCAAACAACTAACAATTGTGATCTATACCATTTGGCAATTGAATTCGATAAATTTGGCCAACCATCTATTGCATGTCTATTTCTGCATGGAAAAGTGACATGTTTGGTTCTCAAGTTTCAATACATTTTGGTAACCAAACATATCATGAAATAAAATATTGAATTCCAACTACCGTGGACTAAGCTGGAATACATGAGCTAAAACAGGTATGTATCAACAAAAATCCATATAAATCTAATAGACAAAACACAAGGAATAGAAGCCTAGATTTCAATTTCGTTTGATTTACCTAGAATATACAAACCAAATACGCTCCAAGGATATGCTTTATTCACGGATTCGGGTGAAATCCAATGACACTGGAATTTGAGTTTCTATTTCATGATATGTCTGGTCGCCTAATTGATGCAATTGAATTGAGTCCATTCCAACGACATCCGCCAAAATCCATATATTATGGGTTTCATCGTTTCTAGGAATGGAAGACGAAACTGAATTCCTTTCTCCCATATCAAATTGTCCTTAAAACCCTATACTTATTAAAGGGTATTTTGGTAATTTAACAAATTATTCTACCCATTTATATATTCCGGAACAGATCAACTTATAAACATATAAAGAAGACTCTATACAAACTAAAACACTTACCCAATCGCAATTATTGTTAAGATATTCAGCAACAAGTGATTTATGTCTGGTTAATAGCTCTTTAAATGTTGCTAATGCATATGATTCTATGTCAAATTCAGATCATGATGGTAGTCGAACAATGTTTTCATATGATCCAATTCGAAGATATATATGCTACATGAACCAAAAGTACGCAATTTATACATGTCATATTCAAAAAAGAATATTAATCAATTAATAATCGAACTATAGAAAATAAAATGCATTCTCACTTTGCAACAACCTGATGCCTCTCTCAAAATAGCACCAAAGGAAATAGAAGTCGGTAGATCGGCGTAGTTGAACATGTAACAATTTATAATGGTGTGTCATTATACCATAATGTATTAAATGAACCTTTATGTTCCTTCCCAGATTCTATTAATCAAAAGTATCATGTACTTGTAGAATAAAACCTCATCATCCTCTCCTTTTATCGAAATGCTTTCTCCAACCAACTGATCTCCTTTCCCAAGAGATCCCTCCAAATTTCGTCTTCATTAGACTTGACATCCTGTTAAAAGACATCCAATCTCAGATACATAGTAGAAAACAAACTAATAGCATAAATGATGTTATATAAATCAACATTATATCAACTAAGGACAATTGTTTCAATAAAAACAATTTTAGAAAATAGTTTCAACCTTGAGATAAGTAAACTGAGACCTAATTGGGTGGAGACTTAATGGGAACAATAAATAATTCTTCGAGGTAAATAAGGTGATCAGTTTAGGAGTAATGGAAATAAAAATTAATATTTTGGAGAGCCTATTCAAGACATTGTAGTATACTGGAACAATATGAGCCAAATTTTTTTAGAGGATTCAAAAGCTAATTTAGAATATATCAACAACAAAACATATGAATCATAAAATAGAGTAATTCCTAAAGTCGAAGAAAAAGTACACCTGCAAACATTTGAAGGGATTGTAATGGTTTCTAACCTTCTATATTATTGATCTTCTATTTCATCATTGTTTCTAACCTTCTATAAGAGTATGGGTAATTGAGCCTGACCAACTTCTCTTCCCATAGTCACGATTATGCTTCTGTAAAAGAATATATTTTTTTCGATTTTGCTAAAATACAAAACAAATCCACACCTTAGGAAAACTCAAATAGACTCCTCTTTGAAAGACTACAGATGAATCAACTTTGTAAAGGTTTAAAGAGGGAAAAATTGACCACCTTTCGTTGCCTTCTATGTCCAGTATTTGATGGTGGTGGCGAGAGGGTATCTGCCCTATGACGTGTTTTCCATCGATTCAATACAAAAGGAGACGGGATTGAAAACCATTCTAACAAATATAGCTTTTGATTTAGTTCATGAATACAAAGTAAAAATCGTTAATCATAATACTTACTCAAACTCTAGCAGTTGGATCCTGACACCAACAATTGAGGTAATCCCAAAATCGGAAAATCCAAATCCAGAAGAAAACCTGGTCGAGGTGTTACATCGCTAGAAAGCTCCACCCCATCCTTGGAATTACGGGAATTGAATGTAAGCGACATCGAAACAGGACTCGTCGGATGTGGATATTGTCGTAGTCGAAGTAGAGTTGCACGAAATTCGGGCTCACTACCTTCTGCAGTGTTGGAGGCAAACTCATCGGATTGTTTTGTGGTGGAGGCGGACACATCTGCATCGTCTATGGCGGAATCGAAGAAGCGAACTGAACGATCGATCAACTTCACTCTCCGGTGGTATCATAGAGGAATCGAGAACTCAGAACTTCCATGAGTTTGATTTGTGGCCTCTTTGTGTCGATTTCTTTCAAAAGAAAGAGAGGAGAAGGTTTGGAGAAGTGTAAGGAACGGTGGAAGGAAGAAACTTGATGCCTATAAAATGGCAACTTAATGGGTGTCCACTCTCACCCACCGCTTCCTTGATCGATGGAGGGTCGTTAGCCGAACGGGTAAGACAAGGACTTATAAAAATTCTCAATAAAAGTATGATGAATATTATAAATTAACTAAATGCTATTATTAAATTCTCAATCTTAGTTACTTTAGGAAAAATGTGAATAAGGTGCTAATCCATGAAATTACACTTTACACTTTGCTTTAGTCGTTGGTGGAGCGTGTGTGGTTAACCGGCACACTAACTTGGACTTAACAAGGTAGGTAAATGGTTACTTAAGGTTTATCATAGTATCGGTGGAGTGTGTGTGGTTTACCGACACATCGATTAAGTGATAAACTTTAAGGGTACCAAGTGATTTGCATGGTTACTTCACACTTCGTTTTGTGATCATCGGTATCCCAGTCACAAAACGTGGAGGGCACACTCGAGATTGAAACATGCCTTTGAAAAATTCATTGAATCTCAAAGAATCTAGGAATTTCTAAGAACCAATTAAAAACCTAATATCAATATTTCATTTTTCATGGTGGAATGAATCGTCATTCACCTACCTTTCAAATATGTTATAGCTTGAATTAAAGCATACCTCATCTAAGTTATAATATAATGTGATTGGATCCTAGCCTTAATATTACATTTGGGTGTTTTATTAAGGACTCTCTTAATATCTAAACTAATCTTGTTCTCTTCTTTCAGATGTCTTCAAACAATGTTGCTTCTGGCTTTAATCCTAATGGCTCCTTTACCCTTATGAACTTGTTTGGGAAAGTCACTTTTCATGGATCCAAATTTAATGAATGGATCCGAAACATCAGGATGATTACCCGCTACGAGGACAAAGAATATGTCCTCGATAAGGAGCTTAAGGAGATTGATGAGACCACTACAACTCCCCAAGAGATCACTGACTTCCAGGCACATGAAAGGGATGCTACAAAAGTGGCACGCATCATGTTTGCCACCATGACAGCGGAACTCCAAAAGTCCTATGACGACTTCTACCCTTTTGAAATGCACCAAGATCTGATGGAAAGATACCATCAAAGTGTACAACAAGAGTGGTATGAAATCATATGCTCCATGATAACAACCATGATGAAGGACGGGGAATCCGTCACGAGCCACCTGCAGAAAATGCAAAGGTATATGGATTGATTGCTGAAGCTTAATGTGAACTTCCCTGAGGAGCTTGCAATAGATATCATTTTGCACTCCTTACCATCGTGCTAAGATCAATTCCACATGACATATCACATGAATAAGGAACAGGTCACACTCAGCAAACTTTAGGGACTCCTCAAGACCACAAAAACAGGTCTTAAAGGTAAGTCGGTTGTTAACACTCCTACTCCAAACTCCGCCCCTGTCTTGGCAATCGGGAAAGGTAGATGGAAGAAGAGGAAGAGCTCTTCGAAGGGTACCAAGGCTAGGACCCTTGATGGCTCTTCTTCAAGTGGAACCAAGAAAGGTTTCATCACTCCTTCTTCTGATCCAAAAGTAGTTGAATGCTTCTATTGTCATGAAAAATCTCATTGGAAGCGGAACTTCCCAAAGTACCAGCAAGATGTGAAGGATGGGAAAGTTAAACCCAACCATGCAGGTGTTTACACTATCTTATCTAATAACTCACCCCATTCTAACTCTTGGGTCCTTGATACCGGTTGCGGTATTCATATTTGTTATGATTTGCAGGGACTAAGAAGAAGTGAGAATGTGGAGCATGGAAGAATAAACTTAATCATGGGTAATAGGAAATCTTTACCTGTCACCAAGATTGGAGTTTATACTTTATCGCTAAGTAGTGGGTTTAGTTTAGATTTGAATAAATGTTGTTATTCTCCAGAAATGGCAAGAAATTTTATTTCCTTTCATGCATTGTATAAACAAGGTTTTACCTTTTCATTTGATAATGAAGTTGGTTTGATTAATGCTTTATTTAATAATGTTCTTTATTTTAAAGTATTACCTTGTGATGGTGTGTATGAAACTATATCTGTGGTTGATAACTTAGGAAATAATGTATTGTGTATTGATTCTGTTAATGATAATAACTTGAATAAAGCGTCATTATGGCATTGTCCTCTTGGACATATAAGCAAGAAACGATAGGCCAACTCCAAAAGGATGGAGTCTTGGAGTCATTTGACCTAAGGTCAGATGATAGTTGCGAATCATGCTAACTTGGAAAAATAGAAAAGTCACCCTTCACAGGTTCTTGTGAGAGGGATGAAGTTTTGTTGGATCTCGTACACACGGATGTGTGTGGACCCTACAAACATGCCACAAGGGATGTTAATAGTTCCTATATTAGAGACTTTCGAAAGGTTTAAAGAGTTTAACAGGAAGTAGGAAATCAATTGGGTAGGAACATTATGATGCTTCGATCCGATCGAGGTGATGAGTATCTTAGTTCAGATTTCCTCGACTATCTTAGGGAATGTGGGATTGATTCACAATTGACACCTCCCAGGACACCGTAGTTGAATGGTGTGGCTGAGAGGCGTAATCGAACCTTTATGGACATGGTTCGTTCCATGATGAGTCGAGATTTGCTAACAATCTCATTTTGGGGGTATGCCTTAGAGACTGCAGCCCATATCCTTTATCTAGTCCATACAAAGAAAGTTGCCAAAACTCCTCATGCGATGTGGACTGGTAAAGTACCCAAACTAGACCATATCAATATTTGGGGTTGCGAGGCTTTCGTGAGACGATAGACTCATGATAAGCTCGAACCTCGAAGAGAGAGGTGTATTTTCATCGGCTACCCATAGCAATCCTTTGGTTACCTCTTCTACAGACCTAGTGAAAATGTGGTATTTGTAGCAAGGAGGGCTGTCTTTTGAGATAGAGAGTTCATAAGCCAAGGAAACAGTGGGAGGCAAGTTGACCTTGAAGAAATTCAAGAGTCAAGTGGTGAAGGAACTTCAAACCCTAGCACTCAACTTGAGGAGGAAACTCATGTTGAGCCTATTGACAAGTCTGTACCTCTGAGGCGATCTACGAGGGTTAGGAATGCACTTGAGCATTACTATGGATTCCATATTACTACGGAAGGTGATACACTTATCAGTGAAGAGACACTGATAGTTATGGATGAACCTAATGTTGGATTAGTGTCTAAGTCCATAACTATTTTGGTATGTACTTGACCCGATGGTGCATGGTCCTTTTGGGTTGCCTTCACCAAAGCAACTTGATAGGATGAATTATGGAGAGTAAGGATTAAATATGATTTATTAATATATTATGGAAATAATATATTAAAGGAGAAATCATATTGTTTAATTAATATTAGTCAATAATTAATTGGTAATTAGTTTTGTGACTAAAAGAGATTAATTAAACTTAAGGGACTGGAATTGTAATTATAAGATAATTGCAATTTGGGCCATGGATTGCCTTGTATTAAGGGATGGACGAATTCTAATGGGAAACCCATAAGGAAATCGTCCATGGGCTTAATTAAAGGAGCCTATGGGTTGCTTAGGGCTTAAGCATCCAAATTAGGGTTTCCTTGTTAGATAACCCTAATAGCCCAACTATATAAAGACCCCTTAAGGCTCAAAAACGTGGCTAATGTTCTTGTAAGGGTTTACACACGTTTTTGGCAGCCTCCAACCTCTCTCCTCTTCATCCTCTTGCTTATGGTGTTTGTGAACCATTAGAGGAGTGACACTTGTGACTCTAAGCCTTCCAAAGTCAATACAAGGAGATTTGGGATTGTTATTGCTACATAACAATCAAGGTAACATTATAAACTCATTCTTGTGTTAATATGATTATTTGAATGCTAGAATTAGGGTTTATAGTCTTGGATTCAAAGCATGTAGAATAGAGAAACCTAGATCCAAGCATTAGGGTTTGTATGAGCACATAGGATGTCTTATGACCAAAACCCAACAGTGGTATCAGAGCCTAGATTGGTTTCTATTGTATTGATGCTTGATATAACTGGAAAATTCGATTTTTTGGATCAAGGAGGCTGGACTCGCCGAGTCCATGCAGACTCGACGAGTCCAAGGCTGACTCGACGAGTCAACTCGTCAGACATGCGGATTTTTGGGATTTTTACCTATTATGACTTAGGATAATTACCATAATTGTTTAAACTTAATAATATTCGAATTTTGTTAATCCTTTATGATTATCCTTGTCAAAATAAAAGATTTTGGTCATCTAATTAGATAATTGTTACCTTATTTGATATATGTGAAGTTATGGAAATTATTTGATCATTATCTTGCAAGAATTTGAACTAGATCTAATTAGATAACCACCAATTATAGTTAATTGCCTTATTTGAATTATGTGATCTAGAATATTCTTGACAAAGTTTGGAATAGTTTCAAATTAATCCCTTTAGGTTTTATAGTTTAAATTTGAACCCCAAAAGTTTTGTTGTTTTGAAATTTAAATAGTTAAAACCCTAATGTTTTGAAATGTTTCAAAACTTGCCCTCAAGTTGTGGAATTTAAAGGCTGATTAAAAGGTTAATTAGAAATCTTAAATTCTAAAACTCTTGTATTGTTTTGAAAACGTTCAAATCACACCCTTATGGTTTTATTAATTAATTAAGGTGTATAATTAAAAGAGATTTAATAAATCCATAAAAGTTTAGGTTAACCTTTTAATTGAATTAAAAGTGTAATTGTTAAAGTTAACCATATAGTATTTTAAAAGTATAAAATACACTCTATACTATATATAACATTAAAAGTCTAACATTATATATATGTATGAGTAAAAGTCAGTCTTACCATTAGTAGGCCTCATTCACGAAGCTGGTCTATAAGGGGTGTTTAAGGAAATTGCCTATAAAATGGCGATTGAATGGGTATCCACTCTTACCCACCGCACTCTTGACTAGTGGAGGGTCGTTAGCCGAACGGGTAGGATAGGACGAAACCTTCCATTATAAGTATAATGAAATACAAAGTAACTAAATGTTTTGCAAATTCCCAATCTTAGTTACTTAGGCAAAAGTGAATCGATGCAATTCCATGAAATTACACGTTGTGCCCTTGCGAAGACGTTAGTGGAGCGTGTGTGGTTTACCGGCACACTAAATGGTTCTAAGCAAAGGTAGCAAAGGGTGACTCAATGTTTGTCATAGTTCGGTGAAGCGTGTGTGGTTTACCAGCACATCGAATAGGTGATTGTAACATGTGAGGGCACCATGTAGTTTGCATGGTTATTCACACCCGCTTTGTGATCCTCGGCATCCCAGTCACAAACTAGAGGGGCATATCGAGATTTAAACATGCCATTGAAATGTTCAATGAATCTCAAAGGATCTAGGAGTTTTCATAGATTTAAAACTTAAATTTCTTTTTCGTTTTTCATGGTGGAAACTAGTGAATCGTCATTCACTTACCTTCAAATGTTCTGCATTTGGGTTACGACATCCCTCTCCCGAGTTGTAGGATATTGTGTTGGGTCCTAGCCTTGGAATTTCATTTGGGTGATTTACCAAGGACTCAATCAATCAACTAACTTGAATTCGTTTTTCTCCCGATGTCAAAGTTCGACAACTATGGTCTTCCCAAATCCCGTGGAACAAGCATTCCACATGAAGATGATATTCCACGATTCGATCGAGGAACAAGAAATCATGCTTCACTTCCTCCTCCTCCTCCAATTATTCTCCCTAACCCACAAGTTCAAAGGCTTGAAAAGTTCAAGATCACTCAAGCCCTTTTTGGCAAGTGAACATAAAGAAGGAAAGTCGGTGTGTGCACACGTCCTCGGGATGAAGTCACACTGTTAGGATCCGTTGTCTGTGAGGAAATGGTTGTTGATTGGGTTCTTCAGTCACTTCCTAACTCATGTAGTGAGTTCGCAAGAGAGTACTATATGATAGACCACGACGTGACCCTTATAGATCTCACCTACATGCTTATTGCTGCTGAACCAACAATGGTTTGGCGCAATAGAAAAGCAAAGTTGATTGGTGAATCTGCCTTCAAGACCTCTATGGATATAGACAATGGCAATGAAAGACATGCAATGATCGAAAAGTTTGATCATAAGAGAAAGGCGAGGTCTGAAGTAGTTCCATGTGTTGTTCCAAAAGAGTCAATTTGCTTTTATTGCCAAGAGAAGGGGCATTGGAGATGAAGTTGCCCTATTTACCTAAGAGATCTAAGAGATGGGAGAGTCAAAAGTATGACTACGCTTTAGGTAAGAATCCACTATCTAACTCCATTAAGTTCCTATTCATTGATTCTTAATACATGATGTGATAAGATTGCATTTAAATGTTTTGAAGGATCGGTGAAAAGAAGGGAAGCTTGATAAGAGAGCAAGATGAATCTAATCACAAGAGATGGATCTCGATCTCATGGACTTGAAGATTGGATTTTGAGCTTAGATAGTTATGATAGAGTTGTTAGAAATTTTCTTTTACATAGTTTTCAATAGATTTTGCATTGTAAGGACAAATGTTTTTCCGCTGCTTTTATAAATAAAATAAATTTTGTTTGACTTATTTATTTGTTTACTTCCTTGCAATGAAATTGCTATGAAAATTGATGTTTGCATATTTCTACAACGAATGGATATGATTCTTAGTTATGTTATTTATGGAAGTATCAAGAATTTACCAAATAGGGAGAGCTTCTCATCGCCCAACTTTCAATTGGACCGAAACTTGGAATCATGCAACGTGGATGCACGATGAATGAGAAATTTCGTATTTGGAAATTGGACTAATTCATTGACAAAGTGTCAAGTGAAGGACTAGGAGATCGAATACACAAAGTTGTGTGTTGATCAAGTTCACCATAAGAGTAACAAAGATATTCGTCATGATTTACTAAAGGTTTAGTAAATATGATTATACTTACAAGATTAAGTGTAATTCTGAATTGATTAAAGGGTTTAGATCAATAGTAGAACGAATAAGAAGAATCAAGTAGGCAGAAAGACAAAAGTTTCCCCATTCTAAGAAGAAGGGAGAGTAGCTTTTATGCTTTATGATAGATCTTAATGATTAAGAACCATATCTCAATTGATCCTCTAAGTGAGTCTTGATACAATTGTATGTCCAAGAAGAGGAATCAAAGATTGAAGAAATGGTCAAATCAAGAAGTCAATCATACTTCGTTCCAAAACAAGTCTTAAAGTCAAGATTGTGACATTGAGTGAATAGTATTAAGAAGGTTTATAACATTCATCAATTGTGGAAAGTTGTGATGCCTTGGATAAGACAAAGACCAACTAAGACCAAAATTATGAAGTGTTTTGTTTTGATATAAGCTACACTAACTCTTGAATATTTGTTTGTCAAGAAATGTTTTTGATAAGAGAATCGTATATGTCAAGGAGTCAGTGGGAGTCTTAATGGTCTTGAAAGGTTTCAAGAACAAATCAAATAAACCTTATTGATTATCACTAGCACACGAGTTGGGGTTTACAACCTATCGTGAAGACATTATTTTGTTTCTGTGCCAATCCAATCGAGTTAATTATGCATGTGAGTCCTATGAGTTCTCATTTGAATGCATAAAAGGCAAGGACCTTGATCAATGGAAAGTACATTGATAGGAATAGGTGAGCTGCTTAACTACTTGGAAAACGTGGTGGGCAGCTGTGCTACCATAAGGCAAGAAATCAAGATTAAGAAAGTTCGATCCATATGAGTTTGAAATTGTTGTAAACTTTGTTTTTTTTTAACAAATTCACATGGATAGGAACACATACACTGTTTAAATCTAAGTGTCATAATATTTCCTCCTTCATGAAAATGATTGTGAGAAAATGCTTTCACTAAGAAAGATTTTAAAAGATAGTGATTGTAAAATTGCATTCTCGAATTCGATCATGGTTACAGCATCCCTTTCCATAATTTGAATTGTGAGGTTTGGCAATTAGTCTTAATTGTTAAGACACACATATGAACTATCTAAGGCAAAAGTGTATAAGTTCAAGAAGCCTTGATAAAAGATTATCAAAGCACTAAGTATTAGAAACATGAACTTAAGAAATTCAATAAGTATTGTTTTTCTGAAAGTTAAGATGTTTATAAATACATGTCGAAGCTAGTGGGAGCATAAGTGTTATGTTTTATAATAATCATCATGATAGTGGGAGCATAAATGTTATGATTGTATGATTATTAAGGCAAGTATTGCATAGTTGGCAATATTAATTATAGAAAACAAGAGTCATACTTTGCAAAGTTGTAAGAGTTAAAAGGTTGTTTTGCTATAATTAAGGGAGAGAATATTATGCTTCATTTCAAATCTAAAGGATTAGGTTGCGGAATGTTAATAAATTTAGTCAAAGGTACATAGTGTGTTCTTAAAATTTCGCTTATGATTACGGCATTCCTCTTCACAATTCGAATTTTGAGAACATAGCAAATAAAACATTATGCATCATGTACCATACGCTTCGAGTATAGGATCGATTGAAAATGATTTAATGTTTTACCATTCTAAAATTTTCCAAATGTCTAGCGCATTTAGAGGGAAAAAGGGACTAGAATCGGTTTTGACTAAAATAATTAAACAACTATCAAAGGACAATCCAAAGTTCGACGAGGATTGGTCGCTTGTGAGTAGTTGGAAGTATAGTATTGGAAATTATGGAAATGTTTCCATATTGGATGGATAATATCGACATCATTACGAATAGATAAGATTCTATTAAGAAATTAGTTGTCATATGGAACATATGGAAGCGTATCCATATTGGGAAGTAAATATTGAAAATCTATGTCTAGATTAGAAACTTTTATGCAAAAGGATGTTCAAAGGAATGTACTTTGAGTGAGAGACATCATATCTAACGAATTGTCTTGTTAAAATCTACGTTAGAGGACTTTGTAATATCATTGGCAATAGTCTTTGAGACTTTAGTGCAGTGACATTACAAAAGGATCGTTGCATAAAGTGTTAGAATCTAGTGTATTCTATAAGTAACAAGAATTTGATATTCTTACACTTAAGAAAATAGATTTGGAGTTGTAAAATGAGAATGATTGGAAATGTGTTCAATTTGTCTATTTCACAAAAGTAAGAACCATAGGTAAACATTGTGTGCATGCTAGGAGCATGGGACAAGTGTTGGAATTCAAGTAAGAAGTTGATTACCCGAAACGACAAATAATGAGTAATCGGTATGGTGATAAATAAAACGTGTTTTGTTTATACTCAAAGGTTTGAGGTCATATGGGATTAGTATTATTCTTGTGTTTCACCTTGCATGTTTTGACTTCCAGAATAATTGAGTTTATTAAGAATAATCGAATTATTCGAACGGGCCACAGTCATTCATATGTTGCAAGTAGATATGAATGAAGACTGTCATGAATTGGTGTGTGGATTGTCTAGAAAAGTATTAGACATAAGCAAATGTTTGCTGCAACGTTCATGAGTGCTTATGAATATGATTTGAGCATTGGATTAAACCCACGCTCACTTGGATCACTATCTCGAGTGATTAGTGAGACGATAACATCTTATATTCTTGAAACCGAGATGTGTGAGTTGTATCTTGCTAATCGGTTGTACATTGATAATATGTAAACGCACTAGTAACTTGGTGTTATAAAACATATTGTTGTGTGTGATTTGGTTAGTGAGTGCAAGCGAGCATTGTATCAAAGTTTATCCGTTCCTTTTATCCAAGGTAGGATAAAAGCGATATCTTTGGGCCCCTCGATGGTTTAGTGATGACATACGTAAATGCTCGGCTGGGCTAGGGCTAATTTGATTTGTTCAATTAGCCTGTCGTCATAAATCAGAAATCGAGAAGTAGTACAAAGAGAATGATTAGAAATCATATCTCAGATGATATCAAGAATGGAGGAATATATGATCCCTTATCTAAGGACACGCGTATCTGATAGGATCAGAGTTGACAGCGGCTTTGGAAAGCTACGATTGCAGATCGGAATCTGAAGTCATACGCAGAATAGTTGTTAGACTTATCCAAGTGGGAGACTGTTGGATTAGTGTCTAAGTCCATAACTATTTTGGTATGTACTTGACCCGATGGTGCATGGTCCTTTTGGGTTGCCTTCACCAAAGCAACTTGATAGGATGAATTATGGAGAGTAAGGATTAAATATGATTTATTAATATATTATGGGAATAATATATAAAGGAGAAATCATATTGTTTAATTAATATTAGTCAATAATTAATTGGTAATTAGTTTTGTGACTAAAAGAGATTAATTAAACTTAAGGGACTGAATTGTAATTATAAGATAATTGCAATTTGGGCCATGGATTGCCTTGTATTAAGGGATGGACGAATTCTAATGGGAAACCCATAAGGAAATCGTCAATGGGCTTAATTAAAGGAGCCTATGGGTTGCTTAGGGCTTAAGCATCCAAATTAGGGTTTCCTTGTTAGCTAACCCTAATAGCCCAACTATATAAAGACCCCTTAAGGCTCAAAAACGTGGCTAATGTTCTTGTAAGGGTTTACACACGTTTTTGGCAGCCTCCAACCTCTCTCCTCTTCATCCTCTTGCTTATGGTGTTTGTGAACCATTAGAGGAGTGACACTTGTGACTCTAAGCCTTCCAAAGTCAATACAAGGAGATTTGGGATTGTTATTGCTACATAACAATCAAGGTAACATTATAAACTCATTCTTGTGTTAATATGATTATTTGAATGCTAGAATTAGGGTTTATAGTCTTGGATTCAAAGCATGTACAATAGAGAAACCTAGATCCAAGCATTAGGGTTTGTGTGAGCACATACGATGTCTTATGACCAAAACCCAACACCTAACAGTTACGCGGAAGCCATGGTAGGGCCTAAGTCAGCAAAATGGAAAAAGGCAATGGACAGCGAGATACAGTCCATATATGACAATCAAGTTTGGAACTTGGTTGAGAATGTGCCAGGTCGTAAGACTGTAGGGTGCAAATGGATCTTCAAGAAGGAGACCGACATGGATGGTAATGTACACACTTATAAGGCACGACTGGTTGTAAAGGGTTTCTCACAAACTCCGGGAGTTGATTATGATGATACTTTTTCTCCAGTGGCCAATTTTAAGTCTATTAGGGTTCGGTTAGCCATAGCTGCATTTCATGAGTATGAAATATGGAAAATGGATGCCAAAACTGCTTTCCTTAATGGAAAGTTGGTTGAGGATATTTACATGAGTTAGCCAGAGGGTCTTGTCAATACAGAGTACCCTAATAGAGTGTGTAAGCTTGAGAAATCCATTTATGGATTAAAGCAAGCACTGTGCAGATGGAATCTTTGCTTTGATGAGAAAGTCAAAGAGTTTGGCTTTTCTAGGAGTGAAGATGAATCTTGTGTGTATGTCAAAACTAGTGGGAGTATAGTTAGGTTTTTGGTATTGTATGTGGATGACATACTACTCACAGGAAATGACATCCCAACTCTGTAGGAAGTTAAGTCCTAGCTTGGGAAATTTTTCTCTATGAAGGACCTAGGAGAAGCTACCTATATTCTAGGGATAAGGATCTTGAGAGACTGGAGTAAAAGACTAATTGGACTTAGTCAGAGTACCTACTTGGATAAGGTGCTAAAGAGATTCAGCATGCATGACTCCAAAAAAGGAGAGTTACCCATCCAGAGTAACGCCAGATTGAGTAAGACACAAAGCCCTAATACTGAGGCTGAGATAGCAGAAAAGAGTCGAATACCTTATGCGTCGGTTGTAGGATCGATCATGTATGTTATGACGTGTACTCGACCTGATGTAACCTTTACCTTGAGCATAGTTAGCAGGTATCAGGGGAACCCTGGCAAGGCACACTGGACTGCGGTAAAGAATATCCTCAAGTACCTACGGAAGACTAAGGACTGGGTCCTTACCCTCGGTGGGAGTGATGAATTGAGAGTTGTAGGATATAGTGATGCTAGCTTTCAGACAGATAGGGATAATTTCCGCTCTCAGTCAGGCTGGGTCTTTACCTTAAATGGAGGAGCGATTTCTTGGAAGACTTCCAAGCAAGAGACAGTGGTTGATTCAACTTGCGAATCAGAGTATATAGCAGCTAGCGAGGCAGCAAAGGAGGCGATATGGCTGAAGAACTTCATTGGAGACCTTGGAGTTGTACCAGCTATTAAGGAGCCAATGGAAATTTTCTGTGATAGTGAAAGTGCAGTTGCCTTAGCCAAGGAACCAAGGGATCACAGGAGATCTAGACACATCGATAGAAAATACCATTTCATCATACATCGAATAGAAGAAGGACTCCTCGTGGCAAAGAAGGTATCATCAGATGAGAATCCAGCAGATCCCCTCACAAAGGGACTGACTCGGGTTAAGCATCCCCAGCATGCTCAGAGCATAGGGCTGAAGGATGATATTAGATTTAGTAGTTAGATGACCTTGAAATTTGTAAAGTGTAATTGACATTAGATGATGAATAAAAGGTGTTTTATTTATGAGTAAAGTGTTGCTATCTCTTGTCGATCGTTTGCTATACTTCTTTTGCATGTTTTGACTTCCAGAATAATTATGTTTGGTATATCATATTATTCGAACCTCCACAGTCCGTCATATGTCGAAAGTAGGTATGAATCAAGACTGTCATGATTGGTTGAAGAGGTCTAAATTGTTGGACATGGCTACAACAATCATGAGTGCACATAAGTTCCGAGCATTGGACTCAACCCACGCTCACTAGAATCACATCATGGAATTTATCTCAAGTGATTGTGTGACGGTAATATCATATAAGTATTCAAACCTAGAGATATGAGTTGTTACTTATGAGTTGGTTATGCATTGATTGTACGTAAACGCATTGGTAACTTGATGTTATAAAACGTGCTTTTGTGTATAATTCAATGAGTAGTAGAACAAACATATGAGTCGAATTTTATCTGTTCCTTCTTGGATTAGAAACTGATATCTGGGCCCCTTGATGATTTTGTCTTGACCTATGTACCGGACCCGATCAGAACTAAGTTGATGTGTCCAATTATGTTCTTTGTCAAACAAATCGGAAATGGGAAACAAACTGTTGGACAATAAGTAATACATTGCTCCATGTATTTGTCCGGCTGATATCTAGAACATATGATTATGTGATCACTTATCTTAAATGGCGTATCATCATCTTCTCAGTTTTGAGAAACCTTGAAAGAGCTACGATTGCTGATCGGAACCTGAAGTCATACTTGCAGTTATAGTTATTAGACTTATCCAAGTGGGAGACTGTTGGATAAGGTATCTAAGTCCATAACTATTTCTGGTATGTACTTGACCCGAACTGGCATGGTCCATTTGGGTTGCATGGCACCATGCAATTGGATAGACTAAATGAGAGAAATAACACTTGTGGTTTATTAATATATTATAAGTTCTAATATATTAATTGTATTATTTAATTAGTTTGATCAAGAATTAATTTAGAATTAATTAAGTGATCAAAAGATAACTAATTAAATATATGGGTTGATTATGTAAATCATCCATAACTTGTATAGTGGGCTAAGAGGCTCCATGGATTATCAAGTTGGGTTAAACCCATAGGATGTTCCATGGATGCTCCATGGGAGTTCCAAACCCATGGGTCATGGAAATGAAGAGTTGTGACACATTAGGGTTTACATCGTGTAACCCTAGATGTGTCAAAACTATATAAGGAACTCATTCTCCACCAAAATCTACTACACTAAGAAACAAGAGGGTTAGGCCGATTTTTAGAGTGTTTGTATTCTCTCAAAAGTCATTCCAAAAGCATTTGGTGTTGTGTGAAGCATTTGAGGCATCACACTTGGGGTGTTAGGCTCACTAGGTTTCAAGGATCATAATCAACAATAGGGTAAGTTATTCTATCTTTCATTTAAGTTAAAAATGTTCCCCATGTATGCTAGATAGGAATATTGTTGGGTTTTGAGCATTCTAACACTTCCTAAGTGTACATGCAACCCTAATAAACCTTGGATCTATGTTTGTATAGGGAACATGCAAAATATTATTTTTCCAAGGTTTATAACTTATCTAGAATGGCATGGGGTACATTTAAACATAAAAGAATAGATGAATTACATACCTTTTGTTGATTGTTGATTCCTTGAAGTTTGAGAGCCAAGCACCAATAATGTGAATGCCTCAAATGGAAATCACAAATCACCACAAACTTGGAAAACTGTGAGAGAGTATACCAACTCTTAGAACTTGGCCACCACTATTACACACACACTCTAGGGTGTTTTTCATGAAACATAAGCTTGTTTATATAGTGTCCATGGTTAGGGAGAAACCCTAATAACCCATGTATTTTCCTCTTCTGAGGATCCATGGGTTAAAAGCTCCATGGATCATCAATGGACTTCCATATAAGCTTAGCCCATTAACAAATGAGTATTAGCCCACACTATATAAATGCAATAGCCCATAATTTAATTAGTCTTCCTTTTAATCACTAAATTAATTCATAATTAATTCAAGATTAAAACCAATTAAATATCATGACTTTATATTAATATATTATAACTTATAATATATTAATAAATCGTATTATACAATTCTCATAAAATTATCCATAAATAGTTTGGGTGAATGCAACCCAAATGGACCATGCCGGGTCGGGTCAACTATATACCAAATAGGTTATGGACTTAGACACCTTATCCAACAGACTCCCACTTGGATAAGTCTAATAACTATATTTTCCTATATTACTTCAGGAACCAACCAGCAATCGTAGCTCTCGAAAACTCTGTTGAACTCTGAAGCACCATTTTAGACAAGTGATCATATAGTCCTCTGTTCTCATGATATCAGCCGGACAAATACATGGAACAATTTCTTACTTATTGGCTGGCAGTTGTTTCTTGATTTCCGATTTGTTTGACAAACAAACTTAACTGAACACATCAATTTAGTTCTGACCGGGCACGGTACATGGGTCAACACAAAATCATCGAGGGGCCTAGAATTCGTTTCTATTTCTAGAAGGAATAGATAAACTTCGACTCATATGCTTGATCTACTACTTGTTGAATTGTACACAAAGGCACGTTTTTTGACATCAAGTTACTGATGTGTTTACGTGTAATCAATGCACAACCAATTCATAGGTAACAACTCATATATCTAGGTTTGAAGACTTATATGATATTATCGTCTCACGATCACTCGAGATAAATTCCATGAAGTGATACAAGTGAGCGTGGGTTTATTCCAATGCTTATAACTTATGAGCACTCATGAACGTTGTAGCAACCATTACTATGTCTAAACACCTTTAGCCATCTACAAACCCAATTCATGACAATCTTGATTCATACCTACTTCCGACGTATGACCGATTGTGGAGGTTTGAATAAATTAATTATTCTAGAAGTCAAAACATGCAAAACTGAAACAATAGTAAATAATTGGCAATGATAGCAACACTTTACTTATAAATAAATCACAAATTTCATTTATCATCAAACGTCGATTACATTTTACAAGTTTCATAAAAATCTATCTAATCTGTAAAACTAATATCATCCCTCAGCCCGATGCGCCTCGCATGCTGCAAATGCTTAACCCTCGTCAGTCCCTTCGTAAGGGGATCCGCAGGGTTCTCATCTAACGATACCCTCTTTGCCACGAGGAGTCCTTCATCAATCTTGTGTCTTATGAAGTGATATTTTCTGTCAATGTGTCGGGATCTGCCATGATCTCTTGATTCCTTGGCTAAGGCAACCGCACTATTGCTGTCACATAAAATCTCCATAGGCTCCTTAATAGCTGGTACAACTCCAAGGTCTCCGATGAAGTTCTTCAGCCACATAATGGGCCTATATTGGTGCAGCCGATGAAGTTCTTCAGCTAAGGCAACCGCACTCGCTGCTATATACTCTGATTCACAAGTCGAATCAGCCACGGTCTCCTTCTTGGAATTCTTCCAAGAGATTGCCACTCCATTTAAGGTAAAGACCCAGCCCGACTGAGAGCGGAAGGTATCCCTATCAGTCTGAAAACTAGCATCACTATACCCTAATACTCTCAAGTCATCACTCCCACCAAGGGTAAGGATCCAATCCTTAGTCCTCCGCAGGTACTTGAGAATGTTATTTACCGCGGTCCAATGAGCCTTACCAGGGTTCCCCTGATACCTGATGACCATGCTCAAAGCAAAGGCCACATCAGGTCGGGTACAAGTCATAGCATACATGATCGAGCCTACAACGGAAGCATACGGTAATCGACTCATTTCCGCTATCTCAGCCTCTGTACTCCGACTCTGAGTCTTACTTAGTTTGGCATTGCATTGGATCGGTAAATCTCCTTTCTTGGAATTTTGCATGTTGAACCTATTCAACACCTTATCCAAATATGTACTCTGACTAAGTCCAATTAGTCTTTTACTCCTTTCTCTTAATATCCTTATCCTTAGGATATAGGCAGCTTCCCTTAGGTCCTTCATAGCAAAGCACTTCCCAAGGCAGGACTTAACCTCCTGCAAGGTTGGAATGTCATTTCCTATAAGTAGTATGTCATCTACATACAGTACCAAGAAGCTAACTATACTACTACTAGCGCTGACATACAGACAAGACTCATCTTCACTTCTTAAGAAGCCAAACTCTTTGACCTTCTCATCGAAACAAAGATTCCAGCTACGAGATGCTTGTTTTAATCCATAAATGGATTTCTCAAGCTTTCATACTCTATTAGGGTATTCTGCACTGACAAAACCCTCTGGCTGATTCATGTACACATCCTCAGCCAACTTTCAATTAAGAAAAGAGGTTTTGACATCCATTTGTCATATTTCATAATCATGAAATGCAACAATGGCTAGCATAACCCTAATAGACTTAATCTTTGCTACCAGTGAGATGGTTTCGTCATAATCAATACCCTGAGTCTAAGTAAACCCTTCGCAACCAGTCGACCCTTATAAGTGTGCACTTTTCCTTCCATGTTGTTCTTCTTCTTGAAGATCCATTTGCACCCGACTGTTTTACGGCCTGGTACATTGTTAACCAAGTTCCAAACTTGATTGTCATACATGGACTGTATCTCGCTGTCCATAGCCTCCTTCCATTTAGCAGACTCCGGTCCTGCCATAGCTTCCTTAACACTGCTAGGTTCATCCAAATTTACCAGTGTATTATCGCGAATAAATGTATCACCTTCCGTAGTAATATGAAAGCCATAATAAAATGCAGGTGTGTTCCTAACCCGTGTGGAACGCCTCGGAGGTACAGACTCGTCAGCTGGCTCAACAGGAGTTTCCTC
This sequence comes from Lactuca saligna, assembly GCF_052625555.1. Lineage (NCBI taxonomy): Eukaryota > Viridiplantae > Streptophyta > Magnoliopsida > Asterales > Asteraceae > Lactuca > Lactuca saligna. Next base: position 74,468,422 of record NC_136425.1, read on the forward strand.
CTCATGTTGATTGCTAGTGTCTGAGGTTCCTTCACCAATTGATTCTTGAATTTCCTCAAGATCAATTTGCCTCCCACTGTCTCCTTGGTTCATAAACTCTCTCTCACGACAGACCCCTCTTCTTGCTACAAAGACCACATTCTCACTGGGTCTGTAGAAGAGGTAACAGAAGGATTTTGTGGGTAGTCGATGAAAATACACCTTTCACTTCGGGGTTCAAGCTTATCATGAGTCTCACGCCTCACGAAAGCCTCAAAACCCTAAATCTTGATGTGGTCTAAATTGGGAACCTTCCCAGTCCACATCTCATGAGGTGTTTTGGTAACCTTCTTTATAGGGACTATATTAAGGATATGGGCGGCAGTCTCTGAGGCATACCCCCAAAAGGAGATTGGTAGCAAAGCTCGACTCATCATAGAGCGAACCATGTCTAACAAGGTTCGATTACTCCTCTCAGCTACACCATTTAGTTGTGGTGTCCTGGGAGGAGTCAATTTTGAGACAATCCCACACTCCTTAAGATAGTCAAGGAACTTGGTACTAAGATACTCACCACCTCGATCGGATCGAAGCATCTTAATGTTCCTGCCCAATTGATTTTCAACTTCCTGTTTGAATTCCTTAAACCTTTCAAAGGTTTCTGACTTGTGTTTGATCAACTATACATAACCATATCTACTAAAATCATCAATAAAAGTCACATAATACCGATTAGCATCCGTTGTGGCGGTTTTGAATGGCCCACATACATCAGTGTGTATTAGGTCCAATAAACCCTCACCCCTTTCACAACTTCCAATGAAGGGTGATTTTTTCATCTTTCCAAGTAGACAAGATTCACAACTATCATCCGATTTAAGGTTGAATGACTCCAAGACTCCACTCTTTTGGAGTTGGCCTATGCGTTTCTTGTTTACATGTCCAAGACGACAATGCCACAATGATGCTTTATCCAGGCTAGTAGATTATTCAATATACAACACATTATTTCCTAAGTTGTCTACAATCGACTCAGTTTCATACACACCATCACAAGGTAATTCTTTAAAATAAAACACATTATTAAAGAAAGCATTAATACCACCACATTCATTATCAAACGAAAAGGTAAAACCTTGTTTGTACAAACCATGAATAGAAATAATATTCCTCACCATTTCAGATGAGTACACACATTTATTCAAATCTAATTTTAACCCATTATTCAGCAACAAAGTATAAACGCCAATCTTGGAAACAGGTGAAGCTTCCAATTCCCCATGATCAAGTTTATCTTCCCGTGCTCCACATCCTCATTTCTTCTTAGGCCCTGCAAATTAGAACATATGTGAATACCACATCCTGTATCAAGCACCCAAGAGTTAGAATATGGTGAGTTGTTATACAATATTGTATAAATACCTACGTGGGTGGGTTTCACTTTCCCATCCTTCAGATCCTGCAAGTACTTTGGGCAGTTTCGCTTCCAGTGCCCCTTATCCAGGTAATAGTAGCAATCAGCATCCTTCAGAATGGTAGAAGGAGTGACAGAACCGCTCTTGGTCCTTGATGAGGAGCCTTCAAGAGACTTTCCCTTGGTACCCTTCGAAGGGGACTTCCTCTTTTTCCCTTTGCCTTGCCCGACAGCCAAAACAGGGGTAGATGTTGGAGTAGGGGTAGTAGAGGTAACAACCGGCTTGCCCTTAAGACCGGTTTCAGCGGTCTTCAAGAGTCCTTGAAGTTTGCTAAGGGTAACTTCCTCCTTGTTCATATGATATGTCATACGAAATTGGTCATAACAAGAAGGTAAGGAGTGCAAAATGATGTCAATTGCCAACTCCTCAGGGAAGCTCACATTCAGCTTGAGCAAATGGTCCACATACCTTTGCATCTTTTGCATGTGGCCCGTGACGGATTCACCGTCCTTCATGCGGGTTGTTATCATGGAGGAGATTATTTCATACCTCTCCTGACGAGCACTCTGATGGTACCTTTCCATCAGGTCTTGGTGCATCTCAAAAGGGTAGAAGTCCTCATAGGACTTTTGGAGCTCGACTGTCATCGTGGCCATCAAGATACATGCCACCTTAGTAGCATCTCTCAAATGTGTCCTGAATTCAGTGATTTCCTCAGGAGTAGCAGTGGACTCATCAAGCTCCTTTAACTCCTTATCAAGGACATATTCCTTGTCCTCATAACGAGTAACCAACCTGATGTTCTTGATCCAATCCATGAAGTTGGAACCATCAAAGATGACTCTCCCAAAAAGATTCATGAGAGAGAAAGAGCCAGTTGGGTTAGAGCCTGAAGCATTAGTGTTGGAAGACATTTGAAAGAAGAAAAGAAGTTTAGATTAGATATATAGAGTCCTTAATAAGACACCCAAATGTAATATTAAGGCTAGGATCCAATCACAATATATTATACTTACAAGAGGGATGTCGTAATCTAAGTAATAATATATTTGGAAGGTAGGTGAATGATGATTCACCAATTTCCACCATGAAAAACAAAATGAATTATTAGGTTTTAATTGGATTTGAAATTCCTAGATTCTTTTGAGATTCATTGAACTTTTCAATGGCATGTTTCAATCTCGATTGTGCCCTTCAAGTTTTGTGACTGGGATGCCGAGGATCACAAAACAAGGTGTGAATAACCCTGCTAATTCACTTGGTACCCTTAATATTATCACCTAATCAATGTACCGGTTAACCACACACGCTCCATTGATCTATGACAAACATTAAGTCACCCTTCATGATCCTTACTAGTCCAAGTTAGTGTGCCGGTTAACCATACACGCTCCACCAACGACTTGGTAAGGTACAAAGTGTGAATTACATGGACTAGCATCATGTTCCATTTTTCTAAAGTAACTAAGATTGGGAATTAAAATATTTAGTTGCTTTATAATCATCATTATACTTTTACTGAGGATTGGAAGTCATTGTCCTACCCATTCGGCTAACGACCCTCCACCGATCAAGGAAACGGTGGGTGGAAGTGAACACCCATTAAGCTGCCATTTTATAGGCAACAACCTTATACCCCCCCTTATAGACCGGCTTCGTGAATGAGGCCTACTAATGGTAGAACGACTTATTCTTATACATATATATAATAATTAACCATTAATGTTATAAATAGTATAAGTGTTGAATTTTAACTATTAAAACTCTAAGGGTTGAAATTAAATTTTATTAAAGTGTGTGAAACTTTACAAATTCCAAAACTTGAGGCAAGTTTTATAACTATCCAAAACTTTTCATTTCATAACTTATCAATTAAAGGTTCATAAAACGAAGACTCTTCATTTTCATGTAACTTATGTGTTTTAAATGTGTGTTTAAAACAAGTGACCTGTGGATATCCATAACTTGAGGACAAATTATGGACTCCATTAAAACACATAAATGATCAAGAATTAATCCTAAACAATTCAGCAAATAATTCCTATCATCTTCTAAATTCATAAGAACATGAACATGATTATCAAAGTTTCAAGAATTATATGAACACATACAAAGCATGAAATTATGATATATGCTATTGTAAATGGATTAGAACAACCATTACACCAACTAAAACAAGTTTTAAAACACCAAAACAGTTTAGGGTAATGTTTCTAGTCCTTTTCCAGCAGCAAAAGTCGAAAATCTGCATTCTGAGGCTCCTACTCGCCGAGTGCACAAACCTACTCGCCGAGTAGGATGAATTTACACATGAACTCGGTGAGTCCCCCCAAGGACTCGGCGAGTTCATCAGGCAGACAGCAAAATCTTCGACCTTTTCACTATTTTGCATCAAGTATCAAACAAACAAGCCTAGGCTCTAATACCAATGTTGGGTTTTGAGCATTCTAACACTTCCTAAGTGTACATGCAACCCTAATAAACCTTGGATCTATGTTTGTCTAAGGTACATGCAAAATATTATTTTTCCAAGGTTTATAACTTATCTAGCATGACATGGGGTACTTTTAAACATAAAAGAACTAGATGAATTACATACCTTTTGTTGATTGTTGATTCCTTGAAGTTTGAGAGCCAAGCACCAATAATGTGAATGCCTCAAATGGAAATCACAAATCACCACAAACTTGGAAAACTATTAGAGAGTATACCAACTCTTAGAATTCGGCCACCACTATTACACACACACTCTAAGGTGTTTTTCATGCAACATAAGCTTGTTTATATAGTGTGCATGGTTAGGGAGAAACCCTAATAACCCATGTCTTTTCCTCTTCCAAGGATCCATGGGTTAAAAGCTCCAAGGATCATCCATGGAATTCCATATAAGCTTAGTCCATTAACAAATGAGTATTAGCCCACACAATATAAATGCAATAGCCAATAATTTAATTAGTCTTCCTTTTAATCACTAAATTAATTCATAATTAATTCAAGACTAAAACCAATTAAATATCATGACTTTATATTAATACTAGGCGAATCCCCCACACGTTGCGCGAGAATATAATTATATAGTTAAAATAATAACTTTTACCAAATTATTATTTAATATTTCTACTTTGAAACAAAATGTTAGTAGTAAAGCAAACATATAGTTAACATATTAGTTTTATTAAACAATAGAGTTTAACTTTTAAGTCTTCGCCATATATACAATTATTTAATAATTTTATAAACCGTTTAAAATTGTGTAAATTATATATCAAATGAATGATAATATAACAGGTAACAAAACGTATGAATAAAAATATGAACTGTAACTTTTAGTAATATAAAAATAGAAAAACATCTATTATAACATTTGTATTAATATATATATATATATATATATATATATATATATATATATATATATATATATATATATATATATACACAACGAATAATAAAAAATATGAAAAATAAACACTATAACTTTTAATAACATAAAAACACTAAAACATATATTATAACATTTATTTTAACTCTTCATATTTAAATCATAAATCTCTTTGAATACAGTAATGTTTTTAGTGAGCAAAACCTTACAACCTTATAAAAGAAAGAAAAATACAAAATTATTAGTGATTACTAATTAATAATCATAAGTTAAAAACTCTTGAGTTTTAACTAATAAATATACATAAATTAAAAAACTTTTGAGAAGTAGTGTAAGTTTTAAATGAATGCGGTACTTGGAAATGTATTATTATTATTATTATTATTATTATTATTATTATTATTATTATATTCTTCTAAATAATGTTTTTGATGCATCATTTTAATCCCTTCACTTATTAAACATAAAAATATTTAATTATAAATTTATAACATACATAGGTGCATAAACATGTGAAACAAATCACATAATATATATATATATATATATATATATATATATATATATATATATATATATATATATATATATATATTCGTAAATGTCATATGTTATTCTTGTGGTAGTAATATGGATAAATTAATTTCATATGAAGAACATATCATGATAAGTCTATCATAATTACATATTAAATGTTCAAAATTATGTTATCTTTTAAATATTATCTTTTAAATATGCTGTGTAGGATAACCCAACAAAAAGTAATATAAAATAAACATAATCAAAATAGAAAAACTACAATCAAATAAATAAGAGCATTGGGTGGTTGAATATATAAATAAAGATGTTACATAAACACATTTAAATCAAAAGAAAAAACTAACATTCGTTAACTTTACTCAAACAAAAAAACCTATATCCATTTTATGAATCTTCTTTCATCATTTAACACCATTCAACATAGAAACTTGATGATAATTATTAACTAACCTGCATTCAAAATATTTTTCTTGAAAAAGAAGAATCAGAAAGATATTCCAAGCAAAACATCGATCTTTGGAGAGTCACATTCAAGATTGAGTAATACACACAAATCACATATAAAGATTAAATGAGAAACTGAATATAAAGAAAGAATAGAAAAGCTTCATTTGTTTTGGTTGAAAGAAAAAATCATATTACAATTACCATCGATGCGAGATAACCCATTTCTTCAAATCATCATATTTGGATCGTGAATGCTTCAACTATATGAAAACTTTTGAATCACAATATCTTCAAATCCTTCTTACATGTAAGATTTTATATAACACAAAAGACACAAAAGATTGACTTTTTATAGTAAACTTTTCACTAAATGCTAATTAAACATAATATATAAGTTATAAAACTTTTGAGTGTTAAATCATAATTAAGAAAGCTTTTGAGTTGCATTAGTTAAAAATGTGTGTTTCAAATGAATGTGGTTTGAGAAAGTTAAAACAGGGGGTTTCAAATGCATGAGATTCAAGAAAAAATGCTAGCTTTATAAGTATGTATGATATTATAACTTATAATATATTAATAAATCGTAGTATACAATTCTCATAAAATTATCCATAAATAGTTTGGGTGAAGTGCAACCCAAATGGACCATGCCGGGTCGGGTCAAGTATATACCAAATAAGTTATGGACTTAGACACCTTATCCAACAAATATAACCTTGGAGTTCAACTTTGCATGATAATTAGACAAATATAGATTCAAGGTTATTGGGGTTGCATGTACACTTAGGAAGTGTTAGAATGCTCAAAACCCATCAGTTTCATACTCGATATGTTCCTTGGGTCGAGCGAAAGAGGTTGGGTCAGGAGTTTTTAGACCTGCGGTGGGGATCAGAGTCGGTGAAGGAGATCACCTGGATCTTTACTGAGAAGGATATTTTTTGCCCTGAGTTTGCTTCAAAGAAGGCTCAGATGAACCGTTATCTGATCATGCTCAAGACAGACATCAGGAACTTTGTTTCTACTCAGCGGTGTGATACTTTTCTAGAGTTGCAGTAGGCCACCCGACGGCGTAAGCTTGAGATAGAGTTTTAGTTGAGAGAGCAAAGGCAAGCCCCCGACTCAGTCGCAACCGGCGCCAAAGCAGTTCAAAGCCGCTGATTCTAGGTCTGGAGTTCAGCGATGCCACACTTGTGGGAAGTGCAGAATGGTTCATGTTGGAGCATGTCAATTTGGTAGTGTGTGCCACAAATGTGGCAGGGAGGAGCATTATGTGAGGGATTGCCGCCAGTCAGCCCAGGTTTAGAGTATGAGGATTTGCTATCATTGTGATCAGGTTGTCCATGTGAAGGTCAATTTTCCGTTTCTCGCCGCCAAGTCGACGCATGCCTCCATGCTAGCTACTATCAGGATCACTGACAGGAATCAGGGTAGGGTGGAGCCCCCGAGAGCTCGAGGTCGCGCTTTCCATCTCACTGCCTAGGAGGCCAGGACAGCACCAGATGTCGTGATTGGTATGTTTTTATCCCTTATCTTATTGATTATGTTTGTTTTATGCCCATATGTTTGTACCTCTGTTAGGTACACTCTTAGTGAACTCATTACCTGCTCTTGTATTGTTTGAATCGGGTGCGAGTCGGAATTTTGTTTCTCAGTCCTTCAGTATGGAGTTTGCTTTTCCTATTGGGCAGTTGAAGTGTCTGTTGCAAGTTTCTATCGCAAACAAACACAGAGTTTCTGCTTCTTCCATTTATCAAGGTTGCGTTTTGGAGATCTTCAAGGTATCCTTTGCGATCGATTTGATTCTGATTCCCATGGGGGATGCCTGCGTGATAGTGGGTATGGATTAGCTGAGCCGTTTGGTGTCATGATCGATTGAGTGGTTCAGCGCATGGTAATTCGAAACCCAAGTGGGGGAGAACTGGTTATTTACAGAGAGGGCACCAATTTGGTTTCAGGGTTTTGTTCAACAGTCAGGGATCGGTAGTATATTCAACATGGGTCTGCATGTTATTTGGCTTATGTGGTGGATACGTGGGTTAGGGATCAGGTGTCAGTTGCTGATGTTCCGGTTATCAGGGAGTTCTCGGTTGTATTCCTGGAGCAGTTGCCCGGTTTTCCTTCTAAGAGGCGGGTTGAGTTCATGATCGACCTTGTGCCAGGTGCGGCCCCTATTTCCAAGGCATCATACTGATTGGAACCGCTTGAGTTGTATGAGCTATCTTCTTAGCTGCATGAGCTACTAGGCAAGTAGTTCATATGCCTGAGCAGTTCTCTGTGGGGAGCACCAATTGTATTTTTCAGGAAGAAGGATGGTTCGCACCAGATTTGCATCGATGATAGAGAGCTGAACAAGTTAATGGTGAAGAACCGTTATCCCCTTCCGCAGATTGATGATCTCTTTGATCAGTTGCAGGGATCATCTTGGTTTACCAAGATTTATCTGAGGTATGGGTACCATCAGGTCAGGGTGAGGGAGGAGGACGTGGAGAAGATCGTGTTCCGGACTTGTTATGGGCATTATGAGTTTTTGGTGATGCCATTCGGGCTCACCAAGGCGCCTATGATAGTTATGGATTTGATGAATCAGGTATGCAGGCTGATGCTCGATCGCTTAGTTATCGTGTTTATTAATGATATCTTGGTGTATTCCAAGACCAAAGTGTAGCATGAGGAGCATCTTCGTGATTTTCTAGGGGTTTTGAGGCGAGAACGACTTTATGCTAAGTTCTCGGAATGCGAGTTTTGGTTGCAAGAGGTTCAGTTCCTTAGACACCTCGTTAACTTAAGGGCATTTTTGTTAATGTTTACAAAATGAAAACTTTCACCATTTTTATCCAGGTTTACAATTATCAGATCATGGCCATTTGTATCCAAGAAATAAATGTGTAACGTCCCGAAAATCATGGCATAAAATTTTTTGTTTTTATATTAATAAATCTTTAATAAAAATTATTTACATAAAACCAGGGTAACCAATATTTAGCAAAACATCATCAAATCAGAGTAATCGATAGAATGCGGAAACATGTGGTCTGTGCTATGCAATCATCCCGAGCTCTCTCATTTGAAAACCGGAGTATCTAAAACATAAACTGAAAACCGTAAGCACAAAGCTTAGTGATTTGCCCAAAATACCATACAACTACTGATTATCATGCAGCAAACGTATAATTGCCATGGGCTCCTCTTATGGTCCTTATCTAGAATGTCATAGGCTCCCCCCGTGGTCTTTACCTAGAATATCATTGGCTCCCCCCCCCCCCATGGTATGATATCCAAGTGCCACGGGCTACCCCCGGGGTCTTCCATGCAAGTATCACACGGACAACTAGCATATCACATAACACATAATGGGCCGACATTGGTGCATTCGACCCATGGATATAGTGAGAAGAATCACCTCGCACTGCCGAATCAAACAGAAAATCCCTCGTTGTTGGCTGACAGATCGTCGAACTATCAAAGTCAAAACAACACCCAATCAGCAATTGGATTCCAAGTGCCATGGGCTACCCCCGGGGTCTTCCATGCAAGTATCATACAGACAACTAGCATATCACATAACACATAATGGGCCTATATTGGTGCATTTGACCCATGGATATAGTGAGAAGAATCACCTCGCTCTGCCGAATCAAACAAAAAATCCATGGCTGCTGGCTGACAGATCGCCGAACTATCAAAGTCAAAACAACACCCAATCAACAATTGGGTTCCAATCCATAACCATAAATCCATTACTAGGGTAAATGACCAATTTACCTCTCACCTACTTTTGGACCAAGACTTAGGCCCAAACCTAATAGTCCACAAGGCCCAAATACCAAAAACTACCCAAGGCCCAATCCATGGCCTAATTTTCCAAATTGGGCCCAAATCTATAGTGGGCCTCCAAAAATAGATATCAACCCAAAACCAGATGGCCCAGCAAGGCCCAAAACAACAAAGCCCAAAAGATGGCCCAAACCGAAGCCCAAAAACCGAAATCCCACTCTGCTGAGTATGTGGGGCGTACTCAGATTGTACACTAAGCTTACTGACTTAAGAGCTTGTACGTTGCACGTACAGGCTTGTACGCCCAGCGTACTCCTCTGTTTGACCAACTCTCAATTCTAATAAAGAGAACTACACTTTAGTTTGCGATCAGATTGGCTACTTTTTAACTTTAACTTGATATGGTTCCAAATGCTTTGAATAAAAACTGATAAATACATCAAGGTTGATAGAAAGTATTATAATCCAAATAATGTTGGTTTAAGGATCTTTAATATAAATATGCATTTATTGATCATATTGATGTTTAGTTAGGCATGAAGTTATGGATTAGTTCTGAAATAATAACATATCATGGACCTCTGATTACTAAAGAAAGAGTGAACCTACCACCAGGTACCAACTTTGGAAGATTTAGAAAACTACTACTTGTACTTGTACTTGACTATCTATCTAACCAAGAAATTGCAGCAGGAACAACAACAGAACTACACAAACATCATGTAAGATGTTCTTTCCTTTTCACTTAATAATTAATATAAGTATTTTTCCCTACTAACTTAATACTAAAAGTAGGAGAAAAGACCCTAATTTTTTACAAATTTTCAATAAACATTTCATGTTTAAGGAAAGAAAAACATGTATCCATTTCAGTTTCACTAATTTGGTAACTAAAAAGCTTCATAATAGATGATCAATAGGTAGCTTCTTTGAGAGGAACCCCCAACAATCAAGGAAACCAAAACAGGTAAAAAAATCTCAACAATAGTTTTTAATGATTTTTACTAACAATGAGTATGTTATTGCATCAAACAAGTTCTTTATTTTTACTTACTGTTCTAACTTTTTATACTCGTAATAAGACTATGATAATTTATATATTGGTTTAAGATGGATTATATATTGGTACACATCATTTACATCGCTTGTATTTTTTCAACCAAAATCAAATGCCCTTTAGTTTCATTTTTGTAACGCCCTGTTCCGAACCGATTCCTAATTCGAGGCTATGACCCGAAGACCGGTCCTTATAAGGATTAAGGTCTTTGAAAAGGTGAGATATAGGCCCATTTGGGTGTGAGTAATGTATTTGAAGTGATCTGGGTGTTTGGTTCATGTTTTAGAGCCTAGGGGTATTTCGGTAAAGTGTCAGTTCAGGCTTTTATGGAAATTAGATTTTTGTTCAGAAGGTCTTAAGGACTGTATGAGTTGATAGAAGTGTAGGGCTTCTGTTTACCTTTCCATGGATATAAGGATCGTCAGAAATAGGCTTATAACGAAGAACTTATGGCCTTTGGAAGTTTGGTGGTTTTAAGGTTTAGTCAGGTACTTGGGGCATACACAAAGGGTATGCGGGGTGTACTAGTGAAGAGAGCAGTACGTAGGGTGTACCTTAGGTGTATTGACCAGGATGGTCATGGGTGCTCTTCGAAGTATGTTTGGCGTACTCCAATCAAACTCAAACCCTATTTTAGGGTCTTGGACCCTATTTAAGCTCCTTATCTCATAACATAACCCTAATATCTTCAGCCTCCATCCCTCTAAACCCTAGAAATTGACCCTTATCCCCCAGTTGAGTTATTTTAGAGCTTCAAAGTGATTTTTGTATGTTTTAGTGCTTGAGGAGGAAGAAGGAGTTTCTTGAAGACTCATTGCCTGACTTCGAGCTTTTAGATCCAGGCTTTGTGCACCTAGATCTTGTTGGATAAGGTGTCTAAGTCCATAACTATTTCTGGTATGTACTTGACCCGACCCGGCATGGTCCATTTGGGTTGCATGGCACCGTGCAATTGGATAGACTAAATGAGAGAAATAACACTTGGAGATTATTAATATATTATAAGTTCTAATATATTAATAATATCATTTGATTAGTTTGATCAAGAATTAATTTAGAATTAATTATGTGATCAAAAGATAACTAATTAAATATATGGGTTGATTATGTAAATCATCCATATCTTGTATAGTGGGCTAAAAGGCTCCATGGACTATCAAGTTGGGTTCCACCCATAGGATGCTCCATGGATGCTCCATGGGAGTTACAAACCCATGGGTCATGGAAATGAAGAGTCATGACACATTAGGGTTTAACCCTAGATGTGTCAACACTATATAAGTAACATGTTCTCCACCTAAAATCGGCTACACAAAAGAAACAAGAGGGCTTGGCCGATTTTGAGAAGTGTGTGTTCTCTCATAAGTTCTTCCAAGAGCATTTGGTGTTGTGTGAAGCATTTGAGGCATCACACTTGGGGTGCTAGGCTCACAAGGTTTCAAGGAACACAAACAACAACAAGGTAAGTTATTCTATCTATACTTTATGTTAAAATTGTTCCCCACGTATGCTAGATAGGAATATAACCTTGGAATTCAACTTTGCATGATAATTAGACAAACATAGATCCAAGGTTATTAGGGTTGCATGTACACTTAGGAAGTGTTAGAATGCTCAAACCCCATCAGTGGTATCAGAGCCTAGGCTTGTTTGCTCTTATTTGTGCTTAAAAGTTGAAAAAAGAATCGGAAATCTTGCTGTATGCGAATGGACTCGTCGAGTCTATAGGGGGGACTCGTCGAGTTCATGAGTATCTTCAACCAACTCGGCGAGTGAGTTCACGCACTCGGCGAGTAGGGTCGACTGATTGCAGAATTTCGATTTAGTTGCTGGAAATGAATTAGAAACATTACCCTAAACTGGTTTGGTAATTGAAAACTTGTTTTTGGTGGTGTAATGTCTTTGCTAATTCATTTACAACAACTAGTTATCAAAATTACAAAGTTTTAAATGTAATTTTTGATTGTGTTCATATTCATGTTCTTGTTCTTATGATGTTTTAGATGATCATAGGAATTATTTGTAACCTATGTGGTAGATTAATTCTTGATCATAATGTGTTTTAATGGAGTCCATAACTTATCCTTAAGTTATGGAAAACCAAGAGTCACACTTGAGTTAAAACCATTAAAACAAATACAAGAGTTAGAAAAATGAAGAGTCTTCATTTTATTACTCTATTAAACTCATAAGTTACAAGAAATGAAAAGTTTTGAAAGTTACAAAACTTGCCCTCAAGTTTTGGAACAAGTAAAGTTAAGTTAAAACTTTAAGTTCCAACCCCTAGAATTTTAAAAGTTAAAATTCAACCCTTATACTTATATTATGATGATTTAATAATTATATATATATATATATATATATATATATATATATATATATATATATGTATAAGAATAAAGTCGTCTTACTGCTAGTACGCCTCATTCACGAAGCCAGCCTATAAGGTTGTTGCCTATAAAATGGTGACTTAATGGGTGTTTACTCTCACCCACCGCTTGCTTGACTGGTGGAGGTTCGTTAGCCGAACGAGTAAGACAAGGACTTATAAATTCTCATTCAAAGTATGATGAATATAATAAAGTAACTAAATGTTTTATTAAATTCCCAATCTTAGTTACTTTAGGAAAATGTGAATAAGGTGCTAGTCCATGAAATTACACTTTACACTTTGTCTAAGTCGTTGGTGGAGCGTGTGTGGTTAACCGGCACACTAACTTGGACTTAACAAGGTAGGTAAAGGGTGACTTAAGGTTTATTATAGTATCGGTGGAGCGTGTGTGGTTTACCGGCACATCGATTGAGTGCTAAACTTTAAGGGTACCAAGTGATTTGCATGGTTACTTCACACCTCGTTTTGTGATCCTCGGTATCCCAGTCACAAAACTTGGAGGGCACTCTCGAGATTGAAACATGCCTTTGAAAAGTTCATTGGATCTCAAAGAATCTAGGAATTTCTAAAACCAATAAAAACTAAAATATTTCGGTTTTCGTGGTGGAAATTGGTGAATCGTCATTCACCTACCTTTCAAATATGGTATAGCTTAGATTACGGCATACCTCTTCTAAGTTATATCATATTGTGATTGGATCCTAGCCTTAATATTACATTTGGGTGTTTTATTAAGTACTCCCTTAAATCTATACTAAACTTGTTCTTCTCTTTCAGATGTCTTCAAATAATGCTTCTGGCTCGAATCCTAATGGCTCCTTTACTCTTATGAGTTTGTGTGGGAAAGTCACCTTTGATGGATCCAACTTCAATAAATGGATCAGAAACATCAGGATGATTACCCGCTACGAGGACAAAGAATATGTCCTTGACAAGGAGCTTAAGGAAATTGATGAGTCCACTGCAACTCCCCAGGAGATCGCTGACTTTCATACTCATGAAAGAGATGCAACCAAGGTGGCTTGCATCATGTTGGCCACAATGACAGCTGAACTCCAAAAGTCTTATGAGGATTTCTACCCTTATGAAATGCACCAAGATTTGATGGAAAGATACCATCAAAGTGCACGACAAGAGAGGTACGAAGTCATCTGCTCCATGATAACAACCATGATGAAGGACGGAGATTCCGTCACGAGCCACATGCAGAAAATGCAAAGGTATTTGGATCGTTTGCTGAAGCTTAATGTGAACTTCCCTGAGGAGCTTGCAATAGATATCATTTTGCACTCCTTACCATCGTGCTATGATCAATTCCGCATGACATATCACATGAACAAGGAAGAGGTCACCCTCAGCAAACTTCAGGGACTTCTCAAGACCGCAGAAACAGGTCTTAAGGGGAAGTCGGTTGCTATCACTCCTACTCCAGACTCAATTCCGGTCTTCGCAATTGGGCAAAGTCAAGGGAGGAAGAGAAAGAGATCTTCGAAGGGTACCAAGGCTCGGACCCTTGATGGCTCTTCTTCAAGTGGAACCAAGAAAGGTTTCATTACTCCTTCTTCTGACCCAAAAGAGGCTGAATGTTGCTATTGCCATGAAAAAGCTCATTGGAAGCGGAACTACCCAAAGTACCAGCAGGATGTGAAGGATGGGAAAGTCAAACCCAACCATGCAGGTATTTACACTATCATTTCTAATAACTCACCCCATTCGAAATCTTGGGTCCTTGATACCGGTTGCGGTATTCATATTTGTTGTGACTTGCAGGGACTAGGAAGAAGTGAGAATGTGGAGCAAGGAAGAATAAACTTAATCATGGGGAATAGGAAAGTTACACCTGTCACCAAGATTGGAGTTTATACTCTATCGCTAAGTAGTGGGTTAAATTTAGATTTGAATAAATGTTGTTATTCGCCAGAAATGGCAAGAAATATTATTTCCTTTCATGCATTGTACAAACAAGGTTTCACCTTTTCGTTTGATAATGAAGTTGGTTCGATTAATGCTTTCTTTAATAATGTACTTTATTTTAAAGCATTACCTTGTGATGGTGTGTATGAAGCTGTATCTGTTGTAGATAACTTAGGAAATAATGTTTTGTGTATTGATTCTACTAATAATAATAACTTGGATAAAGCATCATTATGGCATTGTCGTCTTGGACATATAAGCAAGAAACGCATAGGCCAACTCCAAAAGGATGGAGTCTTGGAGTCGTTTGACCTAAAGTCAAATGATAGTTGTGAATCGTGCTTACTTGGAAAAATGACAAAGTCACCCTTCACAGGCTCGTGTGAAAGGGGTGAAGGTTTGTTGGACCTTATACACACGGATGTGTGTGGGCCATTCAAACATGCCACAAGGGATGCTAATCGTTATTATTTGACTTTTACTGATGATTACAGTAGATATGGATATGTCTACTTAATCAAGCATAAGTCAGAGACTTTCGAGAAGTTTAAGGAATTTAAACAGGAAGTCGAGAATCAATTGGGCAGGAACATTAAGATGCTTCGATCCGATCGGGGTGGTGAGTATCTTAGTTCAGAGTTCCTCGACTATCTAAGGGAATGTGGGATTGTTTCACAATTGACACCTCCCAGGACACCGCAGTTGAATGGTGTGGCTGAGAGGCGTAATCGAACCTTGTTGGACATGGTTCGTTCCATGATGAGTCGAGCTTCGCTACCAATCTCATTCTGGGGGTATGCCTTAGAGACTGCCGCCCATATCCTTAATCTAGTCCCTACAAAGAAAGTTGCCAAAACTCCTCACGAGATGTGGACTGGTAAAGTACCTAAACTTGACCACATCAAGATTTGGGGTTGCGAGGCTTTCGTGAGACGCGAGACTCATGATAAGCTCGAACCCCGAAGCGAGAGGTGTATTTTCATCGGCTACCCACAGCAATCCTTTGGTTACCTCTTCTACAGACCTAGTGACAATGTGGTCTTTGTAGCAAGAAGAGGAGTCTTTCGAGAAAGAGAGTTTATAAGCCAAGGAGACAGTGGGAGGCAAGTTGATCTTGAAGAAATTCAAGAGTCAAGTGGTGATGGAACTTCAAACTCTAGCCCTCAACTTGAGGAGGAAACTCCTGTTGAGCCAATTGACGAATCTGTACCTCTGAGGCGTTCCACGAGAGTTAGGAGTGCACCTGAGCATTACTATGGATTCCATATTACTGCAGAAGGTGAGACACTTATTAGTGATGGGACATTAGTAAGTCAAGATGACCCTAACAGCTACGAGGAAGCCATGGTAGGCCCCGAGTCTGCTAAATGGAAAGAGGCTATGGATAGCGAGATACAATCCATGTATGACAATCAAGTTTGGAACTTGGTTGAGAATGTACCAGGTCGAAAGACTGTAGGGTGCAAATGGGTCTTCAAGAAGAAGACCGACATGGATGGTAAAGTACACACTTATAAGGCTAGACTGGTTGCAAAGGGCTTCTCTCAAATTCCTGGAGTGGATTATGATGAGACCTTTTCTCCGGTAGCCAAGATTAAGTCTATTCGGGTTCTGTTAGCCATAGCCGCATTTCATGACTATGAAATTTGGCAAATGGATGTCAAAACCGCTTTCCTTAATGGGAAGTTGGCTGAAGATGTTTACATGAGTTAGCCAGAGGGTTTTGTCAGCAACAAGTACCCTAATAGAGTGTGTAAGCTTGAGAAATCCATTTATGGATTAAAGCAAGCACCTCGCAGATGGAATCTTTGCTTTGATGAAAAGGTCAAGGAATTTGGCTTTTCTAGGAGTGAAGATGAATCTTGTGTGTACGTCAAGGCTAGTGGGAGTATAGTTTGCATTTTGGTATTGTATGTGGATGACATACTACTTATAGGAAACGACATTCCAACCCTGCAGGAAGTAAAGTCCTCGCTTGGAAAGTGTTTCGCTATGAAGGACCTTGGTGAAGCTGCCTATATTTTGGGGATAAGGATCTTGAGAGATCGGAGTAAAAGACTAATTGGACTTAGTCAAAGTACCTACTTGGATAAGGTGCTGAAGAGATTCAGAATGCAAGACTCCAAGAAAGGAGAGTTGCCCATCCAGAGTAATGCCAAACTGAGTAAGACACAAAGCCCTAGCACTGAGGCTGAGATAGCACAAATGAGTCGAGTACCTTATGCTTCGGCTGTAGGATCGATCATGTATGCTATGACGTGTACTCGACCTGATGTAGCTTTTGCCCTGAGCATGGTTAGCAGGTTTCAGGGGAACCCTGGCAAGGCACACTGGACTGCGGTAAAGAATATTCTCAAGTACCTACGAAGGACTAAGGACTGGGTCCTTACCCTCGGTGGGAGTGATGACTTGAGAGTTGTAGGGTATAGTGATGCTAGCTTCCAGACTGATAGGGATAACTTCCGCTCTCAGTCGGGCTGGGTCTTTACCCTAAATGGAGGAGCAATTTCTTGGAAGAGTTCCAAGCAAGAGACAGTGGCAGATTCTACTTGTGAATCAGAGTATATTGCAGTTAGCGAGGCGGCAAAGGAGGCGTTATGGCTGAGAAACTTCATTGGAGACCTTGGAGTTGTACCAGCTATTAAAGAGCCAATGGAAATTTTCTGTGATAGTGAAAGTGCTGTTGCCTTAGCCAAGGAACCAAGGGATCACGGGAGATCCAGACACATCGACAGAAAATACCATTTCATCAGACATCGGATCGAAGAAGGACTCCTCGTGGCAAAGAGGGTATCATCAGATGAGAATCCGGCAGATCCCCTCACGAAGGGACTGACTCGGGTTAAGCATCTCCAGCATGCTCGGAGCATAGGGCTGAAGGATGATATTAGATTTAGTAGTTAGATAACCTCGAAATTTGTAAAGTGTAATTGACATTTGATGATGAATAAAAGTGTTTTATTTATGAGTAAAGTGTTGCTATCTCTTGTCGATCGCTTACTATATTTCTTTTGCATGTTTTGACTTCCAGAATAATTTTGTTTGGTATAACATATTATTCAAACCTCCACAGTCGGTCATATGTCGGAAGTAGGTATGAATCAAGACTGTCATGTTTGGTTGTAGAGGTCTTGGACAAGGCTACAACAATCATGAGTGCTCATAAGTTCTGAGCATTGGACTCAACCCACGCTCACTGGAATCACTTCATGGAATTCTATCTCGAGTGATCGTGAGACGGTAATATCATATAAGTCTTTAAACCTAGAGATATGATTTGTTACTTACAAGTTGGTTATGCATTGATTGTACGAAAATGCATTGGTAACTCGATGTTATGAATCGCGCTCTTGTGTGTAATTCAATGAGTAGTAGAACAAACATATGAGTCGAAGTTTATTTGTTCCTTCTTGGATTAGAAGCTGATATCTGGGCCCCTCGATTATTTTGTTTTGACCTATGTACCGGGCCCGGTCAGAACTAAAATTGATGTGTTCAATGAAGTTCTTTGTCAAACAAATCGGAAATCGGGAAACAAATTGTTGGACAATAAGTAAGACATTGTTCCATGTATTTGTCCGACTGATATCTAGAACAGAGGATTATATGATCACTTATCTTAAATGGTGTACCATCATCTTCTCAGTTTCGAGAAACCTTGTAAAGAGCTACGATTGCCGATCGGTTCCTGAAGTCATATTTGCAGTAATAGTTATTAGACTTATCTAAGTGGGAGACTGTTGGATAAGGTGTCTAAGTCCATAACTATTTCTGGTATGTACTTGACCCGACCCGGCATGGTCCATTTGGGTTGCATGGCACCGTGCAATTGGATAGACTAAATGAGAGAAATAACACTTGGAGATTATTAATATATTATAAGTTCTAATATATTAATAATATCATTTGATTAATTTGATCAAGAATTAATTTAGAATTAATTATGTGATCAAAAAGATAACTAATTAAATATATGGGTTGATTATGTAAATCATCCATATCTTGTATAGTGGGCTAAAAGGCTCCATGGACTATCAAGTTGGGTTCCACCCATAGGATGCTCCATGGATGCTCCATGGGAGTTACAAACCCATGGGTCATGGAAATGAAGAGTCATGACACATTAGGGTTTAACCCTAGATGTGTCAACACTATATAAGTAACATGTTCTCCACCTAAAATCGGCTACACAAAAGAAACAAGAGGACTTGGCCGATTTTGAGAAGTGTGTGTTCTCTCATAAGTTCTTCCAAGAGCATTTGGTGTTGTGTGAAGCATTTGAGGCATCACACTTGGGGTGCTAGGCTCACAAGGTTTCAAGGAACACAAACAACAACAAGGTAAGTTATTCTATCTATACTTTATGTTAAAATTGTTCCCCATGTATGCTAGATAGGAATATAACCTTGGAATTCAACTTTGCATGATAATTAGACAAACATAGATCCAAGGTTATTAGGGTTGCATGTACACTTAGGAAGTGTTAGAATGCTCAAAACCCATCAAATCTAACCTCCAGATGTATAAATCTCAACCTTGACAACTTTTTCTTGTAGATCTAGCTAGGTGGCACTTTGTTATGATTTTGGTCCCTTTGTCGTGGTTCTTGTGAGTAGAAGTTACTCCAGAACCTTGGAGCTCCATATTTGTCCTTTGATGGGTTTATAGAGTCATAAAGTTTGGATCTTGATGAGTATAAACCTTCTGTAACACCCCGTTCTTAAAGTGTTTAATTATGATTCCCTGAGATTTAAGAGGAAGGGTAATTCTGGTCCTTTTTCGGGAAATGGGTTTCATCCGAGAAGGTTTCGGGTTGGTGTATGTTGTTAGAAGCATTAGGCTTCTCGTCACCCTCGTACGAATGTAAAGTTATTTGGTAGCGGGTTTAGAGTAGAGGAGTTGCGGCATTTTGAAGATGATCATTGTTATAGCTCTTTGTGAAATAAGTAGGAAAGGTCCCATGCATGCATGAGTTTTGGGTTTCATGCATGGGATACATGCATGAGTTTTGGGTTTTGGCTGGGTACACCCAGCATAAGCTGGACGTACGCCCAGCGTAATTAAAGGAATTGTGCGGGGTGGCCGGGTGAGTACGCCCAGCGTACTCTCAGAAACCCCAAACCCTAATTTAGGGTCAGCCACTATATAAGGAACATGTTGGTTCATATCCTAGCCTCCATAAGCTCATCTTTAACCTCAGAAACCCTAGAAACCCATATTCCCTCCATTATTGGGTGTGTTTGACCTTGGAAAGCTCATTTTGGCAAAAGAAAGGCTAGAAAGAGAAAGGAGAAGTTGTCAAAGAAGAAGAGGAACGATTGGAGCTTGTAGATCTGAAGCGATATCATCCTTTGAAGCTTATTTGAGGTATAAAGCTTCTTGCTTGCCATATATTTTGCCTAGATATAAGTGTTGTGAAGTTTTTAGCATCTTTCTTGTCCCAAAGTTCTCATCTTGATTCATGCTTAGTGTTGGCCGAGATTATCTGTCCTTTTAGACCTTTGGAGAGGTCTTGTGTGAGAAAAATGAGGTCCCAAGGGTTGTAGTTGTTCCATGTGTGAGAAACATAGGTCTTAATGGATTAAGACCTTGGATTAAGAGCTTTATGGACATCCCAAGTAATAAAGTTTGAGACTTTATGAGTTCTAATCATATTTGGCCTAAGGATCTGAAGTTTGGGCTTAAGAGCTTAAATCATTAAGTCATTATGTGAAATTGCTGAGCATCACGGTTACGCCCCGCGTAACCTTCGAGTACGCCCCGCATAGCGGGCCAGAGCCCCGATCCCCTTTGCGAATCAATGATGTACGCCCCACGTACCAAGGAGGGTACGCCCAGCGTACTCCCCCTGTTGGACTTTCATATTGGGACTTAGAGTTTGGGTTGTTTTTGGGTTGTTGGTTTATGGGCCATGACTAGGAATTTATGGATAGAGTATTTTGGGCCCAATTATTGTTATGGATATTGGATCTAGGCCCATTTGGTGAGGTAGGCCCAATTTGGTAAATTAGGCGAATATTGGATTTTGTATAAGATTTGGACTTTGGTCTTGGCCCGATAAGTGGATGTATGATTGGCTTAATGTTTATTTTGTTATGATGGTTAGTTCGGGATTTGCGGTGAGTTGGTGATTCGAGAATCTGCTTCTTCAGAGTTTCGGCAGTGCGAGGTGAGTTATCCTCACTATATCGACACCATCTAAGGCACCAAGGCCGGCCCTTTATCGGATTGAGATTCGGATATTTGTTGTTATGTTATTGCTTTGATATGTCTGCATCCTGGTAGCTAGGATGGTATATGTTAGAGACCTGGTTAAGGTCGGTTTCCTGATATGTAGGGTGATGCTATGCTAGTGACCGATTAGGTCGGTATCCTGGTTAGGGTAATGATATGTTATGTGATCTGCTTGATCGACTTGTTGACTATGAACTGTTATATGATTGTATGTTATGTGCACATGGTTGTTTGGACTGGAGTTGGGTTGAGGCAGGTCCTGCTTTGTGTTGTAGGCCAAGATACCCAGGGCGGACCGGTTGTTCCGAAGGCCCAGCGAGCGGTCCGGATAGGCTGTAGGCCCCACGAGGGCGGACCAGACGTGCCGAGGCTTGGAGAGTGGACCAGGCCGACTGAAGGCCCGATGCGGGCGGACCAGTCATACTGTAGACTCAGAGAGTGGACCAGGTGGGTTGAAGGCCCAGTGCGGGCGGACCAACGACACTGCAGACTCAAAGGACATGACTAGACTCGGAGGATGGACCCGGTGGACTGAAGTCCCGATACGGCAGACCAGTCATACAGTAGACCCGATTTGCATGGCTGTTCTATGTTCTGTTATGTTATGTATGCTACTTATGTAATGGGCCGGAAGGTACTATGTTATGGGCCGGAAGGCATTATGATTTGGACCGGAAGGTCGTAGCCTGGAAGGGTGTATATGTGGTTGGTATTTTGGGGGTATCTCACTAAGCTTTCGGGCTTACAGTTGTGGTTTAATGTTTTTCAAGTTCTTCAGGAGACCGTGGCAAGGCGAAGGCGTGATCGTACCGCTCCTCGTGTTTATGGTTTATGTTATGGTTATGGGAATACTCTGATAATAAATGTATTGAAAACCTTTTTGTAATAACATTATTAAAATGTGTTGTTTTTGAAAAGTTTAAATTTTGTTGAAATTTTTGGTCGTTACACCTTCCATGCATGTTTTGGTAGTCTTTTAGTGAAGCTTAGGACATAGAGTTTTGTTTTGGGTCCTATTAAGTCATGCTAAGTCATAAAGGCAGGAACTTTATGACTTAAGAAATCCCTGTGAATAAGATCTGGAAATTTAAACTAAGGTCTTAAGGTATTAAGTGGTTTTTAAGACATTTTGGAGTGATTTTTGACCTTTGGAATTCATCTTTGGTGTTTGGGCTTCATTAAGCCGTGCAAAGGCTTAAAGCATTCGACTTTATGGATCAAGTCACTTATATTTAGCTATTATGAGGTTTTGGACGTCTTTGTTTAATGGATTAAGAGCTATGTTTTTTTTTTCATTTTTAGCCATGTTATTAGTTTATCTATTAGTTCAAGCATTTTGTCAAACACTTCATGTGCATGCCAAGTTACTATATATTGATGTTAAAAATCACAATGTACACAAACCCACAAGAAACTCTTTTATTAGGAAAAGATAATAAGAAGAAGTAAGGTTGTAGAAAGCATAATAGTTGCTTTAAAATTGAAAATATTTTATATCATAAGAAAACCATCATGTCAATGAATCACAAAAGAAAAAAAAAAGTTACACCATGTATACAAATACAATTCTTCCCCGTTCAAACAAGATTTTGTGTATATGCAAGCGGTATTAAAGAAGCTAACATTAAGGACTTCAGTTGTTTTTCTACTGTGTTGTTATTGAACTTTTGTTTTTCAAATAAACATATGCATCGGATTGATGCCTATGTTTTGTCACATGGTTCTTTAATGTCAATCACCACCATACAAAGGGGGAGTTCCTCAAACCCAGTATCAACAAGTATAAAATCAAATAAAAGAATTCAGTGGATTATAAAACCTATTTCAGATAAAGCAATCAACAAAATAAAAAAATAAAAAACTAAAGGGGACTGAAGAATGAACAAACGTCATATCTCAAAAAAAATATTATGCATTTGATTGATACACTGTTTTTTTTTTTCTATATGTTCGAAGTAATGAATTAAGTTCTGAATCTCCATATTTAATTTTGATTTGTATCTCATTTGTTCGAAGTAACGAAATCAGTTATGAAATTTGAACCTCTTCTGCTCGACCAATGACGAATCCAAGCATTGAATATCCATCTTTAATATTGATTTCGAAAGCAACTTCTCCTCCAATTGGCACAAACCAAAGACGAACGCTTCTCACTACTCTGATATCAACGCCGTGATAATCTTCAAATTTGTGATAAATTGAATTTTATTGAGTTCGTTGGTTCGTTCGTTGTTGAACTTGATTATATATATATATATATATATATATATATATATATATATATATATAGAGAGAGAGAGAGAGAGAGAGAGAGACTATATATAAAAACCGAACTTTTTTTTCGAAAAAAAACTCACTTCATTTTCTTTGTTGAAAAGTTAAGGTCTATTTTTTTATAGAAAAAATAATAATAAATATATCAAAATTCATCTTTTTTTATACTTTTTAAACATAGATTCATATTTGGGTAAAAAAAACTATGTTTCAGTTCAAATTCAAATTGTGAATCTGTTCAAATTCATATTGTGAACCTCTTTAGATTTACTTTGTGAACCTTCTCAGATTCATAGTGTGCATAATATTAAGTCAGATTCACAGTGTGAATCTGAACTGATCGAGCTTTTCCACATTGTGAATGTTAAAATTTGAAATATTTACAGTTTAGATTCACAGTGTGAATCTACACAGATCGAAGTTTTATTTATTTATTTTTTTGAACTTTCTCAGATTCATAGTGTGTATAATACTAAGTCAAGTTCACAATGTGAATCTGAACTGATCGATTTTTTTCACATTGTGAATGTTGAAAATTAAAATATTTACAGTTTAGATTCACAGTGTAAATCTACACTGTTCGAGGTTTTTTTTTTTTTTTTTTTGTCGGTGTTGATGTTTATAAATAGAGTACAAAAAATTAATATTTTTGGTATAATTAGTTTTTTTTATAAAAAAAAAACTTAAATATTGAAAAAACTAAAGAAATGAAGTGCGTTTATTTCGGGAAAAAAAATCGTTTTTTATTTATCAATATGGATCTTTATGAAAAAATGACGAAAAATCGAGAACAACGATATATTCGTTTTTTTTTTTTTTTATAAAAAATGTGGCCTAAAAAAATTTTTAAATGAAAAAAAGAGGTGAGTTTTTGATAAAGATGTGAATTTTTTAGTATAATCTTGTGTGTGTCCAATATAAAATTGAACATCTATTTCCTTCGTCGTTGATCATTATGATTTTCGACGTTCACGATTGGTTCCTTGTTAATTATGGTTTTCTATTGAACCCCACCATATATATATATATATATATATATATATATATATATATATATATATATATATATATATATATATATATATATATATATATATATATATATATATATGAGAAAAGTGAATATAACGTTAGGTACCCAAACTCATCATAATACATCGTTTTGTTTGATATATATTCATTATAATGTTTTTTAATTCTTAACTTGATTTTTCGAGCTTTTCGAAATTTCACTATTATCTTTCTATCAAATCACATCTTTTTGCTGAATACCTGCTAGACTATATATATATATATATATATATATATATATATATATATATATATATATATATATATATATATATATATATATATATATATATATATATATATATATATTATAGTTAAAAATGAAAATTATGTAAAAGGCAAATAAATGTGAAATTTATAAAAATTTAGGAAGTAAATCAAGTTATAAGTTGAATTATAAGAACATTAGTTAATTACAATGTATATATATATATATATATATATATATATATATATATATATATATATATATATATATATATATAATACAAAACGACATAATTTGGTGATTTTGGATACCTAAACTTATATACCCTTAAAAGTATATTCAGTTATATATATTACAATAATGTGACCAAAACATTCTTCATAAGAACTTATCAAAAAGTCAAATCCGATTAAAAAAAAAGCTTTCAATTCCGTATTATCCTATACTGTTTTCTTTCCATGTAGCTTCAATAACTATATCATCGGCAGTAGTTCCAGATTAAATGTTTTGAAATAGTTATCTAGAAATATTACTGTATAAACATATTATTCTAAAGAGTAAATTACAGAAATATTCCATGTGCTTTGGTGGAATTCTTATTTTTGGTCTTTAAATTTAAAATTTGATAGATTGTATCCTCGGTTTTGAAAAAATTGCATTTTGGTCGTTGGTCCATATAAAAAGACCAAATTACCCTTTATTTCTTAATTCTTTTTCTTTTAACAATTCATATATATATATATATATATATATATATATATATATATATATATATATATATATATATATATATATATATATATATATATATATATATATATATATATATAAAATAGAATTAGTATAGATTATTTATAAATTTTTTTTAAATCAATTATCTAAATTATATAAAATCATATTATTATTATTTATTTATTCCTTTATTTATTTATCTTTGTTTTAGTGATTTAAAAATCTTTTAATATATTTGATGTTTTATTTAAATATATTTTTTAATGTTTTTTTATGTTTTGCTTGTCTAATATAATTATTTAATGTTGCTTTTTTATGTGTTTTTGCTTACATCATTAACTTATATGTAGGGGTCTAAACTAACTGAATGTTCGTTGAGGCGTTCGTATACTATTCAGCAGAAAATCCGTTTATGTTTGTTTATTTCATAAATAAGCGAACATGAACAATAGTTATAATTTTTTTTTGTTAAACAAACGAACATGAACAATGAACTCGTTCGTTTATTTATGTTCGTGAACGTTCGTTTATGATGTTCGCGTACGTTCATTTGTATTCGTTCGTTTAATTTATTTATATTCATTTATGTTCAGTTCTTTTAATTATATTCCAATATTATATATTCGCTTATATTCATATATGTTCATTGCATTTTTTTTATCTTTTTTTTGTTTATATTTGCTTTGTATAATATGGTAATATAAAAAAAATGAACATAAATGAATATGAACATAAAGAACCATATAACATGGATATAAACAAATATAAACGAACAAAAATAAACAAATAAATAAATATATATATATATATATATATATATATATATATATATATATATATATATATATATATATATATATATATATATAAACATAAACGAATATATAATATGGTAATATAGTAAAAAAGTTTAACCTAAATTAATATAAACAAAATGAACATAAATTAGCATAGACGAACTTCATAAATGAAAGTTCACAAACATAAATAAACAAACAAGGTTATTGTTCATGCTCGTTCGTTTAACTAAGCGAACGATAATTTTTGTTCATATTCTTTTATTAACTAAATTAACAAACATAAATAAATAAACATTAAAAATAATTCATTTGGACAAACAGTAAATAAAAATTTATATTTAAATAAAACGTCAAAAATATTAAAAGATTTTTAAACCATAAAAACAAAGATAAATAAATAAAGCATATAATAATAATAATAATAATAATAATATGATATAATTGATTTAAATATAGAAGTAGTTTTATAAATAATCTATATTAATTCTATTAAAATATATATATATATATATATATATATATATATATATATATATATATATATATATATATATATATATATATATATATATATATATATAACAGTTAAAAGAAAAAGGAAAAAAGAAAGGGTAATTTGATCTTTTTATATATTAACCAAGGACCAACAATGCAATTTTCACAAACTACAGAGATAGAACCTATCAAATTTTAAACTTAAGAACCAAAAGTGAGATTTCGAACAAAGACCATTTTTGTAATTTATTCTATTTTAAATGAAATGTATTTTAAGAAAAACATTATTGTTGTAACTAATTATTATTTTAAATATTTAATGGATGAAAAAAAAGTTATGTGAAATATTTCTTTGGTAACAAAACCTTTTTAAAATTTATTGATGTATTAATTCTTCCCTAATAATTGAAAATAATTTTGCCACTTGTTAATTTCTTATGAGTTTTAACACTTTTCGTTTTGTGGTATTTTTGAAATAAATATTATCCACTTTTCAATTTCTTATTTGTTTCAAATTTTAAAATTGAAGTCATATACTTATATATGTAAAGTATTAAATATAATATATATGAAATTAAATTGTAATGAATATGTTTCTTCATTTCATATTTTAAAATTTTATATTAAAAAATATTTACTGCTTACACTTTAATATTTAATTTTTTTTAATTAACCTGTATAATATACGGGTCTTACACCTAATCTACTATAATAAATGAAGATTCATTTGCCACATGTCAGTCTCTCATGAGTTTTGACACTTGTCATTTAATAATATTTTTGAAATAAAATATGTACACATGTTGTAACACCCGGGAATTTGGAGTATATTTTTTAACCCTTCTTCTTCTACTAAATTGTCAAGTTGACCCATAAATGAAAATTGTCACAGATGAGTATGTTGGGCGTACAAAGGAGTACGTTGTGTGTACTCATGCGATCAAGTTGGACGCGGGAGCCACACGGTACGTTGGGCGTACCTTAAGCTACGCTAGGTGTAGTGAGCCCACACTCAAAAACCCTAATTAAGAGAGGTGCCTTATATATAGAATGAGAGGGTCTCATTTCCAGCCGCATTCTTGTTGGATTAGTGTCTAAGTTCATAACTATTTTGGTATGTACTTGACCCGATGGTGCATGGTCCTTTTGGGTTGCCTTCACCAAAGCAACTTGATAGGATGAATTATGGAGAGAGATGATTAATTATGATTTATTAATATATTATGAGAATAATATATTAAAGGAGAAATCATATTGGTTAATCAATATTAGTCGATAATTAATTAAGAATTAATTTTGTGGCTAAAAGACATTAATTAAACTTAAGGGACTAGAACTGTGAATTGTATGATAGTTGAATATTGGGCTAATGGACTCCATATTAGAGGGGTGGACGAATTCTATGGGAAAACCGATTAGAAATTGTGACATCCCTAAAATCACGACCAAAAAAGACCGATTTTGTTTATGCTTTATAAAAATCAGAGTACTTCATTTTATAAAAAGGTTGCGAAATTTGTTCCCAGAAAAACATGGTAAATACGTTATTAAAACATTTTCGAAGAAACGTATTTATTTCATTTTAAAACGTTTGGGATGTCATCGTTAATACAGGAACATAAGCATAAACAGAACTTACAATTATTCACACTAGTGGTCTACATCTCTTTAAATCTCTCAGTGTAATATCACTTCATATCAACACCTGTGATATAAATAAACTGAGTGGGTCAGGTTGGGAAACCTGGTGAGCACATAGGTATTTCAATCCCACAATGTTATACCATATATATAGTTTAAAATTCACAAAATATACAATTTCACCATACATATATATAAACAACTCTTATCCCACCCCGTCGATCCTCGCAACGAGGCTATCCATACTCTCGGACCTAAGATTAGTCGTTTTACCTACTCCATACTCTCGGATCAGAAATGAACGAATTTACCAAATCCATACTCTCGGACTAGGGACAAATGACTAATCCATACTCTTAAAGATGAATGATTATGCCTAATCCATACTCTCGGACTAGGGACAATAGCTAATCCATACTCTCGGATTAACGACGAATGATTATGCCTAATCCATATTCTTGAACTAGGGACAATGACTATGTCTAATCCATACTCCCGGATAAGTGACATATACTAACTTCTTTTCTCTGAGTTTAACTCACTTGTACTCGTAAGAATATACTACCCAATATTCCTCATATTTAATTTAGGTCTACTCTTTATCCTAAATTATCAAATATAATCAGGTATGTTCTTTAACACGAATTTCAAGCAACATCAATTAACTCGCACATAAACATATAATTAATACTTCAATCAATACTTGTATTAAAATCATGTTCATGAAAGGGACTATGCACTCACCTGAGAAGGTGGTGACTCGGTACTCGGACAACGCTTCGTTTACTTTAAAATAATTTCATTCGACAAAACCTAGTATTATCACCAATAGATTTTAGTCTATTATTCGTCGAGACTAATTAATAGTCTAGCTATTATTACTATTATATAAGCGTTAAAAAAAAATACTTATATAACCCATAATAATAGCCCAAGTATTTATTATATGTTCTTAATAACGTTAATATAATTAAATAAAAACTATATTAAAAATAGCGTAGGCGTAGCTCACTTACAGCAGGTTTTATAGAAAACCAGGCTTTGCTTGGAGCAGCGTTTCCGAGCCGAAAAGCTCTTCTTCTCGGAGCCGTCGAGCACTCCGAGGCTTCTGCCTCGTGCTAGGGAGGTTCCCTAGGCTTTTCGGGGGATTTCGGGGCTAGAGAGAGGTTCTAGAGAGAGAGTAAAGAGAAGAAAGAATGGGAAAAGTGTGAAGAAAATGAGGGTGGGAGAGGTGGTATTTATAGGGTGAAAATGGCTGAACTTGGTGCCACATATCACCATCTAGTGGCAAGACTTGGGGAGAAAGCAATGGCCAAGATTGTGCCACATCACCCATTTTAGCACAACACACTTCCGACTTCTAAAATCCGTAACTTTCACATACGACCTCCGTTTTTGACGTTCTTTATATCCACGCGTAGGTAAAAATAATATCTACAACTTTCATTTTAACTTCGTCGGCTAATTCTCAACCGATCTTAAATTTAACAGTACAAGGCGTTTAGATTCTTAAATGACCGCGAAGAATTCGTAACTCCTTCATACGGACTCCGTTTTCGTCTGTATTTTTACCGTTGAGTTCCTATTAATGAGATCTTAAACTCTCATTTATTTCACGTAAGCCAAAAACCGCTCGAACTAAAATTCGAGTTTCGGGCTGTACACTGCTGAGTCGAATCTTAGAAAAATCATTACTTCCTCATACGAAGTCAGATTTGAGCGTTCTTTTTATCGACGCTCTTAGTTTAACATATTCTATGACTTTTGTTTAGATTGCTAAGGCTAAAAAGTCTTCTATCATAAATTCACTATTTACGTCTTCCGGTGCCGTGCCGGTTTTGCCGTAAAACTTCGGCGGGCCATAACTTCTTCGTTATAACTCGGATTTCGGCGTTCTTTATATGTACGGAAACCTTGTGACATATTCTAAAACTTGGTTAAGACTATTAATTCTAAATAATCTTTTGTCAAAAAGTCATTTTTGACCCCTATTGCCTCTAAATTGACTAGCCCGGATCTGCGGGCGTTACAGAAATCATCATAGGCCTCTAAGGAGGGAGTCCATGGGTTGCTTATGGCTTAAGCAGTCAAATTAGGGTTTCCTTGTTAGATAACCCTAATAGCCTCACTATTTAAGGATCCCTAGAGCACCAAAAACGTGGCTAAGAGTTTCCTTAGGGTTTCCACACGTTTTTGGGTGCTTCCTCTCTTATCATTCTTCATCCTCTTGCTCTTGGTGTTTATGAGCCATTAGAGGAGTGATACTTGTGACTCTAAGCTTTCTAAAGCCATTACAAAGAGGATTTGAGTTGTTATTACTGTATAACAACAAAAGATATGTATCCTAATCTTCTTGGTGAATTTAGAAAATAATATGACTCATATTAGGGTTTTATTATGTGTTCATAATGTTGTGTAACTAATAGAAAAACATAGATCCAATTCTAGGGTTGCATGCACACATAGGATTGTTTGTATAAAACCCATCAGTGGTATCAGAGCCAATAGTTTTTGTTTTCAATTAGCTTTTATTCAAATGTATGAACTTGACATATTAGGGTTTATGGCTAATAAACCCTGAAGTCTAGGTAATTTTCGCAATTATGGTTGCAAAACCCTAATTGGAGATTTTTTGCTAGGGTTTCGCAAACCCTTTCCTTAGCCTCCAAAATTTTGAAATCTAGGGTTATCCAACCCTTGGATTTCGAAATTACCTTCTTCCCCAAGGTTAGATCCTAAATTTTAGGGAATTGGATTATCCCATATCTTGTATTTATCCTTTAATAGTTAAATATGGTAATTAAAGATTTTGGGATATCTCATCCCTTATTTTCGAAATCTATGTAGATGTTTAAGGGATTATGATATCTTAAATGTATAAATGGTAATTATCCTCATGATTTAGATAATCCCTTATGATTTAATAATTAAAATTAATAGTCTAATTCCAGATAATTATAAAATCAAAAGTTGTAATATTTAAAATTTTAATTTAAATGTCTTAAATTCGAAAATTTTAAGTGAGATTAAAACCTAATTGTTTTGAAAAGTTTCAAAACATGCCCTCAAGTTTTGGAATTTAAATTGTTGATTAAAAGTTAATTTTAAAAGTCCAAATTCCAAAACCCTAATTTTGAAAAGTTCAAATTAAACCCTTATGGTTTTATTAAATTAATTAAGTGTATAATTAAAGGAGAGTTAATAAATCCATAACGATTTTGGTTAATTAAAAGTATAATTTAAACCACCTAGTATTTTAAAAGTGTAAAATACACCCTTATACTATGTATAACATTAAAAGTTTAATATTATATATGTATAACTAAAATGCTAGTCTTACCGTTAGGAGGCCTCATTCACGAAGCCGATCTATAAGAGGGGGGGGGGGGTATAAGGTTATGGCCTATAAAATGGCCGTTTAATGGGTATCCACTCTTACCCACCGCTTCTTGATTGGTGGAGGGTCGTTAGCCGAACGGGTAGGATAGGGCAAACCCTTTCCATTAAAAGTATAATGAAGTATAAAGTAACTAAAAGTTTTACAAAATTCCCAATCTTAGTTACTTTAGGAAAAAGTGAATTGATGCAATTCCATGAAATTACACTTTGTGCCCTTGCGAAGATGTTAGTGGAGCGTGTGTGGTTAACTGGCACACTAAATGGTTCAAAGCAAAGGTAGCAAAGGGTGACTCGATGTTTGTCATAGTTCGGTGGAGCGTGTGTGGTTAACTGGCACATCGAATATGTGACTGTAACATGTAGGGGCGTCATGTAAGTTTGCATGGTTATTCACACCCGCTTTGTGATCCTCGGTATCCCAGTCACAAACTAGAGGGGCATATCGAGATTTAAACATGCCATTGAAAAGTTCAATGAATCTCAAAGGATCTAGGAGTTTTCATAGATTTGAAAACTTAAATTTCTTTTTCGTTTTTCATGGTGGAAATTGGTAAATCGTCATTTACCTACCTTCAAATGTTCTGCAACTAGATTACGACATCCCTTTTCTAGGTTGTAGCGTATTGTGTTGGGTCCTAGCCTTAATATCTCATTT
Organism: Lactuca saligna; assembly: GCF_052625555.1. Classification (NCBI taxonomy): domain Eukaryota; kingdom Viridiplantae; phylum Streptophyta; class Magnoliopsida; order Asterales; family Asteraceae; genus Lactuca; species Lactuca saligna. The sequence goes on from NC_136425.1 coordinate 74,500,831, forward strand.
GGGTGATTTATTAAGGACTCAATCAATCAGCTACTTGAATTTAGTTTCTCTCATTTTGTAGATGTCAAAGTATGATAACTATGGTATTCCCAAATCCCATGGAACAAGATTTCCATATGAAGATGATATTCCACGATTCGATCGAGGAACAAGAGATCATGCTTCACTTCCTCCACCTCCTCCAATTATTATCCCTAACCCACAAGTTCGAAGGCTTGAAAAGTTGAAGCTCACTCAAGCCCTTTTGGCAAGTAAACATGGGAAACCTGTGTGTGTACACATCTTAAAGATGAAGTCACACATTGAAAGGTTAAGGATGTTGGGTGTCGAGATTTCAGGTAAGTTGGCTGTTTATTGGGTTCTTCAGTCGCTTCCTGAATCATATAGTGAGTTCCCAAGAGAGTACTATATGATGGATCATGAAGTGACCCTCATTGATTTGACCTATTTGCTTATAGCTGCTGAATCAAAAATGATTTGGTGAGCTAGTCGAGCAAATTTGTCTGGTAAATCAAACTCCTAAACTTCAATGGATATTGAAAATGGTGACATTGGAGATCCAGAAAAGGTAGATTATGAGATAGTTCCATGTGCCATTCCAAAGGAATCCATTTGCTTTTATTGCCAAGAGTAGGGTCATTGGAGACGAAGCTGCCCTATTTACCTAAGAGATCTAAGAGATGGGAGAGTCAAAATGTATGGCTCTAATTTAGATAAAATCCATTAACTAACTCTTTTAGGTTCCTATTTTAGATTCTTAATATATGATGTGATAAGATTACATTTGATGTTTTGTAGAATCAAAGTAAAGAGAGGAAGCTTAAGGGAAGAAGTGAACGGAATCTAATTGTGAAGAAATGGATTTCGATCGCATTACTTGAAGATTAGATTCTTGAGCTACTACTTAGAGTTAGAATAAGAGTGCTAAGAAATATGTATTAGCGTAGTTTTCAATGAATTGCATTGTAAGGACAATTTTTTCCGCAATAGAATAAAATTTTGATTTTATATTATTTATTTATCCTTGCAATGGTGTGTGTGAAAAATTGATGTTTTGAATGTTTCTATTATTAGCAATAATGGATTTGATTCTTAATTATGTGGAAATGTCGAGAATTTACCAAATAGGGAGAGTTTCTCATCACCCAAGTTTTAATTGGACAGAAACTTGGAATCATGCAACTTGGTTGCATGATGAATGAGAAATTTCATATTTGGAAATTAGACTAATTTGTTGACAAAGTGTCAAGTGAAGGACTAGGAGATCGAGTACATAAAGTTGTGTGTTGATCAAGTCCACCACAAGAGTAACAAAGATATTCGTCATGGTTTACTAAAGGTTTAGTAAATATGATTATACTTATAAGATTAAGTGTGATACTAAATTGATTGAAATAGTTTAAATCAATAGCAGAACGAATAAGAAGAATCAAGTAGGCAGAAAGATAAAAGTTTCTCTATTCTAAGAAGAAGGGAGAGTACCTTTTATTATGTTTTATGATAGATCTCAATGATTAAGAACCATATCTCAATTAATTCTCTAAGTGAGTCTTAGTACAATTGTATGTCTGAGAAGAGGAATCAAGAATTGAAGAAATGGTTAAATCACGAAGTCAATAATACTTCGTTCCAAAAACAAGTCTTAGAGTTAAGATTGTAACATTGAGTGACAAGTCTTAAGAAGGTTTATAACATTCACCAAATGTGAAAAGTTGTGATGTCTTGGATAAGACAAAGACCAAATAGGACCAATTTTGTGAAGTGTTTTGTCTTGATAAAAGCTACACTAACTCTTGAATATTTGTTTGTCAAGAAAAGTTAATTGACAAGAGAATCTTATATGTCAAGGAGTCAGTGGAAGTATTAATGGTCTTGAAAAGTTTCAAGAACTAATCAAGAATAAACCTTATGGATCATCACTAGCACACGACTTGAGGTTTACAACCTATCGTGTTGACACTATCTTGTTTCTGTGCGGTTCCAATTGAGTTAATTATGCATGTGAGTTCTCTGAGTTCTCATTTGAATGCATAAAAGGCAAGAACTTTGATCAATGAAAAGTACATTGATAGAAAAGGGTGAGATGCTTAACTACTTGGAAGACATGGTGGGCACCCGTATTACCATAAGGTAAGAGATCAAGAATGAGAAGGTTCGGTCCATATGAGTTTGGATTTGTCACAAACGTTGGTTTTGACAAATTCGCATGGATAAGAACAAATACACCATTAAAATCTAAGTGTCATAAGATTCCCTCCTTCATGAAAATGACTGAGAGGAAATGCTTTCACTAAGAGAAATGTTAAGAAGATAGTGATTGTGAAAATTGCATTCTTAAATTCGATTATGGTTACGGTATCCCTTTCCATGATTCAAATCGTGAGATTTGGCAATTAGTCTAAATTGTTTAGAGACACATATGAGCTATCTAAAGCAAAGGTGTATAAGCTTAGATAAAGGATTATCAAAGCATTAGGTATTAGAAATATGAACTTAAGAAATTCAATAGGTATTGCTTTTCTTGAAGTTAATCTATTTTCTAAATACACGTCAAAGCTAGTGGGAGCATAAGACTTATGCTTATATGATAATAATCATCATGATAAGTGGGAGCATAAAAGTTGTGCTTGTATGATTATTATGGCAAGTATTGCAAGTTATCAATATTAATTATAGAAAACAAGAGTTATACTTTGCAAAGTCGCAAGGGTTGAAAAGTTGTTTTGCTATAATTAAGGGAGAGAATATTATGCTTCATTTCAAATCTAAAGGCTTAGGTTGTGGAATGTTAATAAATTTAGTCAAGGATACATAGTGCGTTCTCAAAATTTTGATTATGATTATGGCATCCCTCTTCATAGTTCGAATTGTGAGAACGTGACACATTAAATATTATGGCAGAAGATTGATAAAGTATCGTATCTTTATGTAAGACATTATGCGTCATGTCCCATACGCTTCGGGTATAGGATCGATCACAAGTGCTATAATATTTGTCCATTCTAAAATTTTCCAAATGTCTAGCGCATGTAGAGGGAAAAGGACAATAATCCGTTTTAACTAAGATAATTAAACAACTATCAAAGGACGATCCAAAGCTCGCTAAGGATTGGTCGCTTGTGAGTAGTTGGAAGTATGGTATTGGATGGACCATATTGACATTATTATGAATTGATAAGATTCTATTAAGAATGAGTTGTCATATGGCAAATATGGAAATGTTTCCATATTGGGAGTTAGATATTGAGAATCTATATCTAGATTAGAAACTTTTATGCAAGAAAGGATGTTCAAAGGAATGTACTTTGAGACATCATATCTATAGAATTGTTTCTTATAGAGATTGGCCAAGTCTTGATGATTTTGAGCTATGACTTTACGAAAGAATCATTGCATAAAATGTTAGAATCTAGCATAAGTAACAAGAATTTGATATTCTTACACTTGTGATAGGGATTGGGAGTTGTGAAATGAGTATGATTGGAAATGTGTTCATTTGATCTATTTCACAAAGTAAGGACCATAGGTAAACATTGTGTGCATGGTAAGAGCATGGGACAAGTGTGGTAATAATTCAAGAAAGAAGTTGATTACCCGAAACAACAAATAATGAGTAATAAATATGGTGATTAAATAAAATGTTTTATTTATACCCAGAGTTTGGGGCCGTATGAGATTAGTATTATTCTTGTGTTTCACTTTGCATGTTTTGACTTCGTGAATAATTAATTATTTCAGAATAATCGAATTATTCAAACGGACCACAATCGTTTATATGTTGGAAGTAGGTATGAATGAAGACTGTCGTGAATTGGTGTGTGGATTGTCTAAAGTGTATTAGACATAAGCAAATGTTTGCTGCAACGTTCATGAGTGATTATGAATATGATTTGAGCATTGGATTAAACCCACACTCACTTGGATCACTTCATGGATTTTATCACGAGTGATTGGTGAGACGATAATATCTTATACTCTTGAAACTGAGATGTGTGAGTTGTATCTTGCAAGTCGGTTACACATTGATAATATGTAAACGCACCAGTAACTTGGTGTCATAAAACATATTGTTGTGTGTGATTCGGTAAGTGAGTGCAAGCAAGCATTGAATCAAAGTTTATCCGTTCCATTTAACCAAAGTGGGATGAAAGCGATATCTGTGGGCCCCTCGATGATTTAGTGATGACACCTAAGCGCTTGGCCAAGCCGGGACTAATTTGATGTGTTCAATTGTAGTCTGTTGTCAGTCGTCGTAAACCGGAAAGCGGGAAACAACACATAGACAGAGAGAATGATTTAAATCCATGTATCAGTCTATACGATATCTAGAATGGAGGAATATATGATTTCTTATCTAAAGGGCGCGTATCTAATAAGATTAGAGTTGGCAGCAGCTTTTGAAAGCTACGATTGCGGATCAGGATCTGAAGTCATATGCATAATAGTTATTAGACTTATCCAAGTGGAAGACTATTGGATTAGTGTCAAAGTTCATAACTATTTTGGTATGTACTTGACCCAACGATGCATGGTCCTTTTGGGTTGCCTTCACCAAAGCAACTTGATAGGATGAATTATGGAGAGAGAGGATTAATTATGATTTATTAATATATTATGAGAATAATATATTAAAGGAGAAATCATATTGGTTAACTAATATTAGTAAATAATTAATTAAGAATTAATTTTGTGGCTAAAAGACATTAATTAAACTTAGGGGACTAGAACTGTCAATTATATGATAGTTGAATATTGGGCTAATGGACTCCATATTTGAGGGGTGGACGAATTCTATGGGAAACCCCATTAGAAATCATCCTAGGCCTCTAAGGAGGGAGTCCATGGGTTGCTTAGGGCTTAAGCAGTCAAATTAGGGTTTCCTTGTTAGATAACCCTAATAGCCTCACTATTTAAGGATCCCTAGAGCACCAAAAACGTGGCTAAGAGTTTCCTTAGGGTTTCCACACGTTTTTTGGTGCCTCCTCTCTTATCATTCTTCATCCTCTTGCTCTTGGTGTTTGTGAGCCATTAGAGGAGTGATATTTGTGACTCTAAGCCTTCTAAAGCCATTACAAAGAGGATTTGAGTTGTTATTACTATATAACAACAAAAGGTATGTATTCTAATCTTCTTGGTGAATTTCAAAAATAGTATGACTCATATTAGGGTTTTATTATGTGTTCATAATATTGTGTAACTATAGAAAAACATAGATCCAATTCTAGGGTTGCATGCACACATAGGATTGTTTGTATAAAACCCATCAATTCTTCTGTCAAAAACCCTCTCAAACCCTTATATACCCGTTCTTGAGCTTTTTATGGCCTTGTTGAGCTTATATGTGTTCTTGTGGACTCTTGGGAGTTAAGAAGGAGCATGGAAGAGAATGGAGTTGAAGTCTAGGCTTTGGATCTAAGCTTTCCTGGGGCTAGAGCACCATTTGAAGGTATAAAGTTCCAAGCTTTCCCTTTCTTTTTTTTGTGCATATTAGGGTTCATTTGAGGGTTTTTGGTCCCAAAGTTTGAAGCTTTGTCAGTTGTTAAACTCCATACCCCTTTAGCCGTCCTTTTGAGTATATTTTTGATGGAGTAGTTTCATAAAAATGAATGGAGAGCTTCATAAGTAAAGAGAAGGAGTATTTTTTTGATGGAGTAGTTTCATAAAAATGAAGGTTAAGATCAAGTCATGCATGAATGGAGAGCTTAATACGTAAAGAGAAGGAGTATTGTGTGTGTTGCGATCACTTTAGCCATGCAAAGGCTAAAATTTTACCACTTTATGGAATAAGGACTGTTAGGAAGCCTAGATCCAAGAGATGAGCTAAGGTCTTAACGGGTTAAGACCCATAAAATGGATTTAGCAAAACCGAGGTTACGCCCCACGTACTGGGTTGAAGTTCCCGATCAGTCCTTGGGCGTTTGTGTGTACGCTGAGCGTACCAAGGAGGTACGCCCCATGTAAACCCTCAGTAGGCTTTTGGACTAGACTTGATATTTGGGCTTTAAGTATTAGGCTTGAATCTTTGGGCCTGCGTAGTTGAGCATATGAGCAGAGAATTAATTGATGTCTTGGGCCTCATGTTGGGCTTATCTTATAGGGTGAGGCTGGGCCTTGGGGAAGCCTATTTATTATTGGGCCTTGGTGGGCCCAATGGATTTAGGGTAAGAATAGGCCGGTAGATGGTCTATCTTCAGACCTAGTAAGCGATAGGTTGGACTTAGTTCGTAATTGGGTTAATTGTTGGATTTGATACAGAGTTAGAGATCGATGTTTAGCAGCAGCGTGACTAGAGGTTGATTCTCCATGCAAGGTGAGTCTTCTCACTATACTGTACCTGGAATGCTATGAGATATATGCATTCTATGTGTTACCAGAAGGTCTGGAATGCTATGAGATATATGCATTCTATGTTATTAGTTGCCTGTTTTGTATACGTTATGTATGCTATGCTTGATATGGGCCGGAAGGCATTATGATGTAGATCGGAAGGTCAGGGAGTTATGCACCGGAAGCTCGACACGGGTAGGACCGGAAGGTTTACCGGGTTGAGACGGAAGTCCCCTAAGACACATGGACCGGAAGGTCATGGCCTGGAAGGGCGTATGTGTGTAAGTGGTATATTGGGGAACTCACTAAGCATTTATGCTTACAGTTGTTATGTATGTGTTTCAGGTACCAATGATGATCGCAGGAAGGCGCCGGCTTAACTCGTACGCACACCGAGGGATTTGATATGTTTTGATCTTGGGAGTTGATATATTTGTTATGACGATATTGATACATTGAATTTTATGGTTTTGTCATGAATGAAATTACGTTTTTAAAATGAAAAATTGTTTTGAAAAATCTGAGCGTTACACATGTCAATTTATGAGTTTTTTAAATTTTAAAATTAAAAGCCACATTATATATATATATATATATATATATATATATATATATATATATATATATATATATATATACACACACACACACACACATATATATATATATATATATATGTATGTATATATATATATATATATATATATGTATATATATATGTAAATATGTATGTATATATATATATATATATATATATATATATACATATATATATATATATATATATATATATATATATATATATATATATATATATATATATATATATATATATATATATATATAGGGTTAGGTTCATTTGAGACCACCTATATTTTGTGAGACCTTGAGACGCATTTTTTTATTTATTTTTTTTAGTTAATTCAAGTTCCGAAAATAATATTTAAAAAATGAATTTTTGGATTTTTCCATTTATTTTACATTTTAAAATTATTTTTAGATTTGGTCTCACGATCTAACAAAATTAGAATAGTCTAAAATGAACCTGAACATATATATATATATATATATATATATATATATATATATATATATATATATATAATAAATGTGATAGTAAATTACAATTAATAAATTTCTTTATCTTTTATTTCAAAATTTTATCTAAAAATACTTATTGTTTACACTTTAATATATAATTTTTTAATCAATCCGTATAATACATTGGTTTTATATATACTATATTTAAGGGAAAATGACTCTTGAGGGTAATAAACTTTTGCATTGGTACTCATTTGGTCCCTTTTTTTTGTATTCAATATACCATCGAACTTGTTGTTTGTGTTCACCATAACCCTTTTGACCGACATTTGACCTGTGATAGCCGGTCAAAGGGTTATGGTTAACACAAACAACAAGTTCGATGGTATATTGAGTACAAAAAAAAAGGAAAGGGACCAAATGAGAACAAACTCAACAGTTGGTTACCATCCTGAGTCATTTTCCCCGAAAAGTTAAATGAATTAAAGTTACAAAATTATCGAAGACTGCAACCTTCTTTGGCTATAACGTATATGAAGATCATTTTAGAGGGGTAACTTCGTTAAAACATGGTCTACGCTATGCTTACTGTGGTTAGCTGTCAACACCTCTTTTCAAAAGCATATGATTGTGTATGAGAGGTATATTTATCTGCATAAACATTACCTCAATATATATTATGGTGATGTGTCTGCAAAACCAACATGATATTGTACATATTGATGTTGTATCTCATCCCATAAATTCGATCTTAAAGCTAATTAAACTCAAAAATCACAGCACTTGTGATTCCACTCGTTTGTAAACTTGTCTAGGATCCATGATATGATAAATCATTCGATTGGAAATGTAAATGTAGTCGTGAAATACGTTTGCTGAGTCAAGATTCCCCTAATAAATATTCAAGTGCATTACAAAGTTGTACATGTATGAATAGTGTTCTTTCGTGAGTTATGTTTTGAAGAGAAGTAAGAATGAATCTCATAAAATCATTAATATCAGTAGGAGATGACGTGGGATTTGCGGCAATAAGTAAAGGGAAAATGACTCAGGAGAGTAAGCAACTTTTGCGTTTGTTCTCATTTGGTCAATTTCCTTTTTTTGTACTCAATATACCATCGAACTTGTTGTTTGTGTTCACCATAACCCTTTTGACCGTCAACAAGTTTGATGGTATATTGAATACAAAAAAAAAGGAACCAAATGAGTACAAACGCAAAAATTAATTACCCTTAACAATCATTTTCCCTATATTTAATAATTAAATAAGAGATAGATGGGCCATGTGGTTAGTTAGGGAGACTATGCGCCTAATTAAGTTTTGGCGCGTTTTTTATATACTAAAATCCTAATGACTTAATATCTATATCTATAAGAGATAATCGTTTCTTTCCATCATGAAGGCCATTAGGCTATGGTCTAACAATAACAAAACAACAAATCTATCATACAAATAAAACCCCAATTTCATAATTATAAGTCAACCTAGATAAATTATTAGATTTCACAATTTTAAGAAGCAATAAAAACATTGGTAAAGGCCTAACCAATTATCAATAGTTAAAAAAAACATATATGATAGTTCAATGATGACTGAATGCTGATGATTGTTGATTCTCATCTCTCTCGGCAATTCCAATTCGACATTTTGCCAATGTCAGTGAAAAAAAAAAACAGCCTCGCAATAAGAAACTGGTAGACCAAAATTTCGTCAAATATAACGTTTTTCAACTAAAAATACATTTCACACTAAAGTTATAAAAACTGCAAATGGGCCGTTGTCAAAGGGGCCTGTAGCATTTCAGCAGCCCTTCACGCAATCAATTCATCCCTATGCTTGAATTTTGTGAGAATTTTTTTTTGAAATAGTAAAGCTTCTCTACATATCATAATTTAATATATTTCATGAGGATTCAACTAAAAATGTGTTTTTGGAATTATTTTGGATAGTAACAGATGCTGCAATTTCTGGGCTATTTTGGGCTGAAATTCGTACTGTTTTGGAACTATTTTGAATTGAAGTGGGTGACTTTTCGTGGATGTTTGGGCTGTAAACGCAGTTGTTATTTCGGGGTTGTTTCGGTGTTAAAATTTTGAAGCCGACAAAATTTGGTCCATTATTGTTGTCTTCAATGATAATGGGAAAAATATTCTACAACCGAAACCTACAAGATCCTTCAATAATAATGGGAAAAATTCTCTAAAAAGTCATAATAAAAAATATACGAGGAAATACTTAAACAACCAAACTAACTTGGGCCTTACAAAAAATGGGTTTACTAAATATTGATGTGTCTGTCATAAATTTCATCACACACAATGGGTTACTAAATTTTTGGGAAAATAACTCTTGAGGGTAATTAACTTTTGCGTTTGTATTCATTTGGTCTTTTTTTTTTTTTTTTTTTTTTTTTTTTTTTTTTTTTTTGTATTCAATATACCATTGAACTTGTTGTTTGTGTTCACCATAACCCTTTTGACCGACTTTTGACCTGTGATAGTCGGTCAAAGGGTTATGGTGAACACAAACAACAAGGTCGATGGTATATTAAGTACAAAAAAAAGGAAAGGGACCAAATGAGAACAAACTCAACAGTTGGTTACCTTTCTGAGTTATTTTCCCCGAAAAATTAAATGAAATTAAAGTTGCAAAATTATCAAAGACTGCAACCTTCTTTGGCTATAACATATATGAAGAGTGTTTCAGAGGGGTAACTTCGTTAAAACTTGGTCTATGTTATGGTTACTGTGGTTAGCTGTCAACACCTCTCTTCAAAATAATATGATTGCGTATGAGAGGTATATTTATCAGCATAAACGTTTACCTCAAGGTATATTATGGTGATGTGTCTGCAAAAGCAGCATGATATTGTACATATTGATGTTGTATCTCATCCCATGAATTCGATCTTAAAGTTAAGTAAACTCAAAAATCACAACACTTGTGATTCCACTCATTTATAGTTTTGTCTAGAATCCATGATACGATAAATCATTCGATTGGAAATATAAATGTAGTCATGAAATGCACCTGCTTGGTCAAGATTCCCCTAATAAATATTCAAGTACATTACAAAGTTATACATGTTTGAATAGTGTTCTTTCGTGGGTTATATTTTGAAGAGAAGCAAGAATGAATCTCATAAAGTCAATAATATCAGTAGGAGATGACGTGGAATTTACTGTAAATGGGTAAAAGGAAAATGACTCAGGAGGGTAACCAACTGTTGAGTTTGTTCTCATTTGGTCCCTTTCCTTTTTTTTTGTACTCAATATACCATCGAACTTGTTGTTTGTGTTCACCATAACCCTTTGACCAGCTATCACAGGTCAAAAGTCGGTCAAAAGGGTTATGGTGAACACAAACAACAAGTTCGATGGTATTTTGAATACAAAAAAAAGGAAATGGATAAAATGAGTACAAACGCAAAAGTTAATTACCTTCAAGAGTCATTTTTCCTAAATTTTCAACTAATTGGTGATAAATAATGTGTCGTTATTCGCTAAAGTCAATTGTTGATCCATAATAATGGGCTTAAGAAACATATAACGACAACTTTTGTCATGAGTTATGACTATACTAAATTTTTTCCGTACCAAAGCATTGTGCTTTTGATATCCATGATTCAATGTATCCTTTCTCAAATGTTTATTAAATCTCAAAACATTATTATGACCTCATGATCTTGCTCTAAATAAAAATATTCAAGTTTTGCTTTATATAACTCAAAGTTGATCCGAGACATTTTTAACTTGAAAATATCAATTTAGCATATTCTCCATCATTCTTTGTAAGAATAAGTAAAAGTCCTTATTCAGGTACATCCAAAGATCTTCGTTGAGAGGGTGGTACAACAACGACAATCATCCTTTAGAGTCTTTCTACTTCTTTAGAATCACCCTAGTGGTCTCTTCTTTGGTCGATTCTTAATTTTATGGTTCCAGGAATGCTCTACTTCATTAATACAACATCTAGATAAGATGATTTGACATCTGAATGATTAAATTTCATTAGATATTAGAGTTGTCAATTCAATCTTTACCACCTTGAAAGTAATTGATTTGGAAACCAGGAAAAGAATCATTCTTGGACTTTCTCAGTTTTCCTAACAAAAAGTAAGGATTTGAAGATGATAATCTAATGACTAAGTGTTACCTCATGGACGAAATCCAATACACACACCATGTCCAACCATAATACAATACTATGACTATGGCAGGTGGCATCACAAGAACTATAAATAGTGAGACGAAGGGGGTAGTTAGTGGTGGAGCAGTATAAGATACGGTTGTCAATAGTCTAGCTATGAGGAATGGTGCCAATAATGTCGAGCGTCGCCTCCTATATCAGCCAAGAATATGCCAAGAGGAAAGAGACTCGCCGGATTATGTTGAGTAAGGCATTTATTTTGCCTCCTTCCTAGAAGCGAGGAGCGGTGTTCCCTTGGCATGTCGAACTATATGTCATAGGGAAACTTTACATATTACGTACAAAGGTTGAAAGTCCAAAATCAAGATCCAGCCTTGATAAGGATGGCTTTGAAGGGAAGAGAAATGAGGAGAATATCGGAGCAGCAACAATGGAAGCACCTTCTCAATTGAACATAACTTCATCGGAAAGTTATTCATTTGGATTGTAATGCATAGCATCATGGTGATGATTCTTTGGCGTTTCTCCTGAAGTGAACTCGAAATCTGTGATATCATCAGTAAGATTTAACGAAGGACAAGTTATTTTGGATGGCCCTATTTCTCATTGAGAATAGAGTTGCTTCAACTTGAGGCCTAGTGAGTTCTATATTCCTCATATTAGCCTTGTCAATAAAATCTTCCCACAAATGATCATTAGCTCCTGGTCATCCTATACCCTTACTGGGTGTCAGACCAGTTGTGACACCTAAGGTTGGAGGGACAACTCTAGCCTCAGAATGCTTGGGGTTCAAGACAGGGATCTCAGACCGTGCTTGTGTTGAAATAATTAGGATTTCCAAAGAGATACATGGGTTTGTTCCATGGGGTGCAAGGAACTTTGTTTAACACTAGCAACACGATGTTGAGAAGGTGAGAGTGCATTATGTGGAGACTCTATGTGTGTGTGTGCTAGGGATATTGAAACTCTAAAGGGTACTTCATAAGAATGGGCAGGTGGGTAAGTGAATGACCAGAGTCAGTCGGAATGTCTTTGGTTCTTTCCTGTTGAGAGGAAGAGCCAACTTTGGTTCTCTTTTTGGCCTTTGGCTGAGATGGAAAAGTCTTTCGCTTAGCTGACTTCTTTTTCTTACTGCCTGGGGGAACATGCTTGGACACTTCCGAAGTGGGATCAACAAGGACCTAGGTAGATTATGTAGGGATATACACAATCGAGGTCTCCTTGTGATGTTTCAAATGAATTAATTCGGAAGGTAAGATGGCCAACATATGTTCCGGTAATCGTCTAATGGGTCTGAAGTACGTTTGGTTCGAATGTGGTAATTTCTAATAGTTTTGAAAGAAACAAATACCTCTCTCAGAATTGTGTTGAGGGGAATTGGTTCATTCATTTCACGATACAATTGTTGGATCGTCGGGGCTCAAAACCTAGGATTGGAAATCTCGTTGTGCTTCCTATTGATGGAAAACTTTTGAAAGTCTTGCCACAAGACTTCAGGAAGATCTTCAGGGTTGCTTTTGCAGGAGAAGATGTTGTAAACCACATATAACCAATCCTTGCTGAGAGTGTTTGTACCTCTATGTTTTCCTGACATACCCCTGACAATAAAATGCATCAGGACTATCTAAAGACCTTAAACAACTGATTTCTTAAATTTCTTGGCTTTATATTCTTCACCATAACCGATGTGAGTGAGAAACAGTTGGAATTCATCTACTGTTGGTTCTTGGACCTTGAAGTCTGTAGGATTCTCGTCTACTCCAATCACCTTTAGAAACGTGGATTTGTGAACAGGTACAATGCGATCACCAGTTATTCTGGTTTCAATAACATCACTCTCGATTTTGATGCGATCAAAAGCTGTATGAAGAATACTAAGATGAAGTGGAGGTTCTAGAATCTTGGTGAGGGGAATTGTGATGTAATGATGAGCAATGAACTCAATCATGACTCTGATGGACTCGTCGTAGTCCATGGGATCTAAAGAAAACAATTGCATCGTATCTCTGAGAAAGCATTCGCTGGACTGAGATGATAAAAATCCTTTGGATGATTTCTTCTTGAGGAGCCGATTTGGGATGGATTGAGACGAAGCCATTGTTGCAGGTGTGACAACCTGAAATTTATTCCATCAATGTAACCCACTTCCGTTAATAAAAAGTAATTTTTATTAAAGTTTTCCGCTAACTTTTGAGTTAAGTAAATCCATTTGCGTTATTTTTGTATTTTTCATATGCGTCTGAAAGCAATAAAATCTCTTGAAATAGCCTCGATTTCTTTCGGAAAAATTTCTAGCTCACGACTAAGTCGGGTTACGACCATTTAATCGGGTACAATCGTAAACTCCGTTTGATGTCAGGATTGGGTGGATCCCCACCTGGCCATGAGCTCAACCCTATATAAGGGTTGAGTGGTCTCCATGTGAACCTTTTTCACACCCTTAGAGCTTTCCGTCTCTACTCTCTTTCTACAACTCGGGATTCGATCTAGAAACGCCCCATCAAGCTTCACAACTGTAAGTTAACCTTCCTAGCTTGTTGTTTAGCCTAACACACTTGCAAATTCGTGATTTAATCATCCAAAAACCCCAAGAACATGTGTTTACGGTTTGGGAGCATCCTAAAACCGTAAACACCCAAAAAGGGGGTTTTGATGTCCCAAAACCCTTCCAATGCTTGGCTTATGACCTAGAAACTTGCATGAATGATCTAAGAAAACCAAAACATGAAGTAATAGGAGTAAACATGAGTTTATGGTTGAGGGATGTCCCAAAACTATAAACACCTTTTTAGGGTGTTAAAGTGCCCTTAAACACCTTCTATAGCTTGAATAAGTGACTAGAATTTTGTATGCCTACCTTAGAAGCACCAAATCATGCAAGAAAGTGAAAAACATGAGTTTACACCCGTAAAATCATGTGTTTACGACCGTAAACTCAGCAATGGATCCTTCAAAAACCGTAAACTCCTTTTAAGGTCCATTTCAAGCCCTAATCACTTCCATAGCCTTTGATTCAACCCTAGGACGCTTCCTTGAGTGAGATAAGACCTTTAAACACCCAATAACACCACTCCCATGAGTTTACGGCCATAAACTCATGGGGATATTGTCTTGAAATCGTAAACACCCCTAAGGGCTTACACTTGAAGAGTAAACTCCTTAATGAGGCCATACACTCCTTAGATGCAACCCGTATCATTCCTAACACTTGAAATAAAGTGTTTCCACGCATTAGAGTGTATTTACTTGGTTAATTAGTGGTTTAATGACTAATTAGATACAATTATGTATCACTTCATGTTACATAGGATCCTCGCGTGTGTTCACGTCCTAAATTGACACCTAGCTTCCTACCTGGCACACCCACGTCAAGTGAGTTCATACCCCTATGCCTTTTTCCGACTTTTTCATGTTTTTAAGGGGGGGGGGGGGGGAATACAAACAAAAGTACAAGGGAACTTGTACTCAAAACCTATTATTTCATATGAAATGTTTACATGTTCAGTATGCTTTTAACACAGAAAACCGTTTTACCAAACGATTAAGAATTAACTTGTAAAGTTAGTTTCAAAACTAAAACGAGGAACTTGTGAATCTCATCATAAAATGTTATATTTTATGTTATATTTTATAATTTACAAAGGATTCATGCCAATCATAAAACAGGATTTTCCATATTATTACTTGTAAATTTGTTATTCTTAAGATTGGAGACACGCCCTCGGTAACACTCCACAGAGATACACAAGTGGAGGATCGACCATGTAACCAGACTCTCCTGGAGGGAGAACGTGACTTGTGTGTATAAATCTATATGGGACTGACTACCCCGCACCTTGCTGCTAGGTACAATGGGACCGACAGGTCTACGGGTGACAAAGTCATAAAATGATACTGGCCCTCGTTACGAGTCATATCTAGATTATTGTATGGTTATAGAACTTGCAAACTTAGATAATGGAGATTTACTTTCAGTAATAATGAACCTAGTGAACTAACCTCAAAGTAATAATTGTTTTGATTACTAGAGGGTATCATCAATACCCTTAGGAATTAGTTCACTACCTACTTATTAGTTTTATGTGTGTATTAAAACTAATGTACCTCATCGAGAGTAACCGGAAATTCATGGAAACTGCACCTAATGATACAAGTATGGTAGATACTTGTACACTTCATTTTCGGATCGATAACCAACCATTGACTTTTAAGGAAAATATGGGTTTTTCCTAGGATAACTTAACTTTTCATAAACAGACTGTTTAACAAATGGGTAACCAAACTTCTTTTATAAGAAAATATGGGATTTTCTTGGATAACAACTTTTCATGAAATCAAAGGAACATTTTATTTCACCAGAAATCAACTACTTATGAACTCACCAGCTTTATGCTGATATTTCTAAAACTGCTTGTATTCTCAGGTTCACCTTAGACAGGTATCACGCTTGCTTTTGGAGAAGACGGTGCATATAGAAGTCTCGTCTATACTTTTGTTTATACTGATGTATATATAAACTATGTATTTCTCCGCTTTAAAACAAATGTAAATATTCTTATGTAATGTAATGGTTTTTTTTTACTATGCTTACTATGTACAATCATTGCAACACTACACATGACGTCCTCCGCCCCGGAACGTTTCCGCCGCTGGTTTCGGGGTGTGACAGATTGGTATAAAAGCTTTTGTTTACAGCGAACTAAGTATACCGAACCTTACATGGTATACAACTATAAACATTAAGGGGCCGAAGTGCTCTGAACTAAAAGTACACTTTAAAATACAAGTATTTTACAAAAAGTATACAAGAATATCTAAATATCAGAAACAGTAACCACGAGTAGAACAAAATTAAAGTAATTAGGTATTGGGCACTGCGGTTAAACCTGGGCAGTTATGTAGTCGTTTCTAGGGTCAATATAGCCTGATCAACTATATTCATTCTAGACACGGCTAACATGTGCTTGGGAGTGACTGTGGTGTACACTAGGCCTAAAACTTACCAAAATATCCAAACAACAAGTCATCGTCACAACAAAACATAAAATACTATAGGAGTATTTTAGTCAGAGCCGAATACGTTGTAGAAATTCATTCCAAGTGTTGCTACTCATTCTTTCCTTAGCGATAGTTTACTTGCTTTAGTAACTTTTTCCTGTCCTATCGCTTAGTAGAACACTCTATCTGCCATAATGACATATCTCTTGCTTCATATCTCTTGATTCTATCCAGAGGACTTACCATCCTCTACTTCCTGATCATTTTAGATCAAGATGCCTCTGAGGAAAAGACCCAACTCAAAGAACAACAATCCTCTGCCACCACCTCCTCCTCAATTCGATCCTATCATGTTTTAGGCAGCTGTTATTGCTGCAGTGGCAGCTGCAATGTCACAAATGAACCCCGGTGGATCTGGCGGGCCAGGAAGTGGCACCCATCTCCAAAATTAGGAAGGTGGTCAGGGACACCAGAAGGAGTGTGATAAGGGTAAAAAGAGGTTCTGGAATAAGCGGAAGGGTCAAAGTTCGCAAGGATCCTCAAAGAAACAACAAACAGTTGCAGTCCACGCTGCTACTACCCCTGCCGCTACTCCTGCCACTCAAGCACCTACCAGTGAATATACTGGTACCCTCCCGTGGTGCAATAAGTGCAGTTATCACCATCGTATCCCCGGCCCATGTCGTGAAATGCTTTGCAACAACTGTGGCAAAAATGGTCACATTACTTGAAGCTGCAGAGCACCAGCCCAACCAACTAATCAAGCATCCGGAGCAGGTATCAGTCAAGCCTATTATGGTTGTGGTAAGGTCGGGCATTACAAGAGAAATTGTCCCAAGGCTACAACGAATAAAAACACCGGGAGAATTCTAACAATGGGGCAAGAGGAGGCAGTCGCTGATCCCACCGTTGTTACGGGTACGTTCCTTCTCGACAACTCTTATGCATGCATCCTTTTCGATTATGGTGATGAAAGAAGTTTTGTTAGTCATACCTTCAAGCATCTTCTTAAACATAGTCCTCAACCATTAACCGAAACGTTTACCATCGAGATAGCTAACGACGAGAAAGAGAAAACTAACAATATATTCATAGGCTACACCCTTACCCTGAATGATCATTCCCTTCCCATCGACCCTATGCCAGTTTCCATAAAGAGTGGAGTCCCAATCATGTTGATATCCCTTGTTACGAAAAAACTATCCATCTTAATCTTCCCTCTGGCCACACTCTCATGATCTACGGTGATAAACTTAGTTCAAGTCTTTCGCATCATTTCATGCATCAAAGCTCAAAAACTTCTGCAAAAGGAGTGTCATGCATTCCTAGCTCATGTAATCAACGAGAAATAGGAAGTTAAAGACCTCGAGAGCATCCCCGAAGTCTGCAACTTTCCTGATGTCTTTCCTGAAGAGCTCCCAGGAATTCCTCCCAAATGCCAAGTCGAGTTTCGCATCGACCTAATTCCCGGAGCTACCCCCGTAGCCAAGTCTCCATATCGCTTAGTGCCAACAGAAATGCAGGAGTTATCTAGTTAGCTTAATGAGCTACTGAGCAAAGGGTTCATCATACCGAGCTCTTTAGCCTGGGGATCCCCGGTGTTATTTGTGAAGAAGAAAGATGGATCCTTTCGGATGTGTATAGACTACCGTGAATTGAACAAGCTGACCGTCAAAAACCATTATCCTCTTCCTCGAATAGATGACCTTTTCGATCAACTTCAGGGAGCCAGTGACTTCTCAAAAATAGACCTTAGATCAGTGTACCATCAACTACGGGTTCATGAGAGTGATGTTTCCAAGACAGCATTCAGGACTTGATATGGACACTACGAGTTTGTAGTGAATCCCTTTGGTCTAACCAACGCACCGACAGTGTTCATGGACCTGATGAACCGGGTGTGTCATCCTTTTCTTGACAAGTTCGTTATTGTGTTCATTGACGATATACTCGTCTATTCCATAAACGAGGAAGATCACAAACAACACTTGAGATTAGTGTTGGAAACCCTAAGGATGGAGAAGTTGTAGGCAAAATTCTCCAAGTGCGAATTCTGGATTTTGAAGGTAACCTTCTTAGGTCACTTGGTAAGCGAGGAAGGCATACACGTGGAACCTTCCAAAAATCAAGGCGATAGAGAATTAGTCGACACCGAAGACACCCACACAAATCCGTTAATTTTTGGGTCTTACTGGCTATTATCATAGGTTCATCCAAAAAATTTCTAGAATTGCTAAACCCTTAACTACTCTGACACAGAAAGATGTACCCTTTTGTTGGATTGAAAAGCAAGATGCTGCATTCCAAACGTTGAAGCGAGCCTTGTGTAGCGCACCTATCCTGTCCCTACCCGAAGGAACGGAGGACTTCGTTGTCTACTGTGATGCATCTAATCAGGGCTTAGTCTTTGTGCTCATGCAGCGAGGAAAAGTTATTGCTTATGCCTCAAGACAGCTGAAAGCGCATGAATTCAATTATACTACTCATGACCTAGAGATGGGAGCAGTGGTCTTTGCACTGAAGATTTGGAGACATTATCTGTACGGAACCAAGTGCACGATTTTCACCGACCATAAAAGCCTACAACACATCTTCGATCAGAAGGACTTCAACATGAGACAGCGGCGATGGGTAGAGCTTCTCAATGACTATGAGTGCGAAATCCGTTACCATCCCGGCAAGGCCAATGTAGTGGCAGATACCCTTACCCAAAAAGAAAGCTCAAGCAACAAGGCGAAGACACTGACAATGACTATCCATTCCTACTTATCCGCACATATTCGAGAGGCTCAGTTGGAAGCCCTAAAACTAGAGAACGTGTTGAACGAAGCTTTAAGGGGAATGGATAAGAATTTTGAGATCAGAGGTGATGGAGTCTATCGTTTCATGGATCAGATCTAGATCCCAAAGTTCGGAGGCATCAAGGAGGTTGTCATGAACGAAGCTCACAAGACTAGATACTCCGTACAACCAGGTTTGGATAAGATGTACCTGGACCTCAAGAAACTATACTGGTGGCCAAACATAAAGGCCAAAATCACTACCTTCGTGGGAAAGTGTCTGACTTATGCCAAAGTGAAGGTCGAATATCAGAAACCCTCGGGCCTGCTCCAACAGCCCAAGATTCCTGAGTGGAAAAGGGAGATGATTACTATGGATTTCATTACCAAATTACCCAAATCTCTGAGTGGGTACGATACCATTTGGGTAATTGTCGATCGATTGACAAAATCCGCTCACTTCCTACCGATTGAAGAAACATTCAAGATGGAACGACTCACACGGATCTATATTCAAGAAATAGTGTGACTACATGGTGTACCTGTGTCCATTATCTCTGATAGAGATAGCAGGTTTACCTCGAGATTTTTGTAGTCCCTACAGAAGGCTCTTGGAACTAAGATAGACATGAGCACGACTTATCATCCTCAGACAGATGGGCAGAGTGAGAGAACTATCCAGACCTTGGAAGACATGTTGAGAGAATGTGTCATCGATTTCGGCAAGTCGTGGGACACTCATTTACCCTTGGTTGAATTCTCTTATAACAACAGCTACCACACTAGTATCAAGGCTGCCCCGTTCGAAGCCCTCTACGGTCGCAAGTGCAGATCCCCTATGTGTTGGGCTGAGGTAGGGGACACGCAGCTAGCCAGGGGTCGAGTCCCTGACAGTACTCTTACTGGTCCTGAAATCATCCGCAAAACCACCAGAAAGATCATTCAAATCCGAGAACGACTGAAAGCTTCACGAGACAGACAAAAGAGCTACACCGATAAACGCCGAAAACCCTTGGAATTCCAGGTTAGAGATCGTGTCCTGTTGAAGGTCTTGCCCTGGAAAGTCATGATACGCTTTGGAAAGTGTGGGGAATTGAACCCAAGGTACATAGGACCTTTCGAGATCCTTGCTAGGATCGGTCCCGTAGCATACAAACCCCGATTACCTCAAGAACTTAGCAACATCCACCCTGTCTTCCATATCTCTAATCTTAAGAAATGTCTATCCAATGAAACTCTTGTGATCCCTCTTGATGAGATCGAAATCAACGAAATTCTGAACTTCGTGGAAGAAGCAATCAAAATCATGTATCGTGAAATCAAACGAACGAAACAAAGCCGCATCCCGATAGTGAAGGTTCGCTGGAATCCCAAGCGAGGACCCGAATTCACTTGGGAGCGTGAAGAATCAATGAAACAGAAATATCCGCATCTCTTTTCAAATCCATGGTTTGTATCTTAATTCTAAATTTCGGGACAAAATTTCCTCTAACGGGGGGATGATGTGACAAACCGAAATTTATTCCGTCAATGTAACCCACTTCCGCTAATAAAAAGTTATTTTGATTAAAGTTTTCCGTTAACTTTTTAGTTAAGTAAATCCATTTGGGTTATTGTTGTATTTTTCATATGCGTCTGAAAGCAATAAAATCATGTGAAATACCCTCGATTTCTTTCGGAAAAATTTCTAGCTCACGACTAAGTCGGGTTATGGCCATTTAATTGGGTACAATCGTAAACTCCGTTTGATGTCGGGATTGGGTGGATCCCCACCTGGCCGTGAGGTCAACCCTATATAAGGGTTGAGTGGTCTCTATTTGAACCTTTTTCACACCCTTATAGCTTTCTCTTTCTACTCTCTCTCTACAACTCGGGATTCGATCTAGAAACGCCCCTTCAAGCTTCACAACTGTAAGTTAACCTTCCTAGCTTGTTGTTTAGCCATACATACTTGCAAATTCATGATTTAATCATCCAAAAACCCCAAGAACATGTGTTTATGGTTTGGGAGCATCCTAAAACCGTAAACACCCAAAAAGGAGGTTTTGATGCCCCAAAACCCTTCCAATGCTTGGCTTATGACCTAGAAACTTGCATGAATGATCTAAGAAAACCAAAACATGAAGTAATAGGAGTAAACATGATTTTATGGTTGAGGGATGTCCTAAAACCATAAACAACTTTTTAGGGTGTTAAAGTGCCCTTAAATACCTTCTATAGCTTGAATAAGTGACTAGAACTTTGTATGCCTACCTTAGAAGCACCAAATCATGCAAGAAAGTGAAAAACATGAGTTTACACCCGTAAACTCATGTTTTTACGACTATAAACTCACCAATGGAGCCTTCAAAAACTGTAAACTTCTTTTAAGGTCCATTTCAAGCGCTAATCACTTCCATAGCCTTTGATTCAACCCTTGGACCCTTCCTTGAGTAAGATAAGACCTTTAAACACCAAATAATACCACTCCCATGAGTTTATGGCTGTAAACTCATGGGGATATGGTCTTGAAACCGTAAACACCCCTAAGGGCTTACACTTGAAGAGTAAACTCCTTAATGAGGCCGTACACTCCTTAGATGCAACCTGTATCATTCCTAACACTTGAAATAAAGTGTTTCCATGCATTAGAGTGTATTTACTTACTTAATTAGTGGTTTAATGAATAACTATATACAATTATGTATCACTTCATGTTACATAGGATCTTCGCATGTGTTCAAGTCCTAATTTGACACCTAGCATCCTACCTAGCACACCCACGTCAGGTGAGTTCATACCCTTATGCCTTTTTCCGAGTTTTTCATGTTTTCAAGGGGGGGGGGGGAATACAAGCAAAAGTACAAGGGAACTTGTACTAAAAACCTATTATTTCTTATGAAATGTTTACATGTTCAGTATGCTTTTAACACAGAAAACCATTTTACCAAACGATTAAGAAATTAACTGTAGAGTTAGTTTTCAAAACTAAGACAAGGAACTTGTGAATCTCATCATAAAATGTTATATTTTATGTTATACTTTATAATTTACAAAGGATTCATGCCAATCATAAAACGGGATTTTCCATATTATTACTTGTAAATTCGTTATTCTTAAGATTAGAGACACATCCTTGGTAACACTCCACAGAGATACGCGAGTGGAGGACCGACCCTGTAACCAGAATCTCCTGGAGGGAGAATGTGACTTGTGTGTATAGATCTATACGGTACCCGACAGGTCTACGGGTGACAAAGTCATAAAATGATACTGGTCCTCGTTATGAGTCATATCTAGTTTGTTGTATGTTTATAGAACTCGCAAACTTAGATAATGGAGATTTACTTTCAGTAATAATGAACCTAGTGAACTAAACTCAAAGTAATAACTGTTTTGATTACTAGAGGGTATCAGCAATACCGTTAGGAATTAGTTCACTACCTACTTATTAGTTTTATGTGTGTATTAAAACTAATGTACCTCATCGTGAGTAATCGAACTTTCAAGGAAACTGCACCTAACGATACAAGTATGGTAGATACTTGTACTTTTCATAAACAGC
The DNA here is from genome assembly GCF_052625555.1 of Lactuca saligna. NCBI lineage: Eukaryota > Viridiplantae > Streptophyta > Magnoliopsida > Asterales > Asteraceae > Lactuca > Lactuca saligna. The sequence goes on from NC_136425.1 coordinate 74,523,671, forward strand.
CTGTTTAACTTAACTTTTAAGGAAAATATGGGTTTTTAAGGAAAATGTGGGTTTTTCCTAGGATAGCTTAACTTTTCATAAACATGTTATTTAACAAATGGATAACCAAACTTCTTTTATAAGAAAATATGGGATTTTCTTGGATAACAACTTTTCATGAAATCAAAGGAACATTTTCTTTCACCAGAAATCAACTACTTATGAACTCACCAGCTTTATGCTAATATTTCTAAAACTGCTTGTATTCTCAGGTTCACGTTAGATAGGTATCACACTTGCTTTTGGAGAAGACGGTGCATATAGAAGTCTCCTCTATACTTTTGTTTATACTGATGTATATATAAACTATGTATTTCTCCGCTTTCAAAAAAATGTAAATATTCTTATGTAATGTAATGGTTGTGTTTACTATGCTTACTATGTACAATGGTTGTGATACTACGCATGACGTCCTCCGCCATGGAATGTTTCTGCCACTGGTTTCGGGGTGTGATAGCAGGGGATGAAAGCTTGAAGAACACGGTTGAAATTATACAGAAGAGAGATGAATATGAGAGCGTAAAAGTGAAAAAGGGGATGAAGAGGAGTTTATATATGGCTATAGTGAAAATGGGTTGGGTCTAGAGAGGGTAATGATGAAACCTGGAAATGGAAATGGATGGCATTTATTATGTTTCCATTTTGGATGAGTTGACCTACAATAACTAAAGATGTCAATGGCTTGTTGTGCAAAGTAAAAAACCGTCACTTTATTCATCTGATGTTTACTTTACAGAGACGTGTACAACATGGAGCAAGTTTCGAGGGTGAGAAGATAATCATCATTAAAAAGTAACCATTAAAAAAAACGTTTCATATGAAAACCTTTTGGACTTCATCATGTGATTTGATTTCGGAGCCGTAATGTTTCGAAATTTCGAAATGTTTTGAAAATAGTTTCTGACTATGAAGAGTTTGATTTTTTTGAATGATCTTGGAGCATGAGGAAGGTCCAAGATAGGGTCCAGAATGTAAATATATGAGCCATAAGGTCTGACGTGAATTTTTTTCTTGATAAACTCCAAGATCTGATCTCGGACAAGATAAGATAAGTGAGTTCAATAATGTTTTGGACTTGAATCCCGGGATGATCTTATGAAGTAAGTTTAGATGTGAGATTGATACCAATGTGACAATATTGGTCATGGACTCCATATGACGAAATGAGTTGTACAACTTAAAATCAAGAAGTGGTTAGATAAAAAGTCATGTAAAATGACTCTATTTATTTGGAGAGGCAATAGTTCTGAGATGAGAGAAAATTTGACTCTGGAACATTCTACTTTCTGATGTTGCCATCAGAGAGTGAAAACCTCTTGAAAGAACTGAGGTTCGGGCATCATCATACCCATTTTGTTTAGAAAACCATTGAATTTGGGTTCGCCTAATGCCTTAGTAAAGACATCAGCAATTTCATCATTAGATGGAACAAAAATAAGTTTGATATTACCATTTAAAACATGATCTTTAATAAAATATTATTGTATGTCGATGTGCTTCGTCATGAAGTGTTGAATTGGATTGTGCGAAATTGCAATGGCACTTTGCAAATCACAATAGATTGAGATTTTTTGAAATCGGTAACCATGATCCAAGAGCTGTAATTTCATCCAAAGAACTTGAGATATGCAACTAGCAGCAACAATGCATTCTGCTTCAGCTGTTGAGAGTGCAATGCAGTTCTATTTATTAGATGACCTGCTAACCAATCGACCACCTAAAAATTGACAGCCATGATATGTGCTTTTTTGGTCCAATTAAAGAACGCCATAGTTTGAATCAAAATATGCTTGAAAGAGGAAACACTTATTTGTTGGGTACCAGATTCTGAGATTCTTTGTACCTTTGAGGTATTAGAATATTTGCTTAACGGTCAAGAAATGAGGCATCTTTGGATTGAATTGAAATATGGCACACAAACATGTTGAAAATATGATGTCCGGATGACTTGTTGTAAGGTAGAGTAGTGATCCAATCATTCCTTTGTACTTCTTTTTCATCAATAGTAACACCCAAAGGATCTGAAAAGAACTTGTGTCTGAAACCCATAGGTACCTTTGCTGAGGCACATGTATCCGTTGAATATTTCTTGAGAAATTCGAAGATGTACTCTTCTTGGTGAATACAGATTCCTCGATTGGTTTGTTTTAATTCATGATTCATACTCATTTGAAACCTATTAATCATCAGTTTGACAAAATCAGCAACCATTGATGAATCCATAGATCCAAAATGATATCGTCAACATAAATTTGGACAAGCATGAGATGTTCTCCATTTGACCTTCGGAATAGGGTAGGATCGAGAATACCTCTTTGAAAACCTAAACGCTTGAGGAAGTCAGTGAGATTCTTCCTTGAGGCCATAAACAACCTTTCGGAGTTTGTAGCAGTAATTTGGATATGAGAGATTGACAAAACCGGGAGGCTGTTGGAGATATACTTAAGTATCAAGTTCACCATTTAGAAAGTCACTTTTGACGTCCATCTCGTAAACCTTAAAGCCTTTGTGAGCAACACAAGCAAGGAAGATTCTGACAGGTTCAAGACGGGCAACGGGAGAAAAAGTCTCATCGTAGTTAACCATTCAATTTGTGTGAATCCTTTGGCCACCAATATTTTTTTGTTCCGAACAATAACTCCTATGTCATCTAGTTTTTTCCGAAACACCCATCTAGTACCAATAATGGGATGGTTCTGAGGAGGAGGGACGAGATTCCAAACTTCATTTCTATTGAATTCTGCCAATTCTTTCTGCATGGCTGTAATCCAATAAGCATGTTCTATTTTTTGTTTGATGGATTTGGGTTTAACCATCAAGATAAATGCCGAGAAATGATATTCATTTTGAACACTTGTGGCAGATCGAGTTTGTACACAAGCGTTAGGATTTCCAATAACTTGGTTCGGAGGATGATCATTGGTCTATATATGTAATCTCAGAAGCTCTTGTGTAGCAGAAGATCCAATATCAACAATGGGGTTGTGTTTCTCCCCCTGAATAGTTTGAACTTATGGAAGATGCTCCCCTTGAATTTCTGAACCGGCTAGGTTGATATCATTATCAGATGGGAAATCGAAGAAATTTGCATCATCATCATTGTTGATCGAATGAGAGTCAAATTCAGAAGCTGCATCATGGAATCCATCCACATTTAATTCAAGGGAAGGTTGACCATTCTCCCCCTCAACTTGAAAAAGTTGAAGTGGTTTGGAATCAAATGGAGGAAAACTAGGTATTGGACCTGAAACATTGTGGGAAATCGGAGCTTTGGTTGATAAGGTTCGTCTTGTTCAAGATTCAGAATCGAGAGCTGTTTCAGAAGGTTCGAACAGGGTTTCAAAGTCAACTTCATAAATTGTTTGATGGTTCGGACATCCTGACTATGGAGCATTAGACTCCAATATGTGGGTTATAACATAGGTTGGACCAGAATTCCGAACGAAATTATCATCAAAGGTGACATCAAAGCTTTCTTCTAGAACACAAGTTCACCGATTAAGAACTCGATAAGTTTTTGATTTTGCAGAGTAACCAAGAAAAATGGCTTCATCAGCTTTTCATTGAAACTTTTTAAGCTGATCACGGTTGTTTTTGATGAAGCATCAGCATCCAAAAACGTGAAGAAAGGAAATACTTGGATTTTAACCATTCATTGCTTCGTACGGTGTCATTTTGAGGCGTCGATTGATAATACTCCTATTCTAATGAAGCATGCAGTTGAGACAGCTTCAGCCCAAAGATAGAGTGGAAGATTGGCAAAGTTAAGCATGGATCGAGAAGCTTCGACAAGTGTTCAGTTGCATCGTTCGACTACACCATTCTATTGTGGAGTATATGGAGCAGAGAAGTTATGGTCAATACCCTTCTCGGTGGGAAAGTTCTCAATGGTGGCATTGGTGAACTCCGAACCATTGTCACTTCGGATTCGCTTGATTGGAAGTTTGATGAGAACTTCAATTCCTTTGATAAAGTTAATGAGTTCTGAGGTGGTTTCTGACTTGAGCCTTAGGAAGAAGACCCACGTGAACCTAGTAAAATCATCTACAATCACAAGAATGTATTTTTTGTGATGCAGACTCTCTACTGTTGAGGGTCCACACAAGTAAATATGCAGAACTTCTAACGGCTTTGAGATGGATTTTTTAATGATAATAGGATGAACCTTCTTGGATTGATTTCCACACTCACACGCAACACATAAATGATGATTTTTGAACTAGAGGAGTGGAAAATATCTTACTATCTCATCGGAAACAAGATCATTCATATATCATAAGTTTAGATAAACAACCTTCTATGCTATAATCAACTAACATCAGGAACAAATTTTGAGAGTAAGCAGAGTTAGGGCTTACCATTGATCATCTTGATGTCAAGGGGATACATGTTCTTGTTGCGATTTGATTTGATTAAACATTCCTTCCGGTCTTTTGACATGACATACTTGTGTTTCTTGTAGAATTTAACTCGTCGATTCGCATCAGTGAGTTATGCCACACTTTTGAGATTATGTGTTAAATCAGCTACATATGCAATGTTTGAAATGGAGAAGTTGTCATTTGTAAGGATGCCATAACCTCTGATCTGAGAGTTGGAGTTGTTTCCATACGTCATGTAGCCATCATTTGGTGAAAGTTTGAGATCTCACAGAAAGTCCTTCTACCCCGTCATGTGCATGGAGAAAGCACTATCAATATACAATATTGTTTTTTGCTCCGAAGCACAGAGTGCCTACAAAATTCATGAGTTGTGGAGTTTTTAGGGTCCGAGTTAGGTTTTGGGACAAATGCACGAGTTTTGGACTTTGGTTGTAACTTTTGAGAAACAGATGTTTTGGAAGGTTTGTTCTGAGATTCTTTTGGAAACAAACATAAGGCCATGGTCCTTTCATCTATCCAATCATCATACTCAATGACATATGGGTTCGGAACAACCTTTCTCAGACAAGCAGCTTCCGGAACAGTAGGAATCACTGTGTCTCTCGGAGTTGTAGTTTCATTTTTGAGATTTTTTACTTTCCATACAAGATTTTGTTTTAAAGATTTTTGTGAAACCGTTTTCTTAAAAACTCGTTCTTTGGTTGATGATACATTTGGTTTTGAAAACTATTGTGGTTGGAAAATTTTACCATCAGATTTGGCTATAAAAACAGATGAAACAATCTGAGGAGAGTTATATCTGACAAATTGAATATCTGCAATGGGCTTTTTCGAGGTAGGACTGGCGACTTGCTTATGTTCTACTTGATTGGAAGGATTAGAAGGCCTTTTGAGAATCTTAGTGGGTGTGAAGGTGTTATGACTCCTAATTGGAGGAATGGCAATATGACATACACTCTTTTAGAGTTCTCAAGGAATCTTGAATTTTATCTTGACTTAATTTCCTTTTTTGGAGCATTTTTGGATTCTACCTTAGGATCAACAAAATATTTCCTATTCAACATGGGTTTCTTTTTGGAGTTGAAAGAAGACTTGGAAGTTTGGCCAATAGAGGGGTTTTCAAACAATGGTATGATTAGCACAAGTTTGGTTTTGGATACCACTTGTGAATCAGACTCACATGAATATCAATGTCACTATCTAATGATGCCAATACAAACTTAGAAGTATCAAGTTCAGTTGTCTCCGGAATGATTTCTTCAACAACACATTTGTTAGGAGGATTGTGGTTCGGAGTTTGAACAATAGTGTTTGGAATACTAGAGTGGGGTTCCGAGGTCCGATTCAGGTCCAGGTTTGTTAGAGGAGAAAGAGGCGTGGAATCGTAACACTTGAAAACTATAGGCTGAAACTCAGGAAGCAGTGATGCAAATTGGTCAGAAGTCTTAGGAAAAGGTGATAAAGGTGAGACAGTGGTGTCCATATGTTTGATGTTCTGAATGTCTCCGAAAAAAGTTAGGTTTTGCAACTCCTTTAAGGGAGGATCAATAGGTTTTGGAAACTCGCTTCAGAGACCAGGAGCTTTTGACCAAGGATGACGAAAATTATGAGTCATATGTTCATTTGCTTCAAGAATATCAATGGAGCTATGCAAAGGATCTGTTTTAGCATTAAGACGTTTGTTGTCAGAAATTAAAACATTTCTTTCAGAATAAGTGATTTCACATTTGTCTTTAACAATTATACGTTCATCTTTTGACATTACAAGCTCTCATTTTAAATACTCTATTTTCAACTTCTTATCCTCGAAACGTAACCTAAGATGACTTAATTCACTCTCCTTCTTTTCACTGGCTTCTATGGCTGACTCATAGGCTTTGTAAATGATGTTCATATCTGATTGGATCTGAGTTAGATAAGATTCAAAAGGAGATAAATCAAAATTATTGTCTATAATCATAAATTTTACCTGTTGAACTATGCTTCTACTAGGTGGATTGTTGGTAGCCATGTAGCAGTAGTTGGGTTCAACATATTCATAATCTTCCTCCGATCCAAATGATCAGTAGCCTTCATCACATTCAATTGTTTTTCTATCCACTAGAAACATGTTTCTACTAGTACTTATTGTTGGAATAGTGTCTAAGGCTGCAACTATATTATGCAAGTATTTGACCCGGTTGTGCATGGTCCTTTTGGGTTGCCTTCACCATAGCAACTTGATGGATGATTTGTTAAGAGAGAGTAAATATTATAAGGAATAATATATAGTTATTTGATTAATATAAGTCATAGATTAATTGGAATTAATTTGGTGACTTAAAGAGATTAATTAAATAAGAGGGTATAAACTGTCAATTGTTTGATAGTTAAACTTGAGACTGTAAATCCATACGGATATGGATTGAACGAATTCTAGGAGCTAAAGGATAGCTCAAAATCATCCATGATGTTATCTAGGAATGGATTTGGATAGCCTTAAGAGAAGATTATCCAATTAGGGTTTAGACTGTAACCCTTAAGGAGTCTGCAAGTATAAATAGACCCTATGGGTAAGGGAAATCGGCATCTCATAAAAAGTAAGAGAACTCTAGCCGATTTCCTCCCCTCTTCTCTCTCCTAAATCATCTTTCTTGCTATTGGTGTTTGTAAGCCATTAGAAGAGTGACATTTGTGACTCTAGAAGCTCCAAGACAACAAGATCAACAAGGAATTCAAAAGATTTGGTTCTAGATCTATTTCAATGTTGTTATTTAACCTAATTAGGCATTAGAAGTCTTGGATTCAAAGCATGTTTAATTAGAAAGCCTAGATCCGAGCATTAGGGTTTTGCATGCGCACATAGGAAAGTTCTTATGGCTAAAACCCATCAGTGGTATCAGAGCCTAGCTTGGTTTTCTTTAAATTGTTGCTTGATTAACTGAAACAAACCTACAAAATTCATTTTTTTGGGTTCTGAGTCATGGACTCGGCGAGTTCCAAAGTGGACTCGGCGAGTAGGCCTGACTCGGCGAGTCCCTTTGTGTACTCGACGAGTCCGGGCGTCAGGATTAGCTAAAACCGGGATTTTTTCATGTTTATCTTATGGAAACTTACCTTAATCATATTAGATCAACCCTAATCCGAGTTTTTGATATATATGACTATAATCTTGATCTAATTAAAGATATTTATCATCTAATAAAATATTTAATTTCCTTATATGATAATTAATTAATTATTTTGATTATTTTGGTAATTATCTTAAAAGAAATCTTGGATAAATCAAATATAGATAATTAGGATATTAATTGTTAATTGGAATTATTTGTTATTTGATCCTCCATGTTTTAAATGTTTAAAACTTGCCCTCACATTTTGAAATTTATATGTTTGATTAAAAGTTTTAATTTAGACAACTTAAATTTCAAACCCTACGTTTTAAAAGGTTTAAAACACAACCCTATACTAATATGATATTACTAGAATAATATATATATATATATATATATATATATATATATATATATATATATATAACTAAATGCTAGTCTTACCGTTAGTAGGCCTCATTCACGAAGCCGATCTATAAGGTGGGTATAAGGTTGCGGCCTATAAAATGGCGCTTAATGGGTGTACACTCACACCCACCGCTTGCTTGATTGGTGGAGGGTCGTTAGCCGAACGGGTAGGATAGGGAAACCTCATCCTCTCATTAAAAGTATAATAAGTAATACAAAGTAACTACATGTTTTAAAAAATTTTCCCAATCTTAGTTACTTTAGGAAAAGTGAATTGATGCAATCCCATGAAATTACACTTTGTACCCTTGCTAAGAAGTTAGTGGAGCGTGTGTGGTTTACCGGCACACTAATTGGTTCTAAGCAAAGGTGGCAAAGGGTGATTCATTGTTTATCATAGTTCGATGGAGCGTGTGTGGTTTACCGGCACATCGAATAGGTGATCGTTACAATGAAGGCACCATGTGAATTTGCATGGTAATTCACACCCGCTTTGTGATTCTCGGTATCCCAGTCACAAACAAGAGGGGCATATCGAGATTTAAACATGCCATTGAATAGTTTCAATGAATCTCATCCGAACCTAGGAATTCTCAATACACTTAGGACTAATAGTTTAGGTTTTGTAATGGAGAATTAGTGAATCGTCATTCACTTACCTTCAATTTATTTTCATATTAGATTACGGCATCCCTTTTCTAATATGTAAATGTTATTGTTGGATCCTAACCCTAATATTTCTTATTGGGTGATAATTAGGGATTCTTATTCTAATCTATATTTGTCCTTTCTATAGATGTCGAACGCAAACAACGCTGCTACTAGTTCTTTCATGTTGATGAGCCTTTGCCAAAAGGTCACCTTCGATGGAACGAACTTTAGTGAATGGATAAGATACACTCGCACCATTGCTCGCTATGAGGATAAGGAGTATGTCCTCGATGAAAAGCTTGAGAAGATCAACCCCGTAATCGCTACTCCGGCCGAAATCACCGCTTTTGAGACTCATGAGCGAGATGCAACGAAGGTACATTGCATCATGATTGCCACCATGAACTCTGAATTCCAAAAGTCCTACGAGGACATGTACCCATACGAGATGCATCAAGACTTATTGGAGAGATACCACCAAAACGCGAGACAAGAGCGTTATGAGATTTTCACTAACATGATTTCCGCTAAGATGGGTCATGGAGAATCTCTTACCGTGCACCTGCAAAAGATGCAAAGGTATGTCGATCGCCTTCGCAAGTTAAATGTTGATTTTGGGGAAGACTTGGCGATCGACATGGTGCTTCACTCTTTGCCTCCGATGTACAACCAATTTAGGATGACCTACCACATGAACAAAGAGGAGGTCACCCTAAGCAAACTCCAAGGTCTTTTGAGGGTTGCTGAGAGCAACTTCAAAGACAAGTCTGTTGCACCTACTCCCAATCCGCCTGCTGCTCCTGTCTTGGCAATTGGTCAAGGAAAGGGAAAGAAGAGGAAGGCTTCATCGAAGAACTATCGCAAGGTAAAAGCCCGAGATGGTGCCTCTTCTAGTGGGACCAAAGTTGATCCCACTAAGCCCTGTCCTAACCCGAAGGAGGCAGAGTGCCACCACTGCCACAAGATAGGACATTGGAAGAGAAGCTGCCCAGAATACCTGCAAGCAATCAAAGAAGGAAAGATCAAGCCATCTTTCGCAGGTATATACACAATTAAATCTAACGATTCTAATCATGCTATTTCTTGGGTTCTTGACACCGGTTGTGGTTATCACATTTGTTCAAATGTGCAGGGACTAAGAAGAAGTAGGGATGTGGAGCAAGGAAGGATCAATGTAATCATGGGGAACAGAAGATCGTCGCATGTTACCAAGATTGGAGTGTATTCTTTAGTGCTTAGGAATAATTTATGTTTAGATTTGAACAATTGTTGCTATTCGCCAGAAATGGCTAGAAACATCATTTCATTTCATGGTTTATATAGACAAGGATTTAGATTTTCTTTTAATAATGAGAATGGTTCTATTTTGGCTTATCTAAATAGTGTCTTTTACTTTGAAGCTATACCGTGTAATGGAATATATGAAACTGTTATGATTGTTGATAACGTAGGAAATGATGTTTTGAATATTGATTCTTCCACTAGTATGGATAAAGCATCCTTGTGGCATTGCCGTCTTGGACATGTCAACAAGAAACGCATAGCCCAACTCCAAAAGGATGGAGTGTTGGAGTCATTCGACCTTAGGGAAGATGACACATGCGAGTCTTGTTTACTTGGAAAGATGACTAAGTCACCCTTCACGAATACTTGTGAATGGGGTGAGGGGCTATTGGACCTAATACATACCGATGTATGTGGACCCTTTAGATCAACCACGAAGGATGGGAACCGCTTTTATGTGACTTTTACCGATGATTATAGTAGAAATGGGTATATCTATTTAATCAAGCAAAAGTCAGAAACCTTTGAAAAGTTCAAAGAGTTCAAGAATGAAGTGGAGAATCAATTGGGCAGGAAAATCAAGATGCTTCGACCTGATCGAGGAGGAGAGTACCTAAGTCTTGAATTAGACGATTATCTCAAGGAGTGTGGAATAGTTTCGCAATTGACGCCTCCTAGGACACCGTAGTTGAATGGTGTGGCAGAAAGGCGAAATCGAACCTTATTGGATATGGTTCGCTCTATGATGAGTCGTGCTTCACTACCTATCTTCTTTTGGGGGTATGCCTTAGAGACTGCCGCCCATATCCTTAATCGAGTCCCTACTAAGAAGGTTGCCAAAACACCTCACGAGATGTGGACAGGAAAATCTCCCTTGTTGGCACACATCAAGGTTTGGGGTTGCGAGGCTTTCGTAAGACGAGATACTCCAACAAGCGTGAAACTCGAAGTGAGCGATGTATTTTCATCGGCTACCTGCAGACATCCTTTGGATATCTCTTCTATAGACCGAAGGACAACGTGGTCTTTGTTGCGAGGAGAGGAGTTTTCCGAGAGCGAGAACTAATAAGTCAAGGAGACAGTGGGAGGCAAATCGAACTTGAAGAGATTCAAGAGTCGATAGATGAAGGAACCTCTACCGCTGGCACTCAACCCGAGGAGGAAACTCCGGTTGAACCGATTGACGAGTCCTTACCTCTTAGACGTTCCGATAGAGTTAGAGTTCATCCCCAGTTTTATGGTTTTCATATTACTACCGAAGGGGACACGTATATTAGTGATGGTACACTAGTAAATCTTGATGAACCTAATAGCTATAAGGAAGCGATGGCAGGCCCGGAGTCTGCGAAATGGAAAGAGGCAATGGATAGCGAGATCCAATCCATGTACGATAACCAAGTTTGGAATTTGGTTGATTATGTGCCCGGACGTAAGACCGTTGGGTGCAAATGGATCTTCAAGAAGAAGACCGATGTGGATGGGAACGTACACACATATAAAGCGCGATTGGTTGCGAAGGGCTTTACTCAAACTCCAGGAGTTGACTATGATGAGACCTTCTCACCTGTTGCGAAGATTAAATCTATTAGAGTGATGCTAGCAATTGCCGCATTTCATGATTATGAAATTTGCCAAATGGATGTCAAGACCGCCTTCCTTAACGGAAAGTTGGCTGAGGATGTTTACATGGCTCAGCCAGAGGGGTTTGTGGATCCGAAGCATCCAAATAGAGTGTGTAAGCTTGAGAAGTCCATTTATGGACTTAAGCAAGCGTCTCGCAGATGGAATCTTTGCTTCGATGAGAAAGTCAAAGAGTTTGGATTTGTACGAAGCGACGAATCTTGTGTATATGTCAAAGCCAGTGGGAGTATAGTAAGCTTCCTTGTTCTATATGTCGACGGCATATTACTCATAGGAAACGATATCCCGACTCTGCAGGAAGTCAAATCCTGGCTCGGGAAGTGTTTCGCTATGAAGGACCTCGGAGAGGCTTCTTACATTTTGGGAATAAGGATAGTAAGAGAAAGAAGTAAGAGACTAATTGGACTTAGTCAGAATACTTACTTAGAGAAGGTACTAAAACATTTTAGTATGGAAAACTCAAAGAAGGGAGAACTACCGATACAAGGAAATGCCAAGTTGAGTAAGATTCAAAGTCCGACTACTGAAGCTGAAATAGCAGAAATAAGCCGAGGAACGTACGCTTCCGCAGTTGGCTCAATCATGTACGCTATGACTTGTACTCACCCTGATGTAGCCTTCACTTTGAGCATGGTTAGCAGATATCAAGGGAACCCTGGCAAAGCACATTGGATTGCGGTGAAGAATATCCTTAAGTACCTTTGGAGGACGAAAGAATGGTTCTTAGTCCTTGGAGGGAGTGATGACTTGAAGGTGCAAGGGTATAATGATGCCAGTTTTTAGACCGATCGGGACAACTACCGTTCGCAGTTGGGCTGGGTCTTTACCCTAAATGGAGGAGCAGTAACTTGGAAGAGTTCCAAGCAAGAAACCGTAGTTGATTCAACGTGCGAATCAGAGTACATTGCAGCGAGCGAAGCATCGAAGGAGGCAATATGGCTAAAGAACTTCATCGGTGATCTTGGAGTTGTGCCTGCCATAAAGGAGCCATGGAGATTTTCTGTGATAACGAAGGTGTGGTTGCCTTGACCAAGGAACCGAGGGATCATGGTAGATCAAGACATATCGACAGAAAATATCACTTCATTAGACATCGTGTAGAAGAAGGACAACTCATAGTTAAGAGGATATCATCAGAAGATAACCCAGCAGATCCGCTTACGAAGGGACTGAGTAAGGTTAAGCACTTGCAGCATGCTAGGAGTATTGGGCTGAAGGATGATATTAGTATAGATTAGATAGTATTAGAAATGTATAATAGATAAATGTAATTAACATTTGGCGATTAAATAAAGGAGTTTTATTTATGAGTAATGTTACTGCCTTATGTTAATCGTTTAACTATTGTTTCACTTTGCATGTTTTGACTTCCAGAATAATTGAATTTATTAGGAATAATCGAATTGTTCAAATTGTCCACAATCGTTCATATGTTGGAAGTAGATATGAATGAAGATTGTCATGAATTGGTGTGTAGATTGTCTAAATGGTGTTAGACATAGCAAAGGGTTGCTGCAACGTTCATGAGTGCTTATGAACTGGTTTTGAGCATTGGAACAAACCCGCGCTTGCTGGAATCACTTTATGGAATACGATATAAAAGGTGATCGCAAGACGATAATATCATATAGTCTTAAAACCTAGATATATGGTTTATTATTTGTTAATTGATTGTACATTGATAATGCGAAAACGCATCAGTAACTCGATGTTATAAAACGCATTGTTGTGTATAGTTGGTTAATGAATAAGTAAATGCATATAAGTCGAAGTTTATCTGTAACTTTTATCAAAAAGGTAAACGCGATATCTTGGCCGCTTGATGATTTGATTTGACTTATGTGCCGGGCCCGGTCAGAACTGAATTGATGTGTTTGATTAAGTTCTATGTCGAATAAATCGGAGATTGAGAAATCAAATGCTAGACTAACCATTCCATAGGATTGTCAGCATGATATCTAACAGAGGACTGTACGATCCCTTATCTAAAGGACAAGATTGATTAGATCAGAGTTTGACAGCGTCTTTGAGAGCTACGATTGCAAACCGAATTGTACTTGTATAGTTACTAGACTTATCCAAGTGGGAGACTGTTGGAATAGTGTCTAAGGCTGCAACTATATTAGGCAAGTATTTGACCCGGTTGTGCATGGTCCTTTTGGGTTGCCTTCACCATAGCAACTTAATGGATGATTTGTTAAGAGAGAGTAAATATTATAAGGAATAATATATAGTTATTTGATTAATATAAGTCATAGATTAATTGGAATTAATTTGGTGACTTAAAGAGATTAATTAAATAAGAGGGTATAAACTGTCAATTGTTTGATAGTTAAACTTGAGACTGTAAATCCATACAGATATGGATTGGACGAATTCTAGGAGCTAAAGGATAGCTCAAAATCGTCCATGATGTTATCTAGGAATGGATTTGGATAGCCTTAAGAGAAGATTATCCAATTAGGGTTTAGACTGTAACCCTTAAGGAGTCTGCAAGTATAAATAGACCCTATGGGTAATGGAAATCGGCATCTCATAAAAAGTAAGAGAACTCTGGCCGATTTCCTCCCCACTTCTCTCTCCTAAATCATCTTTCTTGCTATGGTGTTTGTAAGCCATTAGAGGAGTGACATTTGTGACTCTAGAAGCTCCAAGACAACAAGATCAACAAGGAATTCAAAAGGTATGGTTCTAGATCTATTTTAATGTTGTTATTTAACCTAATTAGGCATTAGAAGTCTTGGATTCAAAGCATGTTTAATTAGAAAGCCTAGATCCAAGCATTAGGGTTTTGCATGCGCACATAGGAAAGTTCTTATTGCTAAAACCCATCACTTATGTCATCATCATCATCTCCAGAAGACCAATACCCTTCCAGATCTCTTGATACAATGGTAACAAAGGCTTTTTCACTCTCTGTCAATTCTTGAGCTCGACGTGGATAGTAAGCAGATTCCTTGATCTTTGGTTTCTGTGGGACTTCAACAAAACAATCTTTGGAAAAGTGGTTCACATGGCCACATCTGTGAAGATTCCAAGGTGTGATTTGGTGTAAGAAGGTTAGGTTGTAAGCTGCTGGGTTTTCTGAAGGTTTTTTGAATGGTTGAGGATTATTTTGATGAGGAACCTGGAAACGGTTGTGAAATGGCTTGTTAAAATGATGATTATATTTCATGTAAAGCAAATAAAACTCTTGTTGGAAACGGAGTTCGGAGCCCTTATATTTAGGGTTAAGGTCACCATTTAATTGATAGTTGTTGTTGGTATGAGTTGGTATGGTTAGAGGTGAGGGTTGAACATGTGTGATATATGGAACAACAACAGTGAAGGGGTTTGAGACAATAGGGTTTGGAATCTGAGGATCGTAAGAACTAACAAGAGCTAACGAACCTCCTGTGAGTTCTCATAGAGTTTATGCAACATTTGATTCATGACCTTAAAGCTCATCAAACAGTTGGTAGAGATTCAGCTTATCCAAAGATCCATTACTCTGAAGACATGATTTGACATTTCCCCAGCCCATTCCGAGACTGTTAATGAACTCGAGGTTGTATTCACTTGGGGTTTGGACTATCCCATAAGTTGTGATGTTGTTGACGACGATTCAATATCTGTTTGAGGCTGAGACAATAGATTCACCAGGAGCTGTAGTGAAAGTGTCGAACTCATTGAAAACGGAGGTTAGACGCTTATCCTTCATGTTCTATGATCCCTTGAACAAGTCTTGAAGTGTTTCCTAAATCTATTTAGCAGACTTGCATAGTTTAATGTGCTCAAAGAAAGAAGGTGGAACACCAAACACCATTTCCAAAAAGGCAACATGATTTGCGTGCAGCTTTTCGAGGTCATCAGCACTGAGAGGTGCTTGACGTTGTTCATCCTGTCCCATGAGACTTGCAGAAGCATCTCTCACAATTGTTCAAACTGGGACATGTGGACCTTCTTTTACAGATCTCCAGATAGCTTCACCTTTTTCTTTTCTAAGTAAAAATCTTTTCATTCTGACTTTCTAGTGATCTACTCTTCAACAACTAGTAGTGGGGCACGAGTAGGGCAACCCATCCTATTTTGTATTTGTATTGAATACATTTGTTGAGAATTAGAAGTAGTCATTGAAGCTAAGATATCTTGAGCAACAGTGGTATATAGAAGAGCTTTTATCCTGAACACATAAATAATCGAAATACCAAGGTAATCTCGAATCAACTATAATCTATTCCTATATATATTCAAAGGACAACCACTCAATCTTTAATACCAATTATGAGAACAAGGATCTGGTTGCGCAGGGACAAGGTTTGAAAACTCAAACCTTGAGTTAATGCTTAAGATCAATGCCTGCTTCTGATTAACCATTCCAGTCAAGTCTGGCAAGACCAGTCGAGACTGAAGATATGAATCAACAAAGTACTTAAAGTATTAAATATGGAACTATGAGTATAGTCAAGGTAAATACAATATATGAACAAGTAAAATGTTTGAAAGAGTTCACTTAGAGAGAAAAGTGAAAGTGAAGTAAATGTGAATATAACTATCTTTGGAGCAACAATCTGTCTTATATTCTTGTCATTAAACAATCCTTATATAGGAAACGGAGATACAACGTACATACCAAGATGTATAAAAAGGACTGGATAAAAGTATAACTCCTGACACTCTGATTATCCATTTTGACAAAAAGACTTAGTCCTATGTAAAGTTACATTAAGCAAAACAACAAGAATAATTAAGCAGTGAAAAACACTTCATCATGTAACTATTCTTCATTTTAGACTTGTCTTCATCTTGGAAATCATCTCCATTTCACATTAGTAAGCATTTCGGACCACCACTCCAATTCGTACCAAAGACTGATTTTGGATCTTCTTATTGAATGATTGATAGAGGTTCACTTTTAGGTACTAACAATGGATTAAGGGGTTTATTCATCAAAAAGCCATTTAGACAGTTCTCACGATGTGAGACTATACCAGTCATGTCGTGAGGAATGAAGGATGCAACTATTTTGTCTTTTAATGGCTCACGACATGACAAATAGAGTGTCATGTCGTGACGATCGTTAACTGTTGACTTTGTTGACCGTTGACTGTTGACTTTTTGACCTGTTTAAATTTGGGTGAAAGTTGAAGGATTTGGGTTTTTTATTAAGGTTCTTCCATGTTTTTGTGCTAGAAGGCTCGTGGGAGCAAGCAATCCCGAAAGATGATCGTGTTGAAATGTTTATGGGTTCTTCGATTCAGGTCAGTTTTCCACACTGTACCCGTGGGTCGAAGGCACCAAGGCTGGACCACTAGTTTTTATTATCATTTAGCAGAAGGATGCCCTAGGGATTATATGTAGTCACGCAAGATAGAATGAGGACTCTTGATCTAGGCTTTCTTGCCCGTTCCTTATTTGGTTGTGGCTCTAGAGTTGGATCATCTGTTCGTGTGTCTATCTCACCTCTGGGTACATATAGTTATGCGTTCCTTGGAGTGTTTGTTATGTATCCTTGTGTAAAGGATATTGTCGTGTTGTAGTGATCTGCTTGATTTATATACATATCCTTGTGTGTTAGTATGCAACAATAGTGGTATGCTGGTTAGAGTATCAGTATGTTGGTTATCGTCTAGTGGAGTGCCCTAGGGTATGTATGTGGTCATGTAGGATAGCTTGAGAACTCTTGATCTAGGATTTATTGCATGTTCCTTATTTGTTTCTGGCTATAGAGTAAGATCATTTGTTCGGGGTGGCTATCTCATCTTTGGTTACTTATGGTTATGCAGATTAGCTGGTAGCAGAGTAATGAGCTATAAGGGGTCTAGTAGGAGGTAGTGAGTTGTATGATTGGTAATTTCCTGTATTATGTACCTACTTGATCCTTGATAGTTGATACGTCAACATATGGTGGCTGACGAGTTCGAAACAGTCATGTTGTGTTCTATAGGCCAATATACCATGTGCAAGCGACTGTAAGTCGTAGGCAGGAAAGCTCAGGAGGAGTGGTTGGGTTGAGGTGGTAGGCCAACAAACCTGGAGCATTCCTGTCAGGAGATTGTGGGCCGGGGGTACTCCACTCCGATGACTTAGGAACCGATATGCATGCTTGTTTGTTTGTTGTGCTGGGTAATTTGGGGAAACTTACTAAGCTTCATGCTCACCCAATTGTTATTGTTTTTTAGGTATCATCGGTTATCGTGAGACAACAACGATGTGAATATACACATTGATCAACAATAATAAAGATTTTGCGTTATTATATTACTCCGATCTTCAAAAAATGTAATTTGGAACAAATGGTTTCTTAATACGAATATTATATTGTGAACTTTTACCTTAATAAAAATGAAAAATTCTTGTTGTGAAAATGGGACGTTACAAGTTGGTATTAGAGCCCTGGTTTGAGGGATTTGGATGAAAACTTATGTGAATCCAAAATCAAACTAGGATCTGAGATTTTTCACAAAAAAAGTTTTTGAAAAAGAACTATACAATAAAAGGGTTGGGTTAGGGACATGAGCTCAACCTATTATTATGTTCTTGTTTAATTGTTGGCTTGGGATCGGGAACGTGAACCTTGACCTAACCTTGGTTTTCAGGAAGATGTAGTGTGTACAGTCAGCCATAGCATGTATAGGAGCGTGGTTTCCAAAATTACCATACTTGTTATATGTGTTGAATTTTAAATTTGCTCATATGTGAATTGTTAGAAAAGCATGTCAGTGGATAGGCTTAGGTTCTTTTTAGAACTGTTGAATGCTAATCCCTAATTTCTATGATGCCTTATGGTATATGGAATTACTTGATATATGATATTTAATTGTGTGGTTGCTAAGTGTATGTTGTATAGTTGTATACGGTCGAGATTAAATAGCCTTAAAATGATTGATTTAGCCTTTTTTTCCTTTTCCTTGTCTGGTTGTGGAAATAGGGTAGAGTTGATTATTCGAAAGTCTATCTAACCCCGTATTGTGCACGATAAGCATGCACAAAGAAACTAACTGTGTAGGAGCGAGGACGATCCTAGGAGGAGTGCCTAGGAAAATAGTTGTGGCTCGTAGGAGTATGTAGGTGTTTGCACACCTAGGGGTGGTCTAGTGCAATGACTTGTGGGAGGAATTCTTAATTGGCTACGGATAGGTGTGGAAGGTAGTATGGGCCCGTACTATTGAAAGAACAAAATCTATATGAGATTCAGGAGGAACCTCAAGGCTACTAAGGAACTAACAGGAGGATGGACTAGTGTGTTAAGCATTGTATTTTGATGTTTTTACCTTCCCGGTGTATATTTTTTAACATGGCTGCTATCATAGGTTCAAGATTAAGTGTGGATGGTGAGGAGATGTGCGGGATCTTTGTTTCCGAAGTGGTCATGGCAATCATGGAGGTGATTCCAAAGTTGTTTGAGTCTAGTTAAGATGACATTGATCGAGGAGTTTGACCAACGCTATGTCGCCATCATGTACGCAACTACTACTACAACCATATCATTCATTGTCATTGTAGGTATTCAGAGAGGCAGAACAATGTAGTATCAGGAGTTCAGTTATACAAATCCTCCAGAGTTTAGAGGCGACAAGGATCCGATAATCACTTTGAGATAGATATCAGATGCAGAGGGATGTTTCTACACGTGTTCGTGTCCCATGGACCTAGAAGGTGAAATATGTGCTTAATCTTCTTCACAAGGGTGCAAAGGATTGGTGGGAGTTTGTGACCTAGGGATTTTCGCATGCAGTGCGAGCGTAGTGACTTGAGAGTTGTTTATGGATATGTTTCGAGCGGAGTATGTTCCTCTTGTGGAGCGAGAGCAATTGATACAAAAGTACTTATCGCTCAACCAAACAACTGGGTTGGTGACAGAGATCACCAATATGTTTACAGATAGAGCTATTTTCTGCCCAGAGTATGCTGCTTCAGAACAGGTATAATTGTCGCGATACTTGAGTATGCTCAAGATGGATATTCGAGAGTTCGTATAGACTCAGCAGTATCAGACCTTGACCGAGTTGCAGTTAAGCGCAAGGAGGAAGGATACTGAGTTGGAGATTCAGAGGAAGGAGGAGAGGAAAACTTCAGGGTAGTATAAGCCGGCAGCTAAGAGGTTCAAGTCTGTCAACTCGAGTTCCAAACCAGTTTAAGGGATGAGTTCCGAGTGTGACAAGTGCGGAATGTTTCGTGAGATTGTTTAAATAAAAACATAAAATAAAGTGAGAGCACTACTTTTAAGTTAAAATTCTCTTATGAATTTTGTATATACAACTTTATGCTAATATTCAACAAGAAAGATATGAATAATTTTACGTAAATATATACATTAGAATCAATATATACTAAATATATACAAAGTTTATAGCATAATACTAGCACAAAAGTGAATATATAAATAATCATACATTAATATGTTCACTTTATAATTTCCTACAATACTTCACATATATAAAATTCATAGCAAAATAATAACACAAAAAGAGTATTTTCACATTATTACTTTATTTAATGTTTTTTATTTGAACTTATTCTTTTATATATATATATATATATATATATATATATATATATATATATATATATACACACACACACACACTTTAAGTGTACTGGTTGCATGTTCTTTGTTCTATCATGATTAAATCACATGTATTTTCGAATTGAACTATTTATTTGATTTTTTAAATTGTTTTAAATGAGTAATTGTATGTGATTATATTGTTACACTTGCTGAAAATGGGTTTAAATCTAAAACTCATGAACCTGTGGGTTAAACCAAGAAACCAAATTCATTCAGACACCGACCCAGAACCCGAATAGAAACGATACCCAATGGGTTCTAAAACCAAAAAACCAAAATGAACAGGTTGGATTCGATTCCATTATGAGTTTCAATCATTGCATAAAGTAATGGAGGAAATAGCAACTCAATTTTGATGAGTGGTGAAAGTAAGATCAAATACTTGTTTTATCTCTTTAATTTCTCTGTTGAACCAATTATTCAAATCTTGTATTCGATTGGGTTTTACATTTAAATATGTATTTAAACTAGATTAAAACCCGCGTTAAATGCGGGGAGCATATAAAGAAACATTGAATTGTAAACAAATATTACATCACTAGTTGTGAAACCCGTATATTATAAGGGTTGATTAAAACAAAATGTTAAATAGAAACGATTAAATGAGAAGTTTATTTGAATTTGAAATTTGAAATAAATAAAAATTATGAGAAAAAAAACATGCAAAAAATAAATAAATTAAAATTATTGCTTAGTTATCAGACCCGTATACTAAACAGGTTAATTATAACAAAATGTTAAACACAAAGGTTTAAACTGTAAATTTATTTGAAATTGAAATTAAAATTTGAAATTTAAAATTTGAAATTAATATCATTATGGTAGGTTGAATTTATGGAAGCTAATTAATAATATATTAGAAATGGAAAATGAAATAAATGACAAGTGGAAAATAGATATATCTCTAAATTATGACAAAATGACATGTGGCAAATTGAATGAGAGAAGGACATGTGGCAAAATCATTTTTATTTATTAGGGTAGATAAGAAACATGACAATTAAAAGTAGATTACCATATCTATTTTAAATTCATTAACATCCATTACAATGGCTATTTTAATTTCATAACAATTAAAAGAATAAATAAAAAAAACTAATAAATCATAGAATAATATAAAATATTAAAAGAATAAATAAAAAAACTAATAAATCATAGAATAAATAACAATTAAAAGAATAAATAAAAAAACTAAGAAATCATAGAATAATATAAAATATTAAAATAGTTCATAACAAAAAAAAACAACTATGTTCGAATGCAAATTAAAATATATATAATCACTAATATCGACTTGGCATAGTTACTGTATCAAAATCAGAACGGATTGAAAAAACTTGTTGAGAATGATGTACCGGAACCGCATACTCAATCGTATTTCCTCTAAAGAAATATAGGGTATTGTTTCTATAATCCCACCATTCATGTGCACTTTCATTGTAAGTACTATCATCTACTTTAACCCACCGATTATGAATGAAAATCCAAATAGCCCACGAACTATCTCCACTTATAGAGAGATAACCTAATTTTCTGTGAAACTTGATTAGTCTCGATGCATACGGTTTTAATTCATTAATAATAGAAGGTGCAAATGTGAGTATATGTTCTTCTGAATAAATATCAAATCGCAATATGGTATCATTAGATAATAAGAAGTATACGATACCGCCACTTGTAACTGGCTCATCAGAGATAGGATAATAAACAGATGGTGGTAACCGGATATTTTGAAACTCCCTCCATTGTCATGTAGTAGATGAAAACAATTCTATGTTGTAGTAATCATAGTCCACTTTTTCCGTAGGCATATCACGACAAATAAAATAACATATAAGTAAATCATAAAGTAAATTAATAACATAAAATGTACTACATATAAACTCTTACGATGGCTTTGTGTATGACAATCGAATGACGTTGAAATGTAACAGGTTCGAATTGATAACTACCAAAGCAAACTTTATTGCAGTGTACTCAAAGGTCGGAAACGGTATCCATTTGGCATCTGAAGTCGTTGGTTTGATAACAAATAAAATCTTTGAAACGTATTCATCTGGATCATAGGATTCAAAAAGAAGGAGTCTACACAATGATCATACTAAAATAGTTCAAGTATGTGGTAGCCAATTAATGTCATGATTGTTGCTACTCAAAGACGGAAGAAACTGATGCTCTATATTTCTCCATGGTTTTTTTTATTGAACGATAACTCCACAAACCACATTATTTCTACGGTTATAGTTATGAAGAACATAGTTGTTGTATGTTAGATTTCCATAATATGTATTTGTACAACGTACAATAGCAAATGTTTGTAATGATGTTCGTGAAAGAATTTCAATAATTAGTTCAGAAGTCAATAACGATGACTGTAAAAGAAAGAAATAATAAGATAATAATATTAGAAAAACTTAAAATTTAATATTTGATGAGATACGATTGTAATTGATAATAAGTATATTGTTTGTAGCATTGAGGGTAAAGAATTTTACCTGATCCATTTTCATTATGTTTTCCAATTCATCAATGATTGTATTGTTAGATGGGATCCTTGAGATAGCATAGACTTCTGTTTTGTTATTCAAATTGTCATGTGTAATTTGAATTTTGAACGCCATCTTTTTTTCCAATAGTATATTTAGAGAAGATGGATAAATTTCATTATTACAAACCTAAAAAAAAGAATGTTTATAAAAATAGATATACAAAATAATAATTTTGTTTCATGTAAATGAAGTTAATATGTATAACCTTATAGAACTCATGAACCAACTCTTGTGCGTTTTTTCTCATAAGCTTCTTCGCGTCAGAATCATATAAAGTAAGTGACACTGAACCGGTAATATCTTGAACTATAATGGTGATTTTAAAACTGAAAGCAATGATGTAAACATATTTAGTAATATAAATTTATATAATTTAACAGAACAATATAATAATATTTATAAAATAAGTTTCAAAACCTGGGAACAACAGAAATGACTTTGTTTATGCAGCTTGAAGTGTTACAATTAAAAACTTCTTTATCTTGAGACTGATCATGATGGATTAAAATTTGTTTCATGACTTTTTGTTGACATCTAATACAAGTAAAACAGTACCATTCCCCTTCAGCACATACTTGCTTAATTGTACCAAGAACAATTAAAGTTTTTTCCTAAAAAATGTTAATGGAAGTTTAAATTTTAGTATAAAATAATAATAATCAAGGAATAACATATAAATAATACAAAACCAATTTCTCATAATTTATATATTGTAAATGAAAGTGATTTATATATACCTGATGTACTTGTTGGCGATCAACAATACTATTGAAATCAAAATTATGAAGGAAATCTTCATTTTCGGAGTAGATGATCGATGACGAAGAGTTGCTACAAATAGCAATTGTGGTTTGACCTATTGATCTGGACAAAAAAAAACAAATATTGTTTGAAGTTATATATATATATATATATATATATATATATATATATATATATATATATATATATATATATTACCCGAATCTAAGATTGCAAAAAATATATGAAGAAATATAGAAAATAAATTACCCTTCATGCAGGCTACGAAATATTAGTTTGAAAATGAGTCAAAAGCATTAATTGCGAATGTAAAATGATGGTAAATATTAAATAAACGATGCATTTTTTTTAAATTTTTTTATTTGATTTAAAGTTTTGTTAAATATAAAAATGATGAGACCTCCACATCTTTAAAATCGGATAACCGAAATTTTTTAATAGTAGACTTTTCATTTCAGATATACAAATAAATTAATACAAAGTTATAAACACAAGTTCCTACAATTTAAAAAAAAAATACAATTCAAAGTCGTCAATTTAAAATTTAAAAACAAACAACATATATAAATATTTATATTTAATATGAAATTAATGAATTAAAATTAAAAACGAAAATAACTTGTTTTTCATACGAATACATTATTAACCCTTAATATTTTAGGAACATTCACATATGTTTGTTATTTCTCACTTAAAACTTACAACCTGATTCAAAATCAATAATACAGAGAGTATAAAGTGAAGACGATGAAGACAGAGTATTCAAAAGAATAAACGTACCTGATCTTGAAGATCTAATTTTAAAGAGAAAAGAAGACATGGAGAATAACAGAACACAGTGAAATTGGCGAAGATGACGGCAACAATAGAGGACGGAGGTTCGGAGAGTAGTATGAACGGGTGCCAGTCAGGGACTCAGTGGGTCAGCAGGTGCAAGGCTAAAAAGATGGTGAAATCGGATACTTGGGAATGACAACTGAGAGGGATCAGTGAGGTATGTTCTAAAAGATCAAAATAATGAGTTTTTGTCCCTAATTTCCTAGAATTTATAACTGATTTGTGATATATTTTTTCCTGATTTTCATAGTTTTTGTGAGATTTCTTTCCAAATTTTATAAAAAAAATCCTCCCTAATCTTGTACATTTTTATATTTGTTTATGGTCTGTATGCATGATAGCACTAAAAATCAGCATCGTATTTTCAATTTTATGAAGAATAAATCTTGATTTTGTACTTGAGTATGATCACGATCGCAACATTTTCCCTCAAAATCCTTGAGTAATTTCAAATCAAATCGCTATAAAATCGTTTTCATCTGACAAATTACATAATCCATCCACAAAAGCTTCAACGCAAGTTTGGATTTTGACCAGGGGTATCATAATAAGAATTTCTTGACATCTATCTTTGTGTGATAATGCATTTGCATCACTTATTTTCTTATTTTAAAATCCTTTAACAGTAATCATATCATCTTTATTAACCCGTTGTGCCAATTTTAATCCAAGTTTTTGACTATTATCTAGAGATGTATGATTTTAACACTGCAATTTGACATCCAATGGGAAATCCGTGAGTGATCCATGATATGTACAAGAGCCATTATACATCAAATGGAAAAATGGGATTGTGTCAGTGGCTGCAGATACCAATGTATGCTTGTTAGGGAAGAAGAAAGAGATACAGTTGGCGATAAAGCTGTTAAATATCATGGAAAATGGGAACTCAGACGTATGATGTTCGGTGGAAATAAAGTAGGTTGTTATGTATCCAACATTTTTTTTGGGGTTGTTTCTTCATAAAGTATGATGTACTTACAGGGGTAGATTGGTCATTTTATCCTAATTCCATAGGAAAGATAGATTTTGATAATTTAAACTGATATTTTGGTTAAAGTTTGATTGGTTAAGTTAAATTTGAGTTGTATCATTTGTTAGTCATTTTATCTCTTGCACATGGTTTATTTTCATATGTTTTGAAGCTTATGAATGAATTTGAAAACATGGATCTAATTCCTTCGTGTAAAGGACACTTTACAAGACCTTTCATCAAGGAGTTGGTTCAGATAAGGCTCAAAAGTTATGAATTAGCAGGCTATTTTAATTTTTTTTTGGATTGATTAATGGCAGTATGGAAAAGAACATCTATGGGAAAGTCCATCTGATACTTTAGGGAATGATAATTGCAGCGTTAGAGATGATGACATTTTAGTTACATATATGTATTCTTTTGTTTTTTTTTGTAATAATGTTATGTTTCCATAATGAACCAAAAAATGAAAAGCATTTGTATAAGAACTGTTTAGGTTTTTTTTTTTTTTTTTTGAACGGCAATGTTAGTATTTGCTTGGGATTGAACCCAAGACCTCCTGGTTAGAAACTCCTAGTTAGACACCTTATTAGCTAAGTGGGCTAGCCCCAACCTGTAGTTTTTTTTTGTTCTTCTTTTTTTATGTAAGCATGCTAACTATTTCATTTAATGCCTCCATGTTTTCTTTGCTTTATCTGAAAAATTAATTTTTTATTAAAAATCTAAGAGTTCAGGAAATCACTTAGATAACATGCAATGCTACTGAAATTGTCTTCAATTTGCTGGATTCTTAGTTGCTACATGGTGTTCTTTTAACTATGGGAATTTGAGTTATGCTACTGGTATTAGCGAAGGGATTGGCAAAAAGATCAATTGGTTACTTTTATCTTTGGTTGATAATGGGTATGTAACGTCATAAAATTCCAACCAAAAATTTTCATTTTTACAATCAACAAAACATGAGTAATAAGTTTAGGTTCCAATGTAACAATTTAGTCACAACCGATTACATAACAAAAGATAACAAAATGGTTTCCCCGAGTGTGTGTACGGTCACGCTGGCGCCTTCCCACGGTCCTCGCTAGTACCTGAAACACATAATACAACAACTGTAAGCATAAAGCTTAGTGAGTTCCCCAAACTACAACCTACGCACGTACGCCTTTCCAGGCCTTGACCTTCCGGTCCATGTGTCTCAGGGGACTTCCGTCCCGACTGGGTAAACCTTCCGGTCCTACCCACGTCAACCTTACCGTCCATATGACCACGCCTTCCGGCCCATATCATGTTGCCTTCCGGCCCAAATCAAACATAGCATACATGGCACATATAACGAATAACTTAACACACATAAGGCATATATCTCATATCGTATTCGACCTTCCGGTCACACAGTCAAAACCCTTCCGGGTACAGTATAGTGAGAAGACTCACCTCGTATGCCTCGCTAAGTCGCTAATCGTGAATCCTGGAATCACTCAGGCTCGAACCCTCGAGCTGCAATCCTCCTATGATATTATAAATCTATAATTATTACTTGTACCACAAAGGTGGACCATCCTTATCAAGTCAACACAGGTTGACTTGGTCAATAGTCTTTAGTCAATTTGGACCGGACTCGGCGAGTGCACAATAGTGACTCGGCAAGTCTACGCATTTTAACCAACTCTCAAGGTTTTTCCCCTTTGACTCGTCGAGTACTCCCCCGACTCGACGAGTTCCTCCTGGGCCTGAATCACAGGGCCACCGCGACTCAACTCGCCGAGTCGAAGGTCAACTCGGCGAGTCCCAACCTGACTCGGTCCACCTGTCAAAACCTTTCCAACTCTCTGCGACTCACTGAGTCGCCCATAACTCGGTCAGGACTACACACAGGGTGGTCTCAAGGACAATCTTCAAGCGACTCGTCGAGTCTGTTCTTCAGAATCGGCGAGTCCATGCCATGCACCAGCTAAAACTGGCTTTTGCGGTCAGATCCGTTCCATACATACATAGATCTGGCCTTCCCAAGCTTATTTGTCACGTAAAGTCTCAGTCTTGGTTGCCATGCAATGAATACAAGGCTTATTTTGAAGAAACAACCTCTAATATGGCAAGTTTAGCTTCTAACTCAAAAGAATGGACATAAAGCTTGACATATGGGGTCTCCTGGACCTGCTAAGGTCCAGATCTAGGTTCCATATCTCCATGGGACCTCTCATACTTCCAATTCAAGCCAAGAAATGCAAGAAGAAACCCTAGATTTGGCACATCAACACAAAACACGAAGTTTGGCTCTGAAAATTACCTCAAGAAGACTCCCTTGATGAAATAGCAACAGATCCAAGCTCCCCAACTCTTCAAGCTTGATCCTCTCCCTCCTTTCCTTGCAATATCACACAAAATGATGAACAAATAGCCTCCAAACACACTCACAAGGGCTCACAGACGTATGGGGGCTCTTAGGGTTCAAGGTGGCCGCAAATGAGGGCCATAAGGTCCTTTAAATAGGGCTTAGGACCGGGAAATTAGGGTTTCATTAAACAGCGCGGACTCGCCGAGTCCATCCCTTGGACTCGCCGAGTCCGGACGCGAACCCCCGCCCAAAACCGCAACCCGACTCGGCGAGTTCGACCTCCAACTCGCCGAGTCCCCTCACAGAATGTCAAAAATATGAAATGAAGGTACCTGGGGATCCGGGCTGTTACAGGGTACTGCTCTAATAATGCTCTAAAGTGAAATTTGAATGTTTGGAGATTAATCGCAGTCGAATCATTTTTTTAAGGACAAAGGGGCAGTTTGGTCAAAATCTGTTTTGGTTGACTTTCAGACATTTTTTTATTTTCGTATACTTGGAGTTTGAATGACATGGATATGGCTTGGTCCCTCCATTGCATCAGTGTAATCGTATATATAAGGTGTTTTTGAATAAGGAAATCATTATCTTCTAAATGAGAATCCTAAGATATCAGTTTGGAGATTTTCGGCTATTCATCTGGGAAAAAAAAAAGATATCAGCTATATTAATTCAAAACTTCAAATTAATTGACTTTCTTATTTAATAAGTTTTAAAATTCAAACAATTATCTCAAATTGATTCATTTTATGTGGGATATACTAGGAGATAAATTATGAATAATATTGAATTTAATTTTGACTCTTAAATATTTTGTTGATTTAATGGGATTAGATTATATTTTATAGGTTAATATCTTAATTATTGATATGCTTGTTTAATGAGATTTAAAAAAAAAAAACAAATAAATAAATAAAATATAAACGGGTTTGAAGTTGGAAATCAAAACCTATAAGTAATGGAGTTAAATTAGGAATAATATTAATTAAAGAAACTAATGTCATGTATATAAATAAAATGATATGTTTCAATTGATAAAATAATTACTGAATTTAAAGATTATATAATTATTACAGATTCTATAATTAAATGTAATTGTGTTTGAATTTTATTTGGAAATGATGATGTCAGCAATTTGATCTAAGGATGGAAAACAAAGTAATAAAACACAATCAAGGGCCTTGATTGCTTCATAAGTGAATTAAAGGTTCTCTTTTAATAATATTTAGAGATTTAATTTTAGATTGGGCCATATTTGTATTCGATTAGTTTTATATTTAATTTTGTTTTTTTGAATTCTAAACCGAGTATATGTACTATATTGTTTTTGTTGCAGCTATATTATAACAAATGAATATTTTTTAAATAATTTAGTTGACAGATGGCTAATTAGATGAGTTTTTGCCATTGGTATGTTGATTATTCTAATTCCTTTTGTTTTTCATGATTATAAAAGCAACTAAAATCACATTTAATTTGTTTGCTTTATGTGGTGAAAAACATGGAAAATTTTGATTTTATTTCTCATCAATAATTTATTTTTTTAAGAGAAAAACTAATGATTGATCGAAGTACAAAGTTGAAAATGATTATTAATGAATGAAATGTTGAAATGAATGAAACTCATGCTTGAAGAATGAACAACAATTGAAATTTATTCTTAGCAACAATTTTATTTCACAATGTGTTGATGTTTTTGTTAGATTTCAATGTTCATTTTTCGATTTTAAACCGTTCTAAATTTTATTTTTTAAAAATAAATAATTCTTAACCATTATCAATTATATTCTATAAGAATAAATGTAGTTTTTGTTCTTAGTGTGTATGATTAGATTTCGACATTTTGTTTTCGATTTGTAATCATTCTTATCTTTATTTTTTAGGAATAAATTTACTTGTAAGAATAAATTTATCCTACGACCACATAATACTTGTTGGCTACAATATAACCTAGCCATAAATATATATATATATATATATATATATATATATATATATATATATATATATATATATATATATATATATATATATATATATAGCGTTCATTTGATATTAAAAAAAATAGAGATTTTGAGATTCAATCTCAGCCATATATTTCTCATTTGTCGGTCTAACGCTCCAGCGTACCAGCAACATCGGAGTATATCTAATCGTAAATGATTATGTGGTAGATATGTATAATCATATATGATTATACGTATATGTATAATCATAAAAGATTATACGTATATGTGTGTTCACATATTAAGTAATGATATATGATTATAACATTTGGTGACAAAAGAGGTGGTGGTGATAGAGGTGGCGGTGATACAAGTGATGGAGGTGACAGTGGTGTGGTCAACTGGTATCAAAGGTGGTGGTAGTGGTGGTGGCGGTTATTATGGTGGAGATGAGAGTTAGAGCGACAACTATGAAACATGTGTCTGAGGTTGAATCTCAATATCTGTATTTTATTTTTAACCTCAACAGAACATACATACATCTCTCTCTCTCTCTCTCTCTCTCTATATATATATATATATATATATATATATATATATATATATATATATATATATATATATATATATATATATATATATATATATATACCCCATATTTTATATTCCAATAGGCTAAATAACTAACTAATTTAAGGTATAATTCAATAAGAAATAGCTAAATAAAAATTAAATTTAAATAAAAATAATAATCACTTAACATCGTTACCTTGTCGTATATTGAAAAAATATTTTCAAAAGTAATAGTCATAATATAATTGTGGAAATATATCAATATATAAGATCTCGACGGATACAATTGTAAGAGCTACTTTTATATCTATTTTTGCTTATACAACTTGTCCCAAACTGCAACTAATTATTATTATTATTATTTTTTATTTATTTTCTATCGATTTCATTTAAAAAATAAACTATGTAGTTTTTGTTGGATTAGTGTCTAAGTCCATAACTATTTTGGTATGTACTTGACCCGATGGTGCATGGTCATTTTGGGTTGCCTTCACCAAAGCAACTTGATTGGAGAAATGAATAAAGAGAGAGAGGATAATATGATTTATTAATATGTTATAAGAATAATATATTAAAGGAGAAATCATATTTGTTTAATTAATATTGGTCAATAATTAACTAAGAATTAGTTTTGTGATAAAATGTAATTAATTAAACTAGAGGGGCTGATTTGTAATTATGTGATAGTTACAAAATAAGGTAAGGATTATCTTATTTATATGGTTGACGAATTTAAGGTTGGAAAGCCTTAGAATTCGAGTATGATAAGGATTCAAGGATTATCTTATTGGTTGCTTAATGGATAATCAACTAGATAAGGATAATGACTGAAACCCTATCTCTACACCTATATAAACACCCCTAGGGTCATGAATTCGTGTATCCCTTCCCAAGAGGTCCTAGATACGAATTCTAACCTCTCACCTCTCTCTTTATACCTTCTCCATTTGCTTATGGTGTTTGTGAGCCATTAGAGGAGTGACACTTGTGACTCTAAGCATTCTAAAGTCAATTCAAGGAGGAATTGGGATTGTTATTGCTACATAACAATCAAGGTATGTTCTTAAACCTAATTATATGTTAATGTCAATTTCCATATGTTAGAATTAGGGTTTATAGTCTTGGATTCAAAGCATGTACAATAGAGAAACCTAGATCCAAGCATTAGGGTTTGTATGAGCACATAGGATGTCTTATGACCAAAACCCATCAGTGGTATCAGAGCCTAGCTTGGTTTCAATTGTATTGATGCATTGTATAACTGGAAAATCGTTTTTTGGGCTTTATGGCTGAGGAACTCGGCGAGTACCACAGTGTACTCGGTGAGTAGACTTCAACTCGGCGAGTACAGTGTGGTACTCGGCGAGTTCGAGCGTCAGATAATGCTTATCTCGGGATTTCTTGCTGTTTTTGCATTTGGATAGTTACCTTATCATGTTAGATCAATATAAATCCGATTTTATGATATATATGACTATATTCTTGATCTAATTAAAGATAATTATCGATTAATAAGATAATTGTTTCCTTATAAGATAATTGATTAATTATCTTGAGTAAATTGATAAATTGTTTTGCAAGAAATCATTAAATAAATCAAATATGGATAATTATGTGATTAAATGTTAATTTAAAATTATTTGTTATTTGATCCTTGTGGTTATGAAAGGTTTCATATTTTTCCCTTTAGGTTTTATAGTTTAAATTTGAACCCAAAAGTTTTGGAGTTTTGAAATTTAAATAGTTAAAACCCTAATGTCTTGAAAAAAGGTTTCAAAACTTGCCCTCAAGTTTTGGAATTTAAAAGTTGATTAAAAGGTTTAATTAGAAATGTTAAATTCTAAAACTCTAGTAATGTTTTGAAAAGTTCAAATCACACCCTTATGGTTTTATTAATTAATTAAGGAGTATAATTAAAAGAGGTTTAATAAATCCATAAAAGTTATGTTAACCTTTTAATTGAATTAAAAGTGTAATTGTTAAAGTTAACCATATAGTATTTTTAAAAGTATAAAATACACCCTATACTATATATAACATTAAAAGTCTAATATATGTATGAGTAAAAGTCAGTCTTACCGTTAGTAGGCCTCATTCATGAAGCTGGTATTTAAGGGGTGTTTAAGGAAATTGCCTATAAAATGGCGATTGAATGGGTATCCACTCTTACCCACCGCACTCTTGACTAGTGGAGGGTCGTTAGCCGAACGGGTAGGATAGGACGAAACCTTCCATTATAAGTATAATGAAATACAAAGTAACTAAATGTTTTTCAAATTCCCAATCTTAGTTACTTAGGCAAAAGTGAATTGATGCAATTCCATGAAATTACACTTTGTGCCCTTGCGAAGATGTTAGTGGAGCGTGTGTGGTTTACCGGCACACTAAATGGTTCTAAGCAAAGGTAGCAAAGGGTGACTCAATGTTTGTCATAGTTCGGTGGAGCGTGTGTGGTTTACTAGCACATCGAATAGGTGATTGTAACATGTGAGGGCACCATGTAGTTTGCATGGTTATTCACACCCGCTTTGTGATCCTCGGCATCCCAGTCACAAACAAGAGGGGCATATCGAGATTTAAACATGCCATTGAAATGTTCAATGAATCTCAAAGGATCTAGGAGTTTTCATAGATTTAAAACCTAAATTTCTTTTTCGTTTTTCATGGTGGAAACTAGTGAATCGTCATTCACTTACCTTCAAATGTTCTGCAATTTGGGTTACGGCATCCCTCTCCCGAGTTGTAGGATATTGTGTTGGGTCCTAGCCTTGGAATTTCATTTGGGTGATTTACCAAGGACTCAATGAATCAACTAACTTGAATTCGTTTTTCTCCCGATGTCAAAGTTCGACAACTATGGTCTTCTCAAATCCCGTGGAACAAGCATTCCACATGAAGATGATATTCCACGATTCGATCGAGGAACAAGAAATCATGCTTCACTTCCTCCTCCTCCTCCAATTATTCTCCCTAACCCACAAGATTGTAAAATTGAAAGGTTCAATATCACTCAAGCCCTTTTGGCAAGTAAACATAAAGAGGGCAAGTCGGTGTGTGCACACGTCTTAGGGATGAAGTCACACATTGATAGATTAAGAATGATGGGATCCGTTGTCGGTGAAGCGATGGCTGTTGATTGGATTCTTCAGTCACTTCCTAACTCGTATAGTGAGTTCGTAAGAGAGTACTATATGATGAGCTACGACGTCACCCTTATAGATCTCACCTATATGCTTATTGCTGCTAAATCAGCAATGGTTTGGCGCAATAGAAAAGCAAAGTTGATTGGTGAATCTGCCTTCAAGACCTCTATGGATATAGACAATGGCAATGAAAGACATGCAATGATCGAAAAGTTTGATCATAAGAAAAAGGAAATGTCTGAAGTAGTTCCATGTGTTGTTCTAAAAGAGTCAATTTGCTTTTATTGCCAAGAGAAGGGGCATTGGAGACGAAGTTGCCCTATTTACCTAAGAGATCTAAGAGATGGGAGAGTCAAAAGTATGACTACGCTTTAGGTAAGAATCCACTATCTAACTCCATTGAGTTCCTATTCATTGATTCTTAATACATGATGTGATAAGATTGCATTTGAATGTTTTGAAGGATCGGTGAAAAGAAAGGAAGCTTGATAAGAGAGCAAGATGAATCTAATCACAAGAGATGGATCTTGATCTCATGGACTTGAAGATTGGATTTTGAGCTTAGATAGTTATGATTGAGTTGTTAGAAATTTTTCATTTTTTTACATAGTTTTCAATGGATTTTGCATTGTAAGGACAAATGTTTTTCCGCTGCTTTTATAAATAAAATAAATTTTGTTTGACTTATTTATTTATTTATTTACTTCCTTGCAATGAAATCGTTTTGAAAATTGATGTTTACATATTTCTACAACGAATGGATATGATTCTTAGTTATGTTATTAATGGAAATGTCGAGAATTTACCAAATAGGGAGAGTTTCTCATCGCCCGAAGTTTCAAATTGGAGCGAAACTTGGAATCATGCAACTTGGTTGCACAATGAATGAGAAATTTCATATTTTGGAAATTAGACTAATTCGTTGACAAAGTGTCAAGTGAAGGACTAGGAGATCGAGTACATAAAGTTGTGTGTTGATCAAGTTCACCATAAGAGTAACAAATATATTCTTCATGATTTACTAAAGGTTTGGTAAATATGATTATACTTATATGATTAAGTGTAATTCAGAATTGATTAAATGGTTTAGATCAATAGTAGAACGAATAACAAGAATCATGTAGGCAGAGAGATAAAAGTTTCTCCATTCTAAGAAGAAGGGAGAGTACCTTTTATGCTTTATGATAGGTCTTAATGATTAAGAACCATATCTCAATTGATCCTCTAAGTGAGTCTTGGTACAATTGTATGTCCAAGAAGAGGAATCAAAGATTGATGAAATGGTCAAATCA
This sequence comes from Lactuca saligna, assembly GCF_052625555.1. NCBI lineage: Eukaryota > Viridiplantae > Streptophyta > Magnoliopsida > Asterales > Asteraceae > Lactuca > Lactuca saligna. The sequence goes on from NC_136425.1 coordinate 74,558,129, forward strand.
AGAAGACAATCATACTTCGTTCCAAAACAAGTCTTAAAGTCAAGATTGTGACATTGAGTGAATAGTATTAAGAAGGTTTATAACATTCATCAATTGTGGAAAGTTGTGATGTCTTGGATAAGACAAAGACCAACTAAGACCATTTTATGAAGTGTTTTTATAAAAGCTACACTAACTCTTGAATATTTGGTTGTCAACAAATGTTTATTGACAAGAGAATCTTATATGTCAAGGAGTCAGTGGGAGTCTTAATGGTCTTGAAAGGTTTCAAGAACAAATCAAATAAACCTTATTGATTATCACTAGCACACGAGTTGAGGTTTACAACCTATCGTGAAGACATTATTTTGTTTCTGTGCCAATCCAATCGAGTTAATTATGCATGTGAGTCTTATGAGTTCTCATTTGAATGCATAAAAGGCAAGGACCTTGATCAATGGAAAGTACATTGATAGGAAAAGGTGAGCTGCTTAACTACTTGGAAAACGTGGTGGGTAGTTGTTCTACCATAAGGCAAGAAATCAAGATTAAGAAAGCTCGATCCTTATGAGTTTGAATTTATCGTAAAACTTTGGTTTTAACAAATTCACATGGATAGGAACACATACACCGTCTAAATCTAAGTGTCATAAGATTTCCTCCTTCATGAAAATGATTGTGAGAAAATGCTTTCACTAAGAAAGATTTTAAAAGATAGTGATTGTAAAATTGCATTCTCGAATTCGATCATGGTTACGGCATCCCTTTCCATAATTTGATTTGTGAGGTTTAGCAATTAGTCTTAATTGTTAAGACACACATATGAACTATCTAAGGCAAAAGTTTATAAGTTCAAGAAGCCTTGATAAAAGATTATCAAAGCACTAACTATTAGAAACATGAACTTAAGAAATTCAATAAGTATTGTTTTTCTGAAAGTTAAGATGTTTATGAATACATGTCGAAGCTAGTGGGAGCATAAGTGTTATGTTTTATAATAATCATCATGGTAGTGGGAGCATAAATGTTATGATTGTATGATTATTAAGGCACGTATTGCATAGTTGGCAATATTAATTATAGAAAACAAGAGTCATACTTTGCAAAGTTGTAAAGTTGTTTTGCTATAATTAAGTGAGAGAATATTATGCTTCATTTCAAATCTAAAGGATTAGGTTGTGGAATGTTAATAAATTTAGTCAAAGGTACATAGTGTGTTCTTAAAATTTCGATTATGATTACGGCATTCCTCTTCACAATTCGAATTTTGAGAACATATCAAATAAAACATTGTGCATCGTGTCCCATACGCTATGGGTATAGGATCGATTGCAAATGCTTTAATGTTTGACCATTCTAAAATTTTCCAAATGTCTAGTGCATTTAGAGGGAAAAGGGACTAGAATTGGTTTTGACTAAAATAATTAAACAACTATCAAAGGACAATCCAAAGTTCGACGAGGATTGGTCACTTGTGAGTAGTTGGAAGTATAGTATTGGAAATTATGGAAATGTTTCCATATTGGATGGACAATATCGACATCATTACGAATAGATAAGATTCTATTGGAAAATATGGAAGCGTGTCCATATTAGGAAGTAAATATTGAAAATCTATGTCTAGATTGGAAACTTTTATGCAAAAGGATGTTCAAAGGAATGTACTTTGAGTGAGAGACATCATAGGAATTGTCTTGTAACAATCTCCGATAGAGGACTTTGTAATATCATTGGCAATAGTCTTTGAGACTTTGGTGCAGTGACATTACAAAAGGATCATTGCATAAAGTGTTAGAATCTAGTATATTCTATAAGTAACAAGAATTTGATATTCTTACACTTAAGAAAATGGATTTGGAGTTGTAAAATGAGAATGATTGGAAACGTGTTCAATTTGTCTATTTTACAAAAGTAAGAACCATAGGTAAACATTGTGTGCATGCTAGGAGCATGGGACAAGTGTTGGAATTCAAGTAAGAAGTTGATTACCCGAAACGACAAATAATGAGTAATCGATATGGTGATAAATAAAACGTGTTTTGTTTATACTCAAAGGTTTGAGGCCATATGGGATTAGTATTATTCTTGTGTTTCACTTTGCATGTTTTGACTTCCAGAATAATTGAATTTATTAAGAATAATCGAATTATTCAAATGGGCCACAGTCGTTCATATGTTGGAAGTAGATATGAATGAAGACTGTCGTGAATTGGTGTGTGGATTGTCTAGAAGAGTATTAGACATAAGCAAATGTTTGCTGCAAGGTTCATGAGTGCTTATGAATATGATTTGAGCATTGGATTAAACCCACGCTCACTTGGATCACTCCATGAATTGTATTACGAGTGATTAGTGAGACGATAACATCTTATATTCTTGAAACCGAGATGTGTGAGTTGTATCTTGCTAATCGGTTGCACATTGATAATATGTAAACGCACTAGTAACTTGGTGTTATAAAACATATTGTTGTGTGTGATTTGGTTAATGAGTGCAAGCAAGCATTGTATCAAAGTTTATCCGTTCCTTTTATCCAAGGTAGGATAAAGGCGATATCTTTGGGCCCCTCGATGGTTTAGTGATGACATACGTAAATGCTCGGCCGGGCTAGGGCTAATTTGATTTGTTCAGTTAGTCTGTCGTCATAAATCGGAAATCGAGATATAGCACAAAGAGAATGATTTGAAATCATATCTCATACGATATCTAGAATGGAGGAATATATGATCCCTTATCTAAGGACACGCGTATCTGATAGGATCATAGTTGACAGCGGCTTTGGAAAGCTACGATTGCAGATCGGGATCTGAAGTCATACGCAGAATAGTGGTTAGACTTATCCAAGTGGGAGACTGTTGGATTAGTGTCTAAGTCCATAACTATTTTGGTATGTACTTGACCCGATGGTGCATGGTCCTTTTGGATTGCCTTCACCAAAGCAACTTGATTGGAGAAATGAATAAAGAGAGAGAGAGGATAATATGATTTATTAATATGTTATAAGAATAATATATTAAAGGAGAAATCATATTTGTTTAATTAATATTTGTCAATAATTAACTAAGAATTAGTTTTGTGATCAAATGTAATTAATTAAACTAGAGGGGCTGATTTGTAATTATGTGATAGTTACAAAATAAGGTAAGGATTATCTTATTTATATGGTGGACGAATTTAAGGTTGGAAAGCCTTAGAATTCGAGTATGATAAGGATTCAAGGATTATCTTATTGGTTGTTTAATGGATAATCAACTAGATAAGGATAATGACTGAAACCCTATCTCTACACCTATATAAACACCCTTAGGGTCATGAATTCGTGTATCCCTTCCCAAGAGGTCCTAGATACGAATTCTAACCTCTCACCTCTCTCTTTATACCTTCTCCATTTGCTTATGGTGTTTGTGAGCCATTAGAGGAGTGACACTTGTGACTCTAAGCATTCCAAAGTCAATTCAAGGAGGAAGTGGGATTGTTATTGCTACATAACAATCAAGGTATGTTCTTAAACCTAATTATATGTTAATGTCAATTTCCATATGTTAGAATTAGGGTTTATAGTCTTGGATTCAAAACATGTACAATAGAGAAACCTAGATCCAAGCATTAGGGTTTGTATGAGCACATAAGATGTCTTATGACCAAAATCCATCAGTTTTTACATTCTATACTCACCGTTGCACGTCACCGATGCCAAGCCTTATGTGATGTGCATGCAGTTGCTCTTATTAATCACAACGTAACGACTCACTAGTTCATATATCTTCAATTTGGTGGCAAGAGTATCGATAAAGTTTTTCTGTGTATTAATTTTAGTTTAATTAGTTTCGTTAAAATTTTTGTTTGATTTTTGGTAGTTGATGTTGCTTCAATTTGTAGTTGGGTTTGATTTAGAATTATGGGGTTTTTTTTTTTTTTTTGAATCAAAGTGAAATTGAATTAATGTGAAAGTGATGGTTAAGAAGAAAATGATGTTGTAAAGAAAATGGTAAACTGATACCACCAAGTGTTTATGTCAAGTCGTTCCTAAGCCATGTGAGAGCTTTAACTATAAAACATTAATAATATTTTGGATATATCAGGATTTGAGCTCACTACTTCTATATAGACTCACTATGTAGTTTTGGATGTAACCAATGGGCCAAATATGCTTGCAGCATCTTATTTTTATTTAAATAATTTTTTTTTTTGTATACTACTCTTTTTGGTATTCCGACTTAAATAATATTGTATATTCAATCCATGATAAATGGGTATTAACTTATTTTAGCGTATCTTGGGCGGTTTCAATAAATTTTATGAAGAGTTCCAAAATTTACAATTTGTTAATCGAATGGTCTCAATTTCATGCTAAAGTCAATGAACAAAATTCTACATAGAAGAATGCCAGATA